>NC_064287.1:8864722-9015089 GCF_019186545.1 Solanum stenotomum
CCCCCCCCCCCCCCCCCACCCACCCCAAAAAAAATTAAATTTATTTTTAAAAATTATTTTCTACTCTAGCAAAAATATAAGATATTTCTCAAAAACATTTTTCATTCATAAACCAAACACTAAAAAACTTTTCCGGAAAATATTTTCTACTTATCAACCAAACATGAGAAAATAAGTGAAAAATCTACTTGTTTTCCAGGAAAATATTTTCCATGAAAAACATTTTCCTTCATTCCAAACATACCCTATATCCAACGTAATTTTAGGGCGAAGGTGTGTTGCTTGACACCCCTTGGATAAGGGTGTGTCCTCCCCTGACCACCACGGTACCACCCTGATCTCTACTCCTAGTATAGCTAGCTCATGCACCCACAACCCCACTCTGATATATTATTTGCCTAAATTATACATCAATGTTTTTTGAGATATCTCTTGACTTTATCAAATACAAAAAGTACAAGTTAAAAAACATATCATTTTTTAAGGAAAATATTCATAATGTTGATGTTCCTCCTTCTCAATTGGCAATATTTTGTATACTCAAATTGCAAGATTTCATGTGAGATTGTGTAATTATTAGGTAACATTTAAAATAATGAATATTTTGTGTTATCTTTTACTAGATAATTACTACTCCATCCGTCCAACAATAGTATTTTGGGATGTCTAACGATACTTGTCCAACTTTATGAAATCAATGGATAATTTTATATTTTTAGTTCCTAATCATCCTTATCATTAATTATAGTCATTTTCTTATTACATATTTCCAAGATATTATTTTTTATTATATTCAAAGGGTGATATGATAAAATTATTCTTCTTTTATAGTTTTTTAAGAAGTGTACAAAGTCAATAGTACAACTATTGTTGAACCGAGAGGACTATAAAACTGTAAGATTTGTCTCATTGGACAACTACATGTGTATAAGCCTATGTTGGATTAAGTTCCAAATTAGGAATATTGGATAATGGGCTTTGTTAGCTCATTACTAGAGATCCATATACAAACTAGAATATGGGCCCGTGGGCTGGCCTGCTTTTAATCTGTTTCTGACCTGTCACATCTTGCTGACAGGTGACTTTCTTATGGACAGAGACATTTATGGTCATTTTGGGTGGAACTGTTGATACTGGATGGTCCAGGAAGGATTTTTTAGCCTTTAATAATTTAATTTCATAGCCTTTTTTTTATATACAAAATTTCATATCAAATATGATAAGACTTTATAACTATAGTTTCGGTAATTGTGTTTCATAACTACAATTTTGTTTGTTATGGAGGTTGCGGTTTGTATATTTCGCTTACAAATATACAAACATAGTAAATATATAGAAATGGAAGTTGCGGTTTGTATATTTCTCTTGTCGTTTGTATATTTCACTTGCGAATATATAAATAAGGTAAGTATATACAAATGATGTATTTATACATTTAGGATTTTTCAGAACTCCATTTGTATACTTCACTTGACAATATACAAATAAAGTAATTTATTATGAATTTTTCATAAATTGTATACAACTAGCTAGGGTAAGAATATACAAATTTTGAAATTATACAATCAGAAATCGAATTATACAAATTCTGAATTTATACAATCAGAAATTGAATTATACAAATTCTAGATTTATTCAATTAGGAAACCGAATAGCAAAAAATCGAGAAACAGTAGCCACAGATTAAAAATAATCGAAACTATAGCTATATTACATAATATACTCTAGATGTTTGCCATTTTGCATAATTTCCCCCCTTTTTCCAACTAATTTCATCAATTGTTTATAAATTGTATTATTCTTGTATAGAAAATGTATCATGCATATAAAAATGGCATCATTGTTGTATAGACTATGTATTTCTATAGTATTTGTATAAAAATATGTATCATTATTAGATGTTTTGTGTATAATAAGTGTGTAACTAGTATCTAATGTATACACACTATTGATACACATATTATACCATTTTTATACATCATTTATATAGGACGACTATCAAAGAAAAAATAGAGTTCGTCAAATTTTTATCTAGTAAGATCTATACTGAACGATCATAGAGTTGATCATTTTATTGTGTTTATATGAACTCCGAAGAAAGCATGTGCTTTGAATTATTGCTTAAATGTATTTCAATCTCTATATCCCCACGATTTTGCCGCCATCAACACCATCTCCATCTCCATCTNATGAGAAAATAAGTCAAAAATCAATTTGTTTTCCAGGAAAACATTTTCCTTCATAACAAACACACCCTAAACCTTGACTTAGTTTCTGATGTTCATAATTCAGCGCATGTTAGAAACAACGTCAAAATTTGAATTTTTAGTTCTAGACTAGTGACATCTTGTGTTAGTTATGATCGGGTTCTAAATTTTAAATTTTACATATATTTAGCGAATTTTTAAATATAAATATTAAATTTGAATTAAGGCTACTAAATGTAGTCGAACTCGTGGATAACCTTCTAGCTCCGTCCCAATGCATACCAACACAAATGCGTGTTTTGCTTGTGTGTTGACATATCATGAATTCAACTTCTTGACATTCTCGTGGTGTGTGTCTCACATTATTGAAAATGAGAATGCATAGTCCCAGAGCCGTCTCAACCCCTAGGCCACTAAAGTCATCGCTTGGGCCCCCATATTTTTAGGAGCCTCATTTTAAATATTTTTTTTACCTATAAATATTATTTTTAAAAAAAAATATATGTACTGTGAATGCTATGATTTCTACCAAGGAAATTGCATCTGAAATGAATATAGAACCTGAATTTTGTAAGAAACAATTTGATGAAAATATTGGTAACGATATCACAAAGTCCCTTGAAATTAGAGTTGATGCTATTTTTCACTTCAAAATAAAATTGAACCAATTGAAGCATATGAAAATATTTTTGGTTTCTTATTTAGTGGTAAATTGAGATCACTAGATGAAGAAAATTTATAAAAAATATTGATTTAACCTTAAACTTTCTTTAACACATAATAGTTATTTTGATATTGACGGTTTAAATTTATTTTTTGAATTAAAAGAGTTAAGAGAAATAATATATGCGGAAGATAATGATGTAATGAAAATAGTCAATGAAATTAAAGGACTAGATTCTTTTCTAAATATATATATTGCTTGTAGAATAATGTTAACAGTTCTTGTAACCGTTGTCGCAGCCCAAAGAATATTTTTGAAACTAAAATTGATTAAATCTTATTTAAGATCAACAATGTCTCAAGATAGATTGAATAAATTAGCTATATTATCAATTGAAAAGGAATTATTAAAACAAATCTATTATAAAACGGTAGCCAATGACTTCGCATCTAAAAAGTTAGAAATTAAAAGTAGATTTTAAATAAAAGTATTTATGATGAAAAATATAAATTATTAGGGTCCCTCTCTTAAGTTTCGCTTCAGGCCCCCGATCTTATTGAGTAGCCCTGTATAGTCCATGAGTTGTTAATATCTATTTCTACTGATTATAATTCAACTCCTCCGTCATCTCAATAAAAAATTATTAGTTTCATTTCTAATTTATTGATAGTCTTAAAAAAATACCCCTCTATTTAACTAACTAAATATAATAAATGTAGATTTGCTTTTTTCTTCTTACAAATATTGTTCATCAAGGATGTAACAGGAATCGATCCAATCAAGTTGTTTTCAGCTAGAGCAAGGGTTTATTGAATTGTTTAAGTTACATCCATGCACTTTTGATGTGTATTTTTGATAAATAGTTCAAGTATGAAACATGCAAATAAATGATACTTCAATTGTGTCTTTGACCATTGTCTCTTCTCACTTAGAAGACAAGATATTTAGGAAGTGTTTGACTAAGCTTATAGGTTGATTAAACTAACTTATAAACACGTTTTAGCTTATGTACGCATTTAGTAAATATTCTAAGGACTTATAAACTAAATCAACCAAAAGTCATAAGTTGACCATGCCCAAATTATTAATTTTCAGCATATGAAGACTTTTAGTTTTATCAAGTCTTTTACTATTTTGTCCTTTTTTAAAAAAAATCTCCAAAATACTTTTTGCCTAAATAAAACTGGTAAGTTCCTCTTCACTAACTATACATCGTTGCTCTTTTTCTTTACAAGGACACTTTCAGATTTGTAAATTTCTTTTATAAACAAATTAAAGTTATTTTAATCAGTTTAACAATAGAACAACTTATTGCCAAATATGTAACTCTTTATTACTTTCTCTGTCTCAATTTATGTGGCACTTTTCGTTTTTCGAGAGTCAAACAATTTAAGTTTTACCGGAAATTTGCACATGAAATCTTCAACTTTATCAAATGAAATTTATATATTTGTAAACTACGTAAAAAGTACTATAAGTCACAATAATTGATAATTCAAAATGTTTAAAAGATCTATGAAAAATTTAAGGTCAAATATAAATTTGTTTAAATCTCAAAATTCGAAAAATACCATATAAAATGGGACGGAGGGAGTATCAGTTTTAACACTTGTATCTGAAAATGTAATCCCTTTTTTATTTGGGTCAGTCCTCAGCACCTCGACTAATTCCATCTTATATCTATCACCTCCCACCAACCACAGATACTAGGTAATTGTTAAGCATTAACACTTCCAGACAAATTATGCAGAGGTGGATCTAGAATTTGGAGGTCTTAGGTGCCACGTCGTCCAAATAAGATAAACGGATCGGTTGCTTCGATTTTGGATTACAATTCAGGTTATTCAGATTTTATAAACAAATCGATCAGACATGCATGTTAATAATATTTTGTTTTAGATATTTTAAGATAACTAAAAACATTCAATTTGTATTTCTTTTTAGAAATTAGAGGTCTTATTCTCTGAAATTTTGATTAAAAGAGAGATTTTCCACTTTAAAAATTTGAGCTTGTATAAATCATCTACCAGCGTTAACTTAATCTACTCATATTTCATTGTCTTTTGTGTTGTTGGAGATATATAGTAGTGAAAGAATAAAACTTGTAGTTTCAACCTAGTCATCTTACTTAGCAAGAATATCGATGAAGATCGAAAGAACCTTTAAATTAAAAGAACTCTAATAATAATATTCATCATTTTTAAAACTTATATTTAAAAAAAAAAAACTATTTAAATGTATTCTTAGAGTAATATTTAGGTGATGTTCATAATTCAGTACTCATTAATTGATAAATAATACACACGTATTACTCATATCAAGAGATTAATAATTAGTGAAAGAGAAAGTTGAAAATAATAAAGAATAAATTATGGCAAAAAAGATTCAATTTGAATTAATAAAGAATAACAAATAAATAAGAACAAATGGAAAAAAGAAAAAAAACACTAAAGCACCTCACACATCATGTTTACGATTAATATTGTATGATTCTTTGTTAGATTGTACCCAATGGTGAATTTAGGATTTTAAGGTGGTCGGTGCTCCAAGAAAAGTAAATCTTTAAAAATTTCAAAATAACACCATAGTGGGAATTGAACGTGCCCACAACACATGCAATATACGACTTGAGCACCCACAAATAACCACTACACCAAGCAACTACTTGTTGCATGGATGCTCACTATTTAGTTTTATATCATTTTTTCAATTTTTTTATATAAATATATAGTTTGATATGAGATTAATGGATGCTTGAGCACCCGGAGTCTTCAATATGGGTCCACCCCTGAAATTATGTCTATATCATACTAAACAATCATTTTAAAGTACATTTTACATCAGATTTGCACCTCTAGTATAATAAATTCTTAGTTTTTTTTAATTATCTAGTAGCTCCATTTGTGCAAGATTTGTCTTAAATCCTCCTTTAAGGTGTTTTCTTTTTTTGCACATTTCAATATTTTGTGTTTCACCAATGGTAACTGACCTTCTTTAATGCTGACTAAAGACTTTTAGAAATGACGAGTCATAATTACACTTAATATTGAATATAAAGAAACTAAATAAAGAAAAATAAAGTAAGAAATCATACCTTTTATGTCTAATATAACTGTAATCTCTGTTATTTGCTAATCTAAAATTCTCTATCAACAGTTTCAAAAATAACGTTCACGTGTTCTTATTTTTGTATTCGGGAGAAAAAGACAAATATATCTTCAAACGATCGTAAATGATATGCAAATATGCTCCTTCATACTTTTGGGACATTGGTGCCCCTACCGTCCAAAAACTAGAGCATATATATCATTTATACTAACGGACATACACGTGTCATAATCTTATCCACCGACCCGACATTTATTAAATATCGAATCGACGGATAAGATTGCGCCACATGTCCCTATTTAGTCTTCCGTTAGAGTGAATGACATATATGCTTTAGTTTTTGGACGGCAGAAACACCAATGTTCCAAAAATATGACGAAAGGTATCTGCATACCATTTATGATAGTCTGAGAGTATATTTATCATTTTTCCCTTTATACTATAATTACACCCCAAACAATATGTAACATTTGATTATTGCAATCTTTAGCCACACCACACAACAATTGTCTTTTGATTATTCTTTTCAAAAAGCAACCATCTCAATCAATATATTTTCTACAACTACTTAAATAGTTATTTTCAAAGCATCAAAATAAATAGGGAAAATTATATAGAATAACAAATATTTAGTCTATATTAGGTACTATAGCTACAGTTTAAGAAAATTATAATTCGTGGTTATAGTTTTCTCAATTCTTGTTATTCGCCTAATTTGTATAATTCATTTGATTTGTATAATTCGATTACTGATTGTATAAATTCAGAATTTTGTATATACTTACTCTAGCTATTTGTATACGATTTATGAAAAAATCATAATAAATCACCATGTTTGTATATTGGCAAGCGAAATATACAAACAGAATTCTGAAAAAATTCTAAATATATAAATACCGAATTTATATATACTTATCTTATTTATATATTCGTAAGAGAAATATACAAATAGACAGAAATATACAAACCATAGCCTCCTCCACAGCAAACAAAACTATAGTTATAGAGCACAATTATCGAAACTATCTATTATGCTTGTTATTTCTCAATTTTTTCTCTAAATAAATACTATAGAAATTCTGAAATACAGCCTACCATTTCCCACAGAATCATCAACCTTTTCAGTTCTCAATATAAGTACTCCTGAGATTGGTGGTCCCCTATATTTCATCTCCATAGTCAATTATTCTTTCAAACTCTAACACACAATTATCCATAATGTCTTCAAGTAATTTCACTCTAGCCCTCCTTATGTCACGATCCAGACCGTCGTGATTGACACCCACACTAATACTCCGGTGGGAGAACCACTACTACAACCCAACTAAACAAATAATCTAAAAACTAAGGCATTTAAATCAAACACTAAGGAATCAAAAATAGAGTTCCCATAAACTTTAACAAAGTCTAACAATAATAAACTAACAATGTGGAAGAATAACCTAGAACCTGAAAGTCAATGTACCAAAACATTCTAACAATGAACCAAGTCTAAACAAGAAAGTGATACAACCCCAACTAATGAACTAATCAACTAGCTAATACAAATGTCTAAGTCCGGAAATGGTGGACATAGACGAAAGAGAATCTCATGGTAGCCCGGAAGAATTGGCTCACCCTTGAATTTGAAGCGACGATCACTGATCTTCTAAGCGAGGTCTGTCAATAGCCGCTTGAAGATGCCCTGTACTCAACAAAAATAAGAGCAAGTGCAGAATCAGTACACCACCACACTGTACTGGTAGGATCACACGGCTATTCCACTAGTGCAACATAAACAAGCCAAACAACATTATAATCACATGCATATATATCAATATATACAATATCATCAACATTTACGAACAACGAACAACTTCACATTTATGTCAAAACCCAAACAGTTAGCATGCCGGAACGTGGCAACTGATCCCATATTTACACCGAAACGTGGCAACCAATCCCATATTTATGCCAGAACGTGGCAACTGATCCAAGTTAGTTATGCCAAAACGTGGCAACCGATCTCATTCACACACCACAATCACAAGTATATCATCAAGATCATACATTTAAGTCATGATTTCATGACATTCATCAATTATTAAGCTCATTTACAACAAGTGTGATCAACATTACAACATTCCTACATATACAAGTTTCATAATGAAGCAAGAACAAGCATACATCACACAATCATAGACTCACAACCATCACCTACCTCGAAACAAGCTTGAAACCCTAAGAAACTTGATCCTTCCCTTTTCGAATTCGTTCTGCTTGTTCTTAGTCTACAAACAATCAATATAATACGGGAATCGATAAACAATCATTACTTACTCGGATTACTAACAATTTATAAACCCTAGGTCAAACCCATGATTCCAATTATCTAATTTAGGGTTGTTTCCACTATAGAATCTATAACAAAACCCTCCCCCATAAATATTCACCCATTCTATTACGCTCTACGGATCGAAAAATGGATTCAGGGAGTGAAAAGCTTACCTTTAGCCTCAAGAGCGGTGAAAAATGAGTAGGAGTCGCCTGGGAGTCGTTCCTTGGCTCAAAAAGTCAAAAAATGCATAATGAGGTCGTTTAGGGGTTTACTAACGACTTTAATTCACGTTGGGCCTGACACAACGGCCACCACCCCGCCACAACAGCCTCGCCAAAGTGGCAAAACCCAGCGCCAAAGCAGCATTCTTGAGACAGAGAGTTATTTCAAGAATTCCAAAATTCCCATTTCACAAATCACTTTTAACCCACGATGCTCTGTAAATACCCTTTTACACTAAAATCGATTTCGGGAGTTTTACTCGTCCGAATTGAATTCCATAAAGCCGTACGGATTCCTTAACGAGTTATCTAACTACTCATGTAATCAAAATCATAAATGATTCACCCAATTGTTACCGGATTTCCCTACACCTCAGTGTATTTCGATTTCGTCCAAATCTGGATAAGGTTGGGAAAGTCCAAATACTACGAAAAAGTTTTTCAGCCCCAAATTTTCCCCCGTTGGTTTTTCTATAACGACAAAAACATGTCTTTACAATAGATACCAATTTACCCATCACTCGTCCCCGAGTGACAAAACTTAGGAAAATAGGCTAAAGAAGGAATGAAGTAGTACCTGAATCGACGAACAATTGGGGATACTTGTCTTGCATGTCTCTCTCGGTTTCCCAAGTAGCTTCCTTAACTGGACGATGCTTCCATTGAACTTTCACGGACTTAATCTCCTTGGTCCTCAACTTGCGGACATCACGATCAAGGATTGCAATCAGTTCCTCCTCATGTTGGAGGTCATTGTCTAACACAATTGAGTCCCACTTAATGATATAATCCCCGTCACCATGATACCTCTCCAACATGGATACATGAAATACCAGATGAACACTCGATAAATTAGGAGGTAAAGCCAGTCTATACGCCACCGGTCCCACACATTCAAAAATTTCAAATGGACCAATGTATCTAGGACTTAGCTTACCCTTCTTACCAAATCTCATCACCCCTTTCATAGGTGATACATTAAGAAGAATATTTTTCACCGGATTGAAACGCCATGTCTCTTACCTTATGATCCGCATACTTCTTTTTTCTACTCTGGGCTGCTAGGAGCTTGGCTTGGATACTCCTCACCTTATCTTGAGCATCCTTCACTAAATCAACCCCCAAAGGTTTCACATCGCCAGCCTTAAACCATCTTATGGGTGATCTACATCCCCTCCCATAGAGTACCTCAAATGGTGCCATATCAATGCTGGAGTGATAACTATTATTATAGGAGAATTCACACAAAGGTAAGAACTTATCCCAATGCCTTCCAAAATTAATCACACATTCCCTCAACATGTCTTCCAACACTTGAATAGTCCTCTCTGACTGTCCGTCCGTCTGTCTATGGATGGAGGGTTGTACTAAAAGTGAGTTGTGTGCCCAATTCATCATGCTATTTCCTCCAAAACTTGGATGTGAATTGGGTACCACGGTCTGAGATGATAGAGAGGGGCCGCCCATGCAACCTCACTAACACTTTCACATAAACTTTAGCCAATTGTTTAGCATTATAATCTATTTTTATCGAAATAAAATGGGCTAACTTGGTCAATCTATCAACCACTACCCAAATAGAATCAAACTTTCCCAAAGTCTTGGGAAGACCAACCACAAAATCCATGGCTATTCTTTCCCACTTCCATTCCGGAATTGGCATTCTTTAAAGAAAACCTGCAGGCCTTTGATGCTTATATTTCACTTGTTGACAATTTTGGCGCTTCGCCACAAACTCCGCTATGTCTTTCTTCATGCCCGGCCATCAATAAATTCGCTTCAAATCTTTATACATCTTGGTCACACCCGGATGAATAGAATATCACGAACCATGAGACTCCGCCAATAATTTCTCAATCAAGTCATCTACTCTAGGAACACAAATTCTCCCTTTAAAATTGAGCACACCATCCGCATCAAGAGTTCTCTCTTGTGCCTTACCAATCACAGTCTTCTTTCTAAGTTCCTCCAAATTCTGATCTTCAAATTGTTTGGCCTTGATCTCTTCAATGAAAGTGACCCTTACCTCAATACTAGCTAGCACCCCACCTCTTTCTGAGATGCCCAACTACATGAACTTAGACTCTAAGGTCTTAATTTCTTTAGCTAAAAGTCGCTTAGCTACACTTAAGCAAGCTAAACTACCCATACTTACCGCTTTTCGACTCAAAGCGTTTGTCACTGCATTAGCCTTGCTCGGATGGTATTGGATGGTCACATCATAATCTTTAAGTAACTTCATCCACCTTCGCTGTCTCAAATTCAGATCCTTTTGAGTGAACACATAGTGCAAATTACGATGATCAATAAACACTTAACACTTAACACCATAGAGGTGATGCGGCCATATCTTAAGAGCAAACACTACCGCTGCCAATTCTAAATCATGCGTTGGATAATTCCTTTCATGCACCTTCAATTGACGCGAGGCATAAGCTATAACATTCGTATCCTGCATCAACGCAGCACCCAAACCATAATGTGAAGCATCACAATAAACAATAAAAATTTTACCTTCAATTGGTAATGCTAAAATATGTGCGATGGTCAAAAGAGTCTTGAGCTTTTGAAAGCTCTCTTCACAATTTTCAGTTCATTCGAATGGTATCTCTTTTTTGGTCAAATTAGTCAAGTGTGTGGTGAAAGAAGCAAAGTTCTTCACAAATCGACGATAATAGCTAGCGAGCCCAACAATACTCCTAACTTCCATCACAGAGCTAGGCCTAACCCAATTCTTAACCGCCTCAATCTTTTGGGGATCTACCATTACCCATTCTTTTGAAATTACATGCCCTAAAAAATGCAACTAATTCAACCAAAATTCACACTTAGAAAATTTAGCATAAAACTTTTGCTTCCTAAGAACACCCAAAACACTATGAAGATGGTTGACATGCTTTTCCTCACTTTTCGAATAGACCAAAATATCATCAATAAAAACTATAACGAACGAATCAAGAAATGGTTTGAACACCCCATTCATTAAACTCATAAAAGTTGCAGGCGCATTGGTCAAACCAAACGACATAACCAAAAACTCATTGTGCCCATAACGAGTTCTAAATGCCATCTTGGGCACATCCTCAGGCTTAATTTTTAATTGATGGTAACCGAATCTTAGATCAATCTTAGAGAAAACTGGTGCACCCTGCAATTGGTCAAAAAGATCATCTATTTGAGGCATGGGATACTTATTTCGAATAGTGACCCTATTCAATTGCCGATAATCTATACACATCCTCATGCTACCATCATTTTTCTTAACAAACAAAATTCGGGCACCCCATGGGGAAGCACTAGGATGAATAAATCCTTTATCAAGAAGCTCTTGGATTTAAGCCTTAAGCTCTCTTAATTCTACTAGAGCCATGTGATATAAAGGGATAGAAATGGGGCGCGTACAAGGCTCTAAATCAATGCAAAAATCTATATCTCTTCCGGAGGCATACCAGGCAAGTCTTTAGGAAACACTTCACTAAATTCAGACACCACATGAATAGACTCAATGGATGGAGCCTCAATCTCAACATCCCTAATATGAGCCAAATAAGCCAAACAACCCTGCTTTACCAGTTTACTAGCCCTAATGGAGGATATATCTTAGCTTGCTTAAGCTTGTACACCCCTTCCCACTTTAATTTTTCCCTTCCCGAAATTTCTAGTGTTACAAACTTAGTATTACAATTAGGAACATCATAATAGGGGACAACCAAGTTATGCTAAGATTATGTCAAAGTCAATCATATCCAAAATCACTAAATCAATCCAAGTCTGAAATCCCATAAACAAAATAGGACAAGCACGATAGACATGGGTAACTATGACTAACTCTCCAACTGGGTTAGAAACACGAATAGGGGAATCAAGAATATCACAAATCATATTAAAATTTAAGGCAAATCTCACGTATACATATGAATAAGTAGAACCCGGATCAAACAACACATTAGCCATCCGGTCACAGATAAGAATAGTACATGTGATCACCGCATCAGATGCCTCCGCTTCATTCTTTGCTTAAAAAATCATAACACTGATCCCTATCATCATGACGAGCCATTTTCCTGCATGGTTACACGTTACCCCTACCTCCTTTACCATTAGCATTTCCTCTACCTCCACAGCCTCTCTGACTACCTCCTTGCCCACCTTGTGAATGTCCTCGACCATTATTACCATTCCCCGTGGGTACCACTACTCTAGACTGATGTTGCACGGAATCTAACACACATGGGTGGGGATAATCTCTCCTCATATGCCCAGGTTCTCCACAGTTGTAACAAGTACGATCAAAAGATAGTCTGTCGCCCGTCGAAGGCGCGACTCCCTGGCTATCCTGAAAATTATGAGATGGAGTTTCCGAGTAACTACTTGTAGAGGTGGGCATGGTGGACTGAATTGTCTTGGCTGCAAGCGTTGGCCTTCCGGATCCCTTGGAATAAGAACCTTGAAAGTTACCCGAGTTCTTGGCCTTTTTTGTCTATGCCTTAGCTTGACCGTCTCGCCTTACCCCCTCCACTTTCTTAACATAGTATGTTACCTCATTAAAGCTTCTCCCTACAGAAGTCATATGAACGGATAATACATGCAACTCAAAATTCAATCCTCTAATAAATAACTGATCCTCTCCTCCTCTGTAGTCACAACTGCATAGCATATCTAGATAAAGCATGGAACTTGGCCTCATAAGCAGCCACATACATGCCACCTTGCTCCAAAGCCATGAACTCATCTTTTTTGCGATCCCTCAAAGTCCTAGGCACATACTTCTCTAGAAACAGAGCTTGAAATTTGGTCCAAGTAAGTGGAGGTACAGTAGAAGATATGCACTCCAGGACCATCCAACCCTTTCAAAAACAACATGATTTGTTGAGCTAACACTGGATCCAAAAGAGGAACACGTGTAGTCCCAGCCTGCACCTCTTCCTCTTGTCCCACAACCTCAACATCAACATTCTCCTCTTCAATCTCTTCATAATGCGCATAAGGGTTCTCATTCACCGGAGCATTCTCAATAGGAGCTCCATTTCCAACAGTCGCTACTCTTCCACAACCTCTACCCCTAGCTCTTCATCTATCTCTGCCTCGACCGTGACCTCTCGCTGCAGATTCCTCAACCGGAGCATAGACGGGAGCTATGGGCCTGACGCCATTGAATCTAGTATTAACCATCTGCGAACAGAAGAGTGAAGGAGGTTAGATACCAATTTGAATCGCTAGATACCAATTGTAATCAAGTCATAGCACGAAAGGAGACGAGAGAAATAGAGATTTCCTAAAGTCCTATAGCCTCTCGAAGAAAAGTAAAGGCGTCCCTGTACCGTTACGTGAGACTCTATTAGACTCATTTCGGTACATCGAGATCAACGAACCTAGGCTCTGATACCAACTTTGTCACGACCCAGACCGTCGTGATTGACACCCACACTAACACTCCTGTGGGAGAACCACTAATACAACCCAACCAATCAAATAATCTAAAAACTAAGGCATTTAAATCAAACACTAAGGAATAAAAAATAGAGTTCCCATAAACTCTAACAAAGTCTAACAATAATAAACTAACAATACGAAAGAATAACCTAGAACCTGAAAGTCAATGTACCAAAACATTATAACAATGAACCAACTCTAAACAAGAAAGGGATACAACCCCAACTAATCAACTAGCTAATACAAATGTCTAAGTTCAAAAATGGTGGACATAGAAGAAAAAGAATCTCATGGTAGCCCGAAAGAATTGGCTCACCCTTAAATTCGAAGCGATGATCATTGATATTCTAAGCGAGGTCTGTCAATAGCCGCTTGAAGATGCCCTGTACTCAACAAAAATAAGAGCAAGTGTAGAATCAGTACACCACCACAGTGTACTGGTAGGATCACGCGGCTATCCCAATATTGCAACATAAACAAGTCAAACAACGTTATAATCACATGCATACATAGCAACATATACAATATCATCAACATTTACGAACAACGAACAACTTCACATTTATGTCAAATCATTGGTCCTCTCATGGAACCCAAACCCAATCAGTTACCATGCCAGAACGTGGCAACCGATACCATATTTATGTCAAAACGTGGCAACCGATCCCATATTTATGCCGGAATGTGGCAACTGATCCAAATTAGTTATGTCGGAACGTGGCAACCGATCCCATTCACATACCACAATCACAATCACAAGTATATCATCAAGATCATACACTTAAAGTCATGATTTCATGGCATTCATCAATTATCTATCTCATTTACAACAAGTGTGATCAACATTGCAACATTTATACATATACAAGTATCATAATGAAGCAAGAACAAGAATATATCACACAATCATAGAATCACAACCCTTACCTAACTCGAAACAAGTTTGAAACCTTGAGAAACTTGATCCTTCCCTTTTCGGGTTTGTTTCGCTTGTTCTTGATCTACAAACAATCAATATAATACGGGGAGTGAAAAACTTACCTTTAGTCTCAAGAATGGTCAAAAACGAGTAGGAGTCGCCTGGGAGTCATTCCTTGGCTCAAAAAGTCGAAAAATCCATAATGAGGTCGTTTAGGGGTTTATTAACGACTTTAATTTGTGTCGGGCCCGCCACAGCGACCACTACCTCGCCAAAGCGGCCCCGCCAAAGTGGCAAAACCCAGCACCAAAGCGGCAAGCGGCATTCTCGAAATAGAGAGTTATTTCAAGAATTCCAAAATTCCTATTTCACAACTGACCTTTAACCCACGACGCTCAGTGAATACCCTTTACCCTAAGATCGATTTCGGGAGTTCTACTTGCCCGAATTCAATTTCGTAAAGTCGTATGGATTTCTTAACGAGTTATCTAACTATTCATGTAATCAAAATCATAAACGATTCACCCAATTGTTACCAGATTTCCCTACACCTCAATGACTCCGATTTCGTCCAAATCTGGACAAGGTTGAGAAAATCCAAATACTACGAAAAAGTTTTCTGGCCCCAAATTTTCCCTCGTTGGCCTTTCTATATCAACGGGAATAGGTCGTTACACCTTAAAGTGTTCTTTTCAATATGAATTTTTAATTTTTTTAATTAACTGCTAAAATTTGAATATTCTAATGTTTGGTTGTTTAACAATTCTATTTTTGTAATGTTCACTTTCAAACAAGAACTTATTGATATTGCACATATAATTTCTAGTGGTCCTTATACACTTGTGTTTAAGAGTATAAATTTTAATCATAAAATCATTATTTAGCTAGTCAAAACTTGCATATAATAGTCATGTGCAACCTTTTCTACATTTGACCTTAATCTTTTTTAGGTCAATAACATTCTTGTCTAGCTGAACATTTTAGCCTCCTTGAAGTACTCTTCATATCCTCAAAAATATCTGTTTATAATTTTTGTTTTTTAAAATGAGCATTCCGTTAAGTTAGCCTAATCAATTTTTGCTTGTTTGGTTAGCCTAGGAATAAAAATAACATAGTTTTATTTAATAAAGTAATAACTTCGCCAGTAACAAAGGGATTAAAACAAGAATTAAATAATAACTTTCTCAACATTACATTTGTAGTAAGGATACAATACAATATAAGGGGTATCAATGTTCAAACAACTTGTAAACCTAACTGATTAGATTTAGTAAGGAGTAAGGATACAATACAATATAATGGGTATCAATATTTCAAACAATGTGTAAATAATTCAAACAACTGACTGATTAGATTTAGTAAGGAGTAAGATACAATACAATATAATGGGTATCAAGATTTCAAACAACATGTAAACGATACGAACAACTAACTGATTAGATTTAGAGTCCGTTTGAATTAGCTATTTTAAATATTTTAAAGGCTAAATATTTTTCAAGAACTTTTTAAGTGTTTGAGTAAATTTTTAAATTACTTATAAGCTAAAATAATAAAAATAAATCAAATGTCTATCCAAACAGAATCTCAACGCAAACATTTTTTGAGAAAAAAATTGACAAAAGTTTTGAAAAATTTTTTTGACAAAAAATTCAAAATCCCAAAATCAACAAAGAAGTGATTTTTGTGCCAAAATATACTTGTTCAGTGCTTTTATAATATTAAAACTTATCCAAAAAAAAATATTTTATATATAACAAAAGTCCATCAATTATGATTCCACCTATATTTTCTATTCCATTCTATTTATCCAACACCTAACATTAATGTTGTTTCTCTTCTCGATCATCTAATCTGGAGAAAGTCAAATAAATTATTTGCTCTGAAAACTGTAATCATTTAAAATTTATTAAATATAAATTTATAAAATGATTCGAATTATATTAAATTTGGAAATATATTAGTCCAAATAAATATTATGCATTAATATAATTGGGTTAATTATTTTAGTTCAATAAATATGGATTTAATTAAAGTCTAAATTAATTGATTTGTGCTACAACAAGCCCGGTTTGCTAAGCCCAATTTCATCTCATCCTGAGGCCCATTTTTTAGTGCCACATGGCAAATGACGTAGCATGCCAAGTCAAACAAGAAGCCAATAGGATCATGACATGTGTCAAAGATGATAAGCCTGCTCCATAAAGCCCATATGTCATGTCATTTAAATTTGATTGGCCGAAGGGAATCCTATTCTTATCACAACTTCTCTATTCTAAAACTATAAATAGGGGGGTCCTCATGATTCAGAAAAGAGAACCAAGATTTTAACAAGAAGCTAGAAAAAGCTCGTGGATCAAAAACAACAGATTTCTCTACAAGTTCAAGAGTTCAAGAATTCAAGCATTCAAGTTTCAAGAACGTTCAAGTTTCAAGAATGATCAAGATCAAGACCGCCGGATTCAAGATCAAGCTCGAAGCCCTGGGATTCAACTAGAAGTCAAGATCAAGATAAAGTTCAACATCAAGTTCAAGATCAAGTCCAAGTCCAAGTCCAAGTTCAAGTTCAAGAGCCCTTGAATTTATATTCGTAAAGGTGAAATCAGAGGAATCATAGAGATTGTAACACTTGCATTTTGAAATAATAAAATGATTGTTGCATAATTTTTAGTTCTTCATTATTGTTTTCTCGACCCGAATTTTATTGTCTACAAATTCTGGTACGCCAAGTGAGACAATCTCTACCTCTCATCTCAACTTTTCAGGCATTAAAGAATATCGAGATGACTTTCATGAAGATCAACTCTCAATCAACTGCCTCAATGGCCACTAGCTCCAAGTTCTCTACAGAAGTTGAAGGCATTCTTGGTGTTATCTTTCAAAGTTTCGAAACTGTTACTATCACAACCCGAGCCTACACCTCGAACGTGACTGGCACTCGAGAACTATTGCTGGCCCCAAGCAAACCCTTGGCCTGACTTACTTACTCAGCGGAAGACTTAACTTAACAATATAAACTCAAATAAACTTAGAATGTTATAAAGAAAACATTCAACTAGCTAAGACAAACTCAAGTCTCAACATAGTATAATGAAATGAAAAGACTAAGGAACTAATATCTGACTGTCTATGAAGACTCTAAACAACTGATATGGATGTCGGGACAAGACCCACGATGTCCTAATGAACTAATAATATATCGAAAAGTAATAAAATGGGTCCTCTAGAAAGCAATGAGGCTCACCACAAGACTCTGAGTGCTCAACTGGATCAACAATTCGCTGGATGCTGATCCTGATTACCTGTGTCTGCATCATAATAAGATGCAGGCAAAATGGCATCAGTACATTGAATGTACGAGTATGCGAGAGGAATTCTAAAACAAGACATAAGCTTGAAAGGAACTGAAGAACTTACCTGGCTCAACTCAACTTAACATAATTGAACTCATTTCAATATAAAGTAGTTTAAAACAAGTGCAATATAAAGAAAATTTGTTTAAAACATGATGTCAACTCTGTATGAATGCTAAGATACATATAACTCTGAAATGTATGTAAAAATATAATAAACTGTGTATATAAGAATACAATTTATTTTGCGGGAGTTACTCTAACCGACAACCATCAAGTAAGATCTATTGTGATGATATAGCATTTTGCCTCACGCTGCCAGGGCCGTCCTATACCTTGCCGAGGGTATAGAACTTGAACTGCTAAGTGAATCCATTAGTCTATGCTAAAAAGCACTAAATGAATCATCTAAAAAGTATGACCCTTTTTAACCCATGATGGCTACATGGTTTATGGGGACTGTGAGTTGTTTGAACTCTCTCCATATCGGTGTTCACTACTACTCCCAAAATATGATACTAGCTCTTATGTTTAAAAACATACTGTGATTTGAGATAATTACTCAAAACTTAGCTCAAAGGCTATCTTCGAAATCAAAGTTTCCTCTCTTGCTTCATTTAGAAAGCGATTACTCTTTTCTGAAAACTAGCTCAAAGGCTCTTTGGAAATCTTAGTTTCCGTTCTTATTTAAACGTGAAAACATTTTAAACTCTTTGGGAATACATAGTCCCCTTATACATTTGAATAAATGAACTTTAACTTTACTCTTTACCCTTTACTTAACTTGAACTTTAAGTCTTAAAAGAAAGGTAAAAGCATTTGAAAAAGACTTCTTCAAAAGACTCTAAAAACTTCCTAGACTTGGCTCTTGACTTTCCTTAAATTTGAATTTATGGATTCAAGGTTATGATTCATGTTTCTGGATGATTTCTAGATGTTTAGAAGTCATTTAGAGTAGTTAGAATCAATGGAAAGTGTTAGTACACTTTAGAAGGACTTAAATAGGCTAAACGACAAAAAACTGGTGAAAAAATGATGATTTGGGCACATCCCGGGAGCGCCAAACCAGCCCAAGTTACTGGTGCTCCTTTTGGGCACACTTCCCCAGCCTCTCTGGCGCTATAGGGGCGCGATACGCTTGGCCCTCTCCAGGTGTGTCTGACGAATTTTTCAACTCGTTTTTTTATCCTAAATCATTTTAAATCGATTCTTTTTCTCAATAGTATCTTAGATTCAGATACCCAAAGCATGTACACTAGAATCTAACTCAAAACAACTCTTAACATCACTAAAATGTCTCAAGAAAATCCATCCATCACATGTAAGTTCAAAAATGAAACAATTCAAGAACACAACTCAAGAATATCAAATTCTAACTCTTTTAGGATGAAATCGTTGAATTAAACATGTTTGACGCATGGGTGAATGGACCCAACACTATGTGATCTCACATACCTCGTAGGGATAACCCCTTGATGAATTCCACAAGCGATTCCTTACGAAGAAGTCGAAACTTGAACTTTCTTCTCATTTCTCCTATTTTCTCTTTTCTCCAAGCCCTAGTGTAGATTTCCAATTTTTCTAAACTGACCAAATTCAGTTTTAACGCTTAATTAATTCATTAAAACAAATTGAATAAATTGGATAGGGAAAAGACCAAACTACCCTTTAAAATTCTAGCTTGGACATTTCCTTATTTGAACAACCCAACTTCCAATGAGCATAACTTACTAATACAAACTTAGAATCGCACAAACTCGGCGGCGTTGGAAAGATTATACCAAGGTATTTCCTACGATATCTAGAAACACACCTAAAGCATCCTGAGCTAGAAGTTATGGTCGTTTGAAGTTGACCAAAAACTTAACTTTAACACACTTGACATATTTTCCAGATTTTAAATTCTTTCCAAAAATGACTATTTCCACTTTTTAATTTCTTTCTAGTAACGGGGTACTACAATATCTCCCCCTTGGGAACATTCATCCGAATAAGCTTACTCTTAGTAGGCTAAGGGTGTAACATCTCACATTCAGCTCAAACACCCAACAATCAATGCAACTACAACTTGCAATCTCATAATTTAAAGAGTACTAAGAAAAGAATTAGTTCCTTGATCTGGAATTTCTCCGGATTCGAAGAGATGTGGGTATCTCTTCTTCATATCCTCTTCAGCTTCCCAAGTAGCTTCCTCAACAAATTGGTTCCTCCAAAGGACTTTGATTGATGCTACTTCCTTAGTCCTCAACTTGCAAACTTGGCAATCTAGAATCTAAACCGGAATCTCTTCATAAGATAAGCTATCCTTGATGCTACTATCTTCAATTGGTATGATCAATGAAGTATCACCCATGCACTTATTCAACATGGAGATGTGAAAAACCGAATGAACCGCAGCTAACTCTTATGGTAGCTCCAACTCATAAGCTACATTACCTATCATTTTCGATATTCTGTACGGGCCAATATACCGGGGAATAAGCTTCCCCTTCTTACCAAATCTCATAACACCTTTCATGGGTGAAACTTTCAAGTATACACAAACATCTACTTCAAACTCTAACTCTCTTCTCCTAACATCAGTGTAGGATTTCTAACGACTCTGCGCCGTTTTCAACCTCTCTTGAATCACTTTCACCTTCTCCATAGCTTGATGAACTAAATCTAGTCCTATCAACCCTGCTTCACCAACTTCAAACCATCCAATAGGAGATCTGCATCTTCTCCCATAAAGAGCTTCATAAGGAGCCATTTGGATGCTAGAGTGGTAACTATTATTGTAAGCAAATTCAATAAGAGGTAGGTGATCATCCCAATTACCTTTGAAGTCAATCACAGAAGCCCTCAACATAAGGGTATCTTCTTTGGGGTCTATCACCATAGCCTTTTCCTTTAGCTATTACGCTAGCCTTCTAATCGGCTAAGGTTGAATTTTCTTTTACTTTAGTTGTTGTCGTAGAGCGAACTTCTGGCTTTCCCATCTTTCTGAGGATGAAAGGCAGTACTTAAGTTCACCTTTGAACCCAAGCCTTTTTGGAATGACTTCCAAAATTGGGCAGTAAATTGTGTACCTCTGTCTGAAATAATAGAGACCGAAACTCTATGAAGTCTAACCACTTCTTGAAGATACAACTTGGCATAATCCTCTGTTGTATGGGTAGCCTTTACCGGTAAAAAGTGGGCTGATTTAGTCATTCTATCGACAATCACCCAAATAGAATCATGTTGCCTGCGAGACCTTGGTAAACCTATGATGAAATCCATATTAATCATCTCCCACTTCCATTTCGGAAGTTCCATATTCTGAACCATAACATCGGGCCTTTGGTGCTCTACTTTAACTTGCTGGCAATTTGGACACTTAACAACAAACTCTGCAATGTCTTTCTTCATGCTATTCCACCAATACACTTCTCTCAAGTCGCGATACATCTTTGTGGAACCTGGATGAATGCAATATCTGGAGCTATGAGCTTCCTCCATGATCCTCTCTTGGAGTTCATCCATGGCACACATAATCTACCTTGAAATCTCAGTACGCCATTTCCCCCTTGTTCAAAAGCCATAACTTTTTGCTTATGACCATTTTCCTTTAATTCAAGCAAAATTGGGTCTTGGTCTTGTTTCTCTTTAACTTTTGACACTAATGATAATTCACCCCATTCATCACCATTATTCCTCCTTATGTGGAATCCATTAGTCGGACTCCTAAGTATGCAAGTCTATACACATATTTTGCTAACTCTCTCTTTTCTTCCTCAACATGGGTGGTACTACCCATGACAACCTACTCAAGGCATCAACAACAACGTTAGCCTTACCTGGGTGGTAAAGAATACTCATGTCATAATCCTTGAGTAATTCTAACCACCTCATTTGTCTAAGATTAAGCTCTTTCTAAGTAAACACATACTGAAGGCTCTTGTGATCGGTGAACACATCTACATGCACACCATACAAATAATGACACTATATCTTCAAAGCAAATACTACGGTAGCCAACTCTAAGTCATGGGTTGGGTAGTTCTTCTCATGAACATTCAACTGTCTGGAGGCATAAGCTATAATCTTGTCATTCTGCATTAATACAAAACCCAAACCAACTCTAGATGCATCACAATACACTGCAAAACCTTGCGTACCTTCTAGTAATGTCAAAATTAGGGCAGTAGTTAACCTCTTTTTCAATTCCTGAAAGCTTTTCTCACAAGCTTCAGACCATTGAAATTTCATTGTCTTCTGAGTTAACTTGGTCAAAGGGGGTGAAACAGATGAGAACCCCTCTACGAACCTTCTGTAATAGCCAGCTAAACCTAAGAAACTGCTAATATCAGTTGGAGATGTGGGTCTAGGCCAATTCTGTACTACCTCAATTTTCTGAGTATCAACTTGAATTCCCTCACCAGACACAATATGGCCTAAGAATGCCACAGACTCAAGCCAAAACTCACACTTAGAGAACTTGGCATACAACTCTCTATCTTTTAAGTCTGGAGAACTATTCTGAGATGACTAGCTTGATTTTCTTCATTCCTTGAATAGATTAGTATGTCATCAATGAAGACGATAACAAACATATCTAAATAAGGTTTGAAAACTCTATTCATAAGGTCCATGAATATTGCAGGCGCATTGGTCAAACCAAAGGAGATGACCAAAAACTCATAATGACCATAACGGGTTCTGAAAACTATCTTTAGAATACCACACTCCTTTAATCTTAACTGATGGTAGTCAGATCTGAGATCTATTTTAGAGAAACAGCTGGCACCCTGAAGTTGATCGAAAAGATCATCAATTCTCGAAAGAGAATACTTGTTCTTGATGGTAACCTTGTTCAACTACTGGTAATCTATACACATCCTAAGGGAACCATCTTTCTTTCTCACAAATAAGACTGGAGGGCCCTAAGGTGAGACACTTGGTCGAATGAAACCCTTATCAAGGAGATCTTTCAACTACTTTTTAAGCTATTTCAACTCTGCTGGTGCCATTCTATATGGCAGAATAGATATAAGATGAGTGTCTGGAAGAACATCTATACCGAAGTCTATCTCTCTTATGAGGGACTCCGGGAAGATCATCTGGAAAGATTTCTGGAAACTCTCTTACTACTACAACTGACTGAATATGAGGTATCTCAACATTAGAGTCATTAACTCAAACTAAGTGATAGACACACCCCTTGGAAACTAACTTTCTCTCCTTAAGGTACGAAATGAAACGACCCTTACGCATTATTGAACTACTACTCCACTTTATAAATGGCTCATCTGGAAATTGAAACTTGACAACTCGAGTTCTACAATCAACTGAGGCATAATTGTAACACCCCATAAATTTTTTTGAGCTTAGACTCGAACCATTCTTCGTAGTGAGTGAGATTTTACCAAGTAAGTAAAATTTCTTAAGTGTTAAGGTCACTAGATGTAGCACCTTGAGTTTCAAAAGGAATTAAATTGGAAATAGCAAAATCTGAAATTTTGCAAGTTAAGCTAAGTATGAGTTTTGGATCTACTTCAAACAACCATAACTTCTAGATCAATAAGAGTTAGGTGTGATACCAGATACCGTAGGGAAGATCTTTGAATTATATTTCCAACACCACCAAGTTTGCTAAGTTTCGAGTTCATATGAGGGAGATATGTCCATTCGAAGTTGGGCTGTCTAGATAAGGAAAGTCAAAACCGGATTTTTAGAGGGGTATTTTGGTCTTTTCCTTATCCAATCAGGTTTAATTCATTTTTAGTAATATTTTAGGGGTCTAATATGAATAGGTTCAGTTTAATAATCCTAGTTTACGCCTAGCGTTTTAGTTGACAGTTCAAGAAGAGAAAAGAAGAAGAGAGAAGAGTAGAAAAGAGAAAGGATGAAGGCGTTCGTCGACGTTCTTGAGAGTTGTTGCGGATTGTCGCCATGGGTATGATCCCTAAGAGGTATGTAAGCTTCCATAGTGTTAGGTTTGTTAACCCACACGCCAAACATATTATTTTTAGCGAAGTTTCATTCTCAAAAAGTTGAAGGATTTAATTTCTTGAAGTTCATTCTAAATCTTATTTTGTTGGGGTTTTGATAATTTATTGAGATGAAAGTGATTGTTTTGAGTGTTATTTTGAGTGGATTAGTGTGTACTTAGGTTGGGTAATTGAATCTAAGGAAAACTAGAGAAAAGAAATCGATTAAAAGCTATTTAAGGTAAAAAAACGAGAGGAAAAGTTTGTCTGTTTTGCCTAGGGCAATGCTGGCGCGACGCAACCCTGTTGCACCAGGAAGGATGGGGCGATGCTCCAGTAGTGCGCCAGAAATGAGCCGCAGTAAATTGGGGCTTGGGGAGACGCGCCAAGGACGCCCCCGGATCGTCCTTTTTCACTATTTTTTCATCGTTTAGCCTATTTAAGTTTTTCTAAGTGTCCTAACAGTTTCCATTGATTCTAACTACTATAAATGACTTCTAAACATATAGAAATCATCCATGAACATGAATCATAACCATGAAACCATAATTCAAATTCAAGGAAGAGTTAAGAGTTAAGTTTTGAGAATTCTTTCGAACATTTTAAGAAAGTTCCTTTGAGTTCTTTTGAGGAGTCTTCTATAACTTCTAGTAACTTGTTTCAAGATTTGAGAAAGTGAGTATGAGGATGAGGAGAATGTATTCATGAGTCTACTTTATCATCATGATATCCTTCCTACCATGAACCATAACTCTTGAATTCATAATTCACATTCAAGAGAGAGTTAGGAGTAGAGTTCAAGAAATTCTTTGAGTTCAATTGTTAATCCTTTGAAATCCATCATCGATTTGAGTTAAGTTTTGAGGAAGTAAGTATAAGTATGAGAAGAGTCGTATACATGAGTTCCTTATTGATATTTCGACCCTTGATTCGAGTCGTTCATGTCCATAACTTCCGCATGAACTTCATCAATTGAGTACCTTCGAGTAGTATCTCCAAGTTCTAAGTATTGAGTTCCTAATTCCCTATGAGATTATATTTATAATCATGACACTGTTACATGTTACCCATGAAGTTCTTAAGTTGAATTGTTCATGCCAATAATTCCACATGAACCCTATAAGTCGAATAGTCTTGAGATGAGAAGTATATTTGAGTCCTTGAGTGAGTAGTTCATGCTCATAATTCCACATGAACCCTCTTAGTTGAGCATTCTTGAAATGAGTAGTATTTGAAGTTCTTGAGTTCCAAGTATTGAGTTCTATCTATGGTTATTGAAAACCTTGGATTGAGTCGTTCATGTCCATCATTCGGCATGAACCATATTTAAGAAGTCTTTTACAAATGTTTAAACTTTGTTTTAAGACTTAAGCTTTAAAGTTAGTAAAGAGTAAGAGTAAAGTTCATTTTCTTTAAAATGATATATGGGAGCTAAGTATTCCCAAAAGTAAATGTTTTCACATTTAAGATGAGACGAAACTGAGATTTCCAAAAAAAAAAAGAGTTTGAGCAAGAAAAGGGAGCATCGATTCCAAGAGAGCTTTTAAGCAAAGTTTGAGTAATTATCTCAAATCAGAGAAGAAGTTGTTTTAAAAAATAGATGAACATATTTTGGGAGTATTATTGAGCACCGATATGGGGATGCGAGTTTCATATTAACTCAAGTCTCCATGAAAACTATGTAGCCATCATGGGTAGAATAGGGTCATACTTTTTAGATGAATCATTTTCGCATAGATTAGTGGATCCACTAAGTTCAGTTAGGTCCTATACTGATGGCAAGGTATAGGATGGTCCTTGGCAGCATGAGGTAAAGTGTTGTATCATCACTATAGCTCTTAAATGATGGTTGTCGATTAGAGAAACTCCCAGAGAAACTATATTACTTTATTATATAAGTAAAGTTGAGTTTGTTATTGTATTTTCTTTAATGAGCTAAGTTGTTTTTACTGTTTTATAAAGCTTTCCATATATTGCATGTGTATTGTTGCTTTATATTGAGTTGAGTATCCAAAGTTGAGTACCCAGAGTCGAATATCATATCTTTGAGTTGAGTATCTAATCTCTGAGTTGAGTATCTTATCCTTGAGTACTTCTGAGTTGAGTAGTTTTGAGTATCTTTGAGTATTCCTTGAGTTGAGTAAGTTTGAGAAGAGGTAAGTATGTTTCCTTTGTATCAAGTTTCAAGCTTATGTTATGCTTTAGAATTCCTCTTACATGCTCGTACATTTCATGTACTGAGCCATTTGGCTTGCATATTTTCATGATGCAGACACAGGTATTCAGGATCATCAACAGAAGCTTCGTTGATACATCCGGAAGTTCGAGTTAGCTATGGTGAGCCTCCTTATTTTCCAGAGGATTTCATTTACTTTTCAGTTTAGTCAGGATGTCGTAGGTCTTTTCCCGAATTCCATCTTTATCAGTTAGAGGCTTCATAGATAGTTAGTATAGTTGAGAAGTTTGTATCATTTATTTTATTCGGAGTTTTCTTTTGAGTTAAAGCTTTCTATTTAAGTTTCATGAATTTTATTCAATTTTCAAGCTTTGTATGCTTGAGTTAGTCTTCCGCTTGAAGTCAGCCAAGATGAGGGTTCGCTTGAGAACCAACAATGGTTCTTGAGTGCTGGTCACGTCCAGGGTGTAGGCTTGGGTCGTGACAATAACAGGCATGAAGCCAGTCCATACCAAGAATAACATCAAAATCTACCATGTCTAACTCAATTAAATCAACCATGGTACTCTTGTGATTGACGAAAATGGGACAATCACGATAGACTCTCTCTGCTAGAATAGACTCACCAACAGGTGTAGAAATACTGAAGGGTTCACTAAGTTGCTCAGGAATAACATCTAAATTCATCACAACATAAGGAATTACAAAATGTAAACTCGCTCCCGGGTCTAGCAAATCATAAACATTAGAGTTAAAGACTTGGATCATACCAGTGACAACATCTAGAGAATCCTCTTGCTCTTGGCGACTAGTGATAGCATATAGGCGGTTTGATCCTCCGCCAGTATTGGAAGTAGCCCCTCTAGGTGTAGCTCTGTCTAGTGGATCAATTGAAGAAGATTGGGCTCTATTGCCCCCATTACAATTACCCTGCCTGTTCTTTGGATACTCTCGCATGAAATGGGCATTCTGTCCACACTTGAAGCAACCAGTGGAGCCCTCACGACATGTACCTGAGTGGTTGCTACCACACTTAGCGCACGCAAGAGGCTTACTACCCCCTTGCGCCATACTACCCTGAGAATAAGTAGATTTGGCTCTGATATTCTGACTAGTGTACTCACTTTTGTTCTTAGGTGCAGGTGCACTATCAGACGATGGATCATGTCCCTTCTTTTTCTATTGGAAGGATGACCGGTTGGCATTACTCTTCTGCTGCCCGGACTCATTCCCTATCTTAGCTCTCTTGTTCTTAAACTCTTCCTTATCCCTTAGCTTTTCTCCCTCAACCTGATGCACATAGACCATCAACCTTGATATATCTATGTCCCCAATCAGTAACACTGCCCTGCCCTCTTTGCTTGATAGACGGGACAACCAAGCAACAAACAAACTCATTCTACTCCTTATATCCGCAACCATCTCCGGATCATAACGGGATAGTTGGGTGAACTTCAACCCATACGCATAAATGCTCAAAGAATCTTGCTTAAGTGTGAGGAACTCTGGTAACTTAGCCTCTTTCAGTTCTCGGGGGAAGAAACGCCTCAAGAAGGCCTCCTCAAAACAAGCCCAACTCGCATGTAGTGCATCCCCAACTCGGTTCTACTTTCATTGATCGAGCCAAATCCTAGCGACACCCTTCATTTGGTATGCAGCTAATTCCACCTTCTCAGTGTCAACAACATGCATGACATCAAATACCTTTTGCATCTCCTCAATAAACTTGAAACAGTGAAAATTGGAGGGTTCATCCTCAAGAACTCACGAATCCTCGAAATGTCGGCCTCTTATTGTCGAGCTCCTCTTTTTTGCCCAACCTGATTGGTCACAGCTTGACTTAGCATCCTAATTACTTCCCTTAGCATCCTAATTGCTTCCCTAAACTCAGCATTGGTAATTTCTCCTTGGGGTTGCGCTTCAGGTGCATTGGTTACCCCTTGCTCCTCAACATTACACCTAGCAGGACGACCTCTAACAGCTCTTCGTGGAGGCATGATTATCTGAAAACATGCACAAACATGAATTAGAAGGAATCTTTTTAGAGATCAAACTCTAATGCACGAAATGAGTATGAAAGAAGTGAGAAATTTTCCTAAGTGTTGCAACCTCCTAATTATAGATGTGGTGCCCTTCACACTGATAAATAGGACTTTATAGACACGGCTTCATAGACTCCCTAGGACTCTTGAACCCTATGCTCTGATACCAAGTTTGTCGCTCCCTGAGCCTTACACCCCAGGCGTGGCCAGCACTCGAGAACTATTGTTGTCCCCAAGTGAACCCTTGGCATGACTTACTTACTCAGTGGAAGACTTAACTTAACAAGATAAACTCAAACAAACTTATAATGTTATAAAGAAAACATTCAACTAACCAATAAGGGAAACTCAAGTCTCAACATCAGATAATGAAATGAAAAGACTAAGGAACTAACATTTGACTATCTATGAAGATTCTAAACAACTGAGATGGATGTCGGGACAAGACCCACGACGTCCTAATGCACTAATAATAAAACTGAAAGCAATAAAAGGGGTCCTCTGGAAAGCAAGGAGGCTTACCACAAGACTCTGAGTGCTCAACTGGATCAATGATTCGCTGGATGTTGATCCTGATTACCTATGTCTGCATCATAATAAGATGCAGGCCAAATGACATCAGTACATTGAATGTACGAGTATGCGAGAGGAATTCTAAAACAAGACATAAGCTTGAAAGGAACTGAAGAGCTTACCTGGCTCAACTCAACTCAACATAACTAAACTCATTTCAATATAAAGTAGTTTAAAACAAGTGCAATATAAAGAAAAGATATTTAAAACATGATGTCAACTTTGTGTGTATGCAAAGATACATATAACTCTGAAATGTATGTAAAAATACAATAAACTATGTATATAACAATACAATTTCTTCTGTGGGAGTTTCTCTAACCGACAGCCATCACGTAAGAGCTATTGTGATGATACATCGTTTTGCCTTATGCTGCCAGGGCCGTCCTATACCTTGCCGAGGTTATAGAACCTGAACTACTAAGTGGATCCACTAGTCTATGCTAAAAAGCACTAAAGGAATCATCTAAAAAGTATGACCCTTTTTAACCCATGATGGCTACATGGTTTATGGGGGCTGTGAGTTGTCTGAACTCTCTCCCATATCGGTGCTCAATAATACTCCCAAAATATGACACTAGCTCTTATGTTTAAAAACATACTGTGATTTGAGATAATTGCTCAAAATCTAGCTCAAAGGCTATCTTGGAAATCAAAGTTTCCTCTCTTGCTTCATTTAGAAAGCGATTACTCTTCTCTGAAAACTAGCTCAAAGGCTCTTTGGAAATCTCAGTTTCCATTCCTATTTAAATGTGAAAACATTTTAAACTCTTTGGGAATACATAGTCCCCTTATACTTTTTAATAAATGAACTTCAACTTTACTCTTTACCATTTACTCAACTTGAACTTTAAGTCTTAAAACAAAGTTAAAAGCATTTGCAAAAGACTTCTTGAAAAGACTCTAAGAACTTCCTAGACTTGGCTCTTTGACTTTTATTGAATTAGAATTTATGGATTCAAGGTTATGATTCATTTTTTTGGATGATTTCTAGATGTTTAGAAGTCATTAAGAGTATTTAGAATACATGGAAAGTGTTAGTACACTTTAGAAGGAATTAAATAGGCGAACCAACGAAAAACTAGTGAAAAAATGACGATTTGGGTGCATCCCGGGCTCACCGCGCCAGCCCCAACTTACTGGGGCTCCTATTGGGCGCACTGCTAGCATGTCTCCCCAGATTCTCTATCTCTAAGGGGGCACGACGCTCCTGGCCCTCCCCAGGTGGGTCTGACGAATTTTTCAACTCGTTTTCTGATCCTAAATCATTTTAAATTGATTCCTTTAGCAATACATTCTTAGATTCGGATACCCAAAGCATGTACACTATAATCTAACTCGAAACTACTCTTAACATCGCTAAAACATCTCAAGAAAATTCATCAATCACATGTAAGTTCAAGAATGAAACAATTCAAGAACACAACTCAAAAATATCAAATTCTAACTCTTTTAGGAGAAAAATCGCTGAATTAAACATGTTTGGTGCATGGATGAATGTAACCAATGCTATGTGATCTCACATACCTCGTAGGGATCACCCCTTGACGAATTCCACAAGCGATTCTTTACGAATACGTCGAAACTTGAACTTTCTTCTCCTTTCTCCTCTATTCTCTTTTCTCTTTTCTCCAAGCCCTAGCAGAGATTTCCAATTTTTCTAAACTGACCAAATTCAGTTTTGAACCTTAATTAATTCATTAAAACAAATTGAATAAATTGGGTAAGGAAAAGACCAAACTACCCTTTAAAAATCCAAATTGGACATTTTCTTATTTGAACAGCCCAACTTCCAATGGAAATAACTCACTCATACGAACTCGTAATCTTGCAAACTTAGCGTCGTTGGAAAGATTATTTCAAGATCTTTCCTATGATATCTGGAAACACACCTAACTCATCCTGAGCTAGAAGTTATGGTTGTTTGAAGTTGACCAAAAACTCAACTTTAATGCACTTGACAAATTTTCTAGGTTTTAAATTCTTTCCAAAAATGACTATTTCTTTTTATTAATTTCTTTTTAGTTCTTTCTAGTTACGGGGTGTTACAGTTACGAGGAGCAAAGCTGCTATGCTAGGACAACAAACACTTCAAGCGTCGTCAACATCAACTTTTGTTTTTGGGTCTTCGACTCCAAAATGAGTAAGTTCCTCCACAAAGGCTTTAGAAAGAGGAATCAATGTTGCTGAAAAGATCAAGAAGACACTAACTCTCCTTGAGCAATCTGGTTCCAAGAACTCTACCAATGATCATGCAAACAATGGTGACTAGTGCTTATTCTCTTGAGGAACAACTCGCAAATCTGACGAAGTTGGTTGAAAGATTGACAAAGCATGTACAACACCAAGAGTCTCGAATTGATAAGTTAATAGATAGGATGGAAAGACTTTTAGATGGAGAAGTGAGTCATGTGCTTGGAAAATATGTTGAAGTTCAAGAGATTGGAGATCCTGCAAAGAAAGCACCACGTGTTAATGAGATGTCAGTTTCTTCTGAATGAATGATTTCACTCGATCAATTGAAGGAGTTCATTGAAGGCACTATTAAAGATAAGTATGAAGTCTCCACCAAGTCTTCTCATATGTTTGTCAAGCCATACACTGCAAGAATTGATAACTTAAAAATGTCTGCTGGTTATCAACCTCCTAAATTTCAACAATTTGAGGGCAGAGGAAATCCGAAGCAACATGTTGCACACTTTGTGGAGACAAGCAATAATGTCGGAACATATGGAGACCATCTTGTTAAGAAGTTTGTCCGATCTCTAAAAGGTAATGCCTTTGATTGGTACACAGATCTTGAGCCCAATTCTATTGATAGTTCGGAGCAAGTAGAGCATGAGTATCTCAATCGCTTCTACAGCACGAGGAGTATTGTGAGCATGGTAGAACTTACGAATACTCACCAAATGAAGGATGAACCAGCCATAGACTTCATAAATCGATGGAGGAACGCGAGCCTGAATTGCAAGGATAGGCTTAGTGAAGCTTCTACAATAGAAATGTGTATCCAAGGGATGCACTGTGAGCTTTTTTACATCTTACAGGGAATATAACCAAAATCCTTTGAAGAACTAGCTATTCGCGCTCATGATATGGAGTTGAGCATGTCCTCTGCTAGAAAGGACATGACGTTTGTCCATGACCCTCGCAAAGGAAGAAACAAGAAGAACCAAACAGATGGAGCAAATTTGTGCCCAAGAACGACAACAAAGAGTCAATGAATGTTAATGTGTTGCATGTGAAGTTCACTACGAAGGAAGGTAAGAATCAAAGTGTGAGAACGAATTTCCAAGTATGTTCAAACCAAAAGTCGATCTTAAGGGAAATGTAAGAAAAGAAATACCCCTTCTTGGATTTTAGCGTTTCTGATATTTTTAATGAGTTGCTTGAATTAAAGCTCATTGAGTTGCCAAAGATGAAGCGATCTGATGAAGCTGGAAAAGTTGATGACCCAAATTATTGCAAGTATCATAGACTTGTGAGTCATCCTCTTGAAAAATGTTCTGTCTTCAACGATAGAGTGATGCGATTGGTTAGAGAAAAGAAGATTGTCCTTGATGATGAGAAAGCTAGTTCTAACCAAATCTCTGTCACATTCGGCTCGCTCAATCTGGTCCAAATTTATATCGCCAAAAAGCATGAAGAAGAGTCATTGGAGCAAGAAAAATGTCAAGCTAATATATATGGAGATGAAGGTTGGGTTCTTGTGACTAGAGGAGACACAACAAGTCAAGCTTACGGAAAGAATCATTTGAGCAACCAATTAAAAAGAAGATGGTGAAGAAACTAGTGAAGCAAAAATCAATCAAGTGCCCAAAGAAGGCAAAGGTAGAAATGCATAATTACTAGAAACCCCGACGTCCTATCACTCTAGAGGAATTCTTACCAAGTTCATTCTGCACAAAGTCTACTCAAGACAATGTCGAGACATCATGTTTCAATGCTGATAAAGAAGAAACATTGAAGGTGTCACCTACTGATAACGAAGGAACAACGAGAGAATCCTTACAAAAAGTGTCTCCTAGTGGAGAAGAAAAGGCAACAAGGGAAATCTCGTCAATGATGTCTCATTCATCTTCTGGAAAGCCTATTGAACCTTATTTCCAAGAAGCACATATATGTGATACAAAAATCACATTTACAGATAATGATCTTCTATTTGGTGAAACATTACACAATCGTCCCTTGTATCTGATGGGTCACGTGCTAGAGAAGAAGAGAAATAGAATCTTAATAGATGAAGGATTTGGAGTCAACATTCTGCATATCCACACATTGAAGGAACTCGCATCACGACTGAAGAACTTAGTGGAAGTCGTTTGTTGATACAAGGATTTAATCAAGGGGGACAGAGGTCCGTAGGCTCTATTAAATTAGAAATTCACATGAAAGATATGCGATCAAGCGCATGGATGCATGTGATCGATGCAAAAACTTCATACAATATATTACTTGGCAGGACTTGGGTACATGAGAATAGAATTGTCTCATCTTCTTACTATCAATGTTTGAAGTATCTTGAAGGGGGGATTGAAAGGAAGATAGTTGCGGATGATAATCCTTTCACCGAAGTTGAGACACACTTCGCCGATGCAACATTCTATTTGAAAAGTTGTGTTGTTAAAGGGGAAAAATCTACTGATGTCAAACCAATTAAGTCTGATAAGATCACAAGCAAAAGAATCGATGTGGCTGTCGGAAAGGTAAATGTTGACACTAAAGAACTTGTTCCTATCCTTACTAAAGGGAGGATCATGTCTTCGAAGAAGATGACTTCTGGACTTCGTTATGTTGCAAAAGTGAAGAAAGAAGAAGTTCAATCATCTAACCTTCAAGAAAATGCATTTAGAGGACTAACTCTTCCTATCAGGCGGATTGATGCAATAAATTAGTCTTCAAAGCTGCCTGAAAAGTCAATCGCTCAAAATCAAGTGCGAGATGTGTCACTCCTTACAAAACGCACAAGAGAAGGTTTTGATCCCAATGCTTACAAGTTATTTGCGAAGGCTGGATACAACCCTAATGAGCCATCAATGTTAGGGAAACTCCCATCGGAAGATACAACTAGGAAAGCACGTGAAGGCCTAGGTTATAGCCAACCGCCGACAATTCACATTTCCATAAGAAGGGTAAGCAATAACCATATAAATTTTAAAGATGATGTCACTGCTCCCAATAAAATGTCTTTCATATTTGATTGACTTGTAGAATCAACTGTAAATCGAGAGATTAGGTCCATTGAAGAAGAAGAATAACAAACATCGAATAAGTTATCTAAAAGTGACAATGTTGGCTTCATCTATGATCCAAAAGGATTTCAAAAATTTGATTCCTTCTAGAATAAGGCGATGAGTGGAACTTGTGGTTTCGTGTAAAGAGGAACTCAAGGCAAAGGCTCACAATGTGGTTTACACCAAGGAGCGCGAGGAAGATGAAGAAAGTATAGGCTCCTTATATCATGTTACAATCCAGAATGAGCACATTTTTTTGCCTCAAATGAAGATTGATGAATAGTTAGAAAATATTTTCTGGTGTTGTCATATATCTGTCAATGACAATGACCCTCTAGAAGAGGAAGATGTTGGATATGCTCCACCAGAACTTGAAGAAGGAATGAAGACCACAATAGATCCCTTAAAGGAAGTTAACCATGGCACTGATGAATACCCAAGGCCTACTTACTTGAGTGCCTTTCTAGAAGTTAATGAAGAAATCACTTATATGAATATACTCGAAGTATATAGGGATGTCTTTGCTTGGAGTTATAAAGAAAAGCCTAGATTGAATCCCAAAGTAGCAGTTCATCAGTTGGCAATAAAAAATGGTTCTCGTCCTGTTAAGCAAGCTCAAAGGCGTTTTAGGCCAGACTTGGTTTTAGTGATAGAAAATGAGATTAATAAACTCATTGAGGCAGGCTTTATTCGTAAAGTCAAATATCCTACATAGATTTCAAGTATTGTTCCCGTGAGGAGGAAAAATGGCCAAATTCGGGTTTGTGTTGACTTCAGGGATCTTAATAATGCATGTCCTAAAGATGAGTTCCCTCTTCCCATTTTGGAGCTGATGATTGATGTCACCACTGTTTATGAGGTGATGTTATTCATGGACGGTTCTTCTGGCTATAGTCAAATCTACATGACACCAAAAGATGAAGAACTCACCGCATTTCACACGCCTAAAGGTATTTATTGCTACAAGGTAATGCCTTTCGGTTTAAAGAATGTTGGTGCTACATATCAAAGGGTTATGCAAAATATATTTAATGACTTGCTCCATAAAAATGTTGAATGTTATGTTGATGACGTGGTGGTAAAGTCAAGAAAGAGGAGTGACCATCTGAAAGACTTAAGAATGGTGTTTGAGTTGCTCCGAAGATATCAATTAAGGATGAATCCATTGAAGTGTGCCTTCGAAGTTACTTCTGGAAAGTTCCTTGGCTTCATTGTGAGACATCGAGGAATTGAAATTGATCAAGCCAAAGTTGATGCAATATCGAAGATGCCTGAGCCTCAAAATATTCATGAGTTAAAAGTTTCCAAGGAAAGCTTTCCTACTTGATGAGGTTCATCTCAAATCTAGCAGGAAAGTGCCAACCATTCGGTTATCTCATAAAGAAAGGTACTCCTTTTAATTGGGACGAAACATGTAGCGACGCCTTTAAAAGTATCAAATCATATCTAGCGAAACTTCCAGTTTTGGCAACCCCTATATCAGGAAAGCCATTGATACTCTACATTGCGGCACAAGAAAGGTCCGTAGGAGCCCTATTAAGGCAAAGAAAACTCTCTTTACTACTTGAGTAGAACGATGACGCCAAATGAGCTAAACTATTCGCCAATTGAAAATTTGTGCTTGGCACTTGTCTTCTCAATTCAGAAGATGAAGCATTATTTTCAAGCTCGTGTTGTCCGCCTTATTTCTAGAGCAAATCCCATCAAGTTTGTTATGTCGAAACCTGTCCTTAGTGACCGACTAGCAAGATGGTACCTCCAATTCCACCAGTTTGAGATTGTGTACATCCCTCAAAAAGTTGTGAAGGGACAAGCATTAGCGGATTTCTTGGCAGACCATCTGATACCGAATGATTGGGAGTTAACTGATGAGCTTCCTAATGAATATGTGATGCTATTAAAATTCAACCTCCTTGGAAAATGTACTTTGATGGGGCTGCACATCGTGGTGGAGCTGGCGCTGGTGTAGTGCTCATCACTTCACAAGAAGAGATTCTACCATTCTACTTTACTTTGAAGCAATGTTGCTCCAATAATCTCGATAAATATCAAGCGTTGATACTTGGACTTGAAATGGCCGTCGACATGAAGCAATTACACTTACAAGTCTTTGGTGACTCTCAGTTGGTGATCAATCAACTCTTAGGAAGTTATGAAGTGAAGAAGCCTGAATTGCGTCCTTATCATGAATATGCTCAAAATTTGATAGGATGGCTTGGAGATGTAACCCTTCAACATGTGCATAGAAAAGAGAATAAGAAAGCTGATGCATTGGCTGCTCTAGCTTCAACGCTAACCCTTCCTGATCAAACACAAATGACCATTTGTCAAAAATAGATAATAACACCGCCAAATGTGGAAAAATATATAGAAAATGAGCTTGAACATCTCGTTACCATTTCTGAAGTCGTAAAGGAAGATTTGAGACAACCCATTATTGACTACATGACTTCAAGAAAATCCAAGAAGAAGGACTGACATTTGTCGTCGTGCACCTCATTTCCTTTACTACAAGGACACATTATATAAAAGATCATTTGAGGGTGTACTATTATGATGTTTGGGAGAGGAAGAAGCAATTCAAGCTCTGCAAGAAGCACACTCAGGAGTATGTGGATCACATCAATCTGGACCGAAACTCCACTTTCACATAAAGAGGATGGGGTATTATTGGCCAACCATGGTGAATGATTGGTTAGATTATTATTGGAGCTGCGATGCTTGTCAATTTCATGCGAATTCCATACATCAGCCTCCTGAAGTATTACACCCAACTATCCCATCTTGGCCATTTAACGCTTTGGGATTGGATGTTGTGGGACCACTACCAAAATCTTGGCTGCAACAAATTACTTTTCAAAATGGGCTGAAGTTGTTGCTCTTAAAAAAGTGAAGAAAGAGAATGTTGCAAATTTTATCCGAGTGAATATCATCTATCGCTTTGGCATCCCTCGCTACATAATAACAGGCAATGGCAAGCCATTGGACAACAAGTTAATGAATGAGATTTGTGATCTCTTTGGCTTTAAGCAATGTAAATCTTCTATGTATCATGTTGCTGCCAATGGTCTTGTTGAAGCATTCAATAAGACTCTAAGCAACCTCCTGAAGAAAGTTGTCTCCAAGTCCAAACGGGATTGGCATGAAAGAATAGAAGAAGCTTTGTGGGCATATAGGACAACATACTGCTCACCAACTCAAGCAACACCATATTCACTTGCATTTGGAGTTGAAGCAGTCTTGCCACCTTAGCGTCAAATACCTTTCTTAAGAATTGTTATTCAAGAAGGGCTCACCGAAGAAGAAAATGCTCGACTGCGTCTTGCTGAGTTAGAAGCACTTGATGAAAAGAGGTTAGAAGCCTAACAAAATCTTGAATGTTATCAAGCTCGTCTATCTCGTGCTTTCAATAAGAAGGTTCGCTTGAGGTGTTTCCAAGTTAGAGACCAAGTTCTCGCGGTAAGAAGACCCATCATTACTTCACACAAGTCTGGGGGGAAATTTACCTCAAAGTGGGATGGACCATATGTCGTACACGAAGCATATTCACATAGTGCTTACAAGCTTGTTAATGCAGATGGCGTAAGGATCGGTCCTATTAATGCAAAATTCTTAAAGAAGTACTACCCTTGAAGTAAAATAATTCTCTTTAAGGTATGAGCCTAAACTGTTTGTCACTCTTGGCCAGCAAGAATATAAACTGCGTATGACACAACAAAAAAAAATCACTTACTCCCCCAGAACTATGTTGTGACTTGATCCTTTTCATTGAGATAGTTAGGCGCTTAGAATATATCCTAAGTTTTGTTGCATGAGTGTAAAAAAACCACATGTTCCCACTCAATCTGTCACATGACAGTCAAAGCGATAAGTATTTTGTTTTATCTTTTGTCTTATCAAACTTTAGACTTGTACGAAGTATTAATTGGTCAATAGATGGGGGCAAACCCTTATAAAATATAAGTTTTTTTAACAACATACTTGAAGTTTCTTTAAATTCAGCCTAGTATACAAACTGAAGTCTTCAAATTCTTCAAGTCTGCAAGTTGAAGTCTTCAAAATTAAAAAAAAGAATCTACAAGTCTAGAAGTTGAGGTCTTTAAATCAATCAAGTTTGTGAGCTAAAGTCTTCAAATTCTTCAAGTCTGCAAATTGAAGTCTTCAAAATTAAAAAAAAATCTCCAAGTCTTCAAAATTAAAAAAAAATCTCCAAGTCTAGAAGTTGAGGTCTTCAAATCAAATCAATCAAGTTTGCAAGCCGAAGTCTTCAAATTCTTGAAGTCTGCAAGTTGAGGTCTTCAAATTCTTTAAGTCTGTAAGTTGAAGTCTTCAAGTCTGTAAGTTAAAGTCTCAAATCAATTAAATTTTCAAGTTGAATTCTTCAATTCTACAAGATGAAGTCTCAAATCAATCAAGTTTCAAAGTTGAAGTCTTCAAATCAATCAAGATTGTAAGTTGAAGTCTTCAAATTATTCAAGTCTGAAAGTTGAAATTTTCAAGTCTTGACCATAAAGTTACCTTTCCTTAAGGTGGGGATGCATATTCATCCTCTTTTCACCTTAAGGATACCATAAAGTTATCTTTCTTAAGGCGGAGATGTGTATCCATCCTCTTCTAGCCTTAAGAATACCATAAAGTTACCTTTCTTAGGGCGAGGATGTGTATCTATCCACTTTCGCCTTAAGAATACCATAAATTACCTTTCTTAGGGCAGGGATGTATATCTATCTGCTTTCGCCTTAAGAATACCATAAATTACCTTTCTTAGGACGGGGATGTGTATATATCCGCTTTCGCCTTAAGAATACCATAAATTACCTTTTTTAGGGCGGGGATGTGTATCTATCCGCTTTCGCCTTAAGAATACCGTAAATTACCTTTCTTAGGGCGGGGATGTGTATCTATCTGCTTTTGCCTTAAGAATACCATAAATTACCTTTCTTAGGGTGGGAATGTGTATATCTCTCCGCTTTCGCCTTAAGAATACGATAAAGTTACCTTTCTTAGGGCAGGGATGTGTATCTATCCGCTTTCGCCTTAACAATACCATAGAAGGTACCTCTCTTAGGGCGGAGATGTGTATTTATCCTCTTTTCCCCTTAAGAATACCATAAATTGCCTTTTTTAGGGCGGGGATGTGTATCTATCCTATTTCGCCCTAAGAATACCATAAAGTTACCTTTCTTAGGGTGGGGATGCGTATCCATCCTCTTTTCGCCTTAAGAATACCATAAAGTTACCTTTCTTAGGGCGGGGATGCATATCCATCCTCTTTTCGCCTGAAAAATTCCATAAAGTTACCCTTCTTAAGACGGAGATGAGTACTCATCCCTTTGTGTCATAAGACTACCTTCTCCACGGATCATCCTTTGAAGCCTACCTACAAAAAGGGGGGAAGACAACACAAAGAAAACACAAGTAGAGGAGAAATTGTTACCTGTCAAGACGTTTGAGACTTGAAAGTCATGCTAAGCTAACTAGGTTAGACTTGAGATAATATTTTCTTGGTGATAACAAAGCCTTTGAAGTATAATTTCAAGCTATCACAACCCTTTTTGATGACGATGTTCTAACATTGAGATATAAAATATTTTGTGAGGCAACAAAAATCTGAAATCAGCTACATGACAGAATTTAAAGTTAACATCAAAAAATCATCTAGAAAGATTCTGAAAGTATTAAATCTTGAATTTCGGATATGTTGTATACCTTTGTGTCTAGATTCGAAATAATCAAGCGGCTTGTGATTTTGTCGTTCCTACATCAAGACACAAGAGTTTTAGTAAAGTCACACAACTCTGAAATTTTCAGCATGACAGAATCTAGAGCTAACTTAAAAATATCATCTAAAATGATTTTGAAGGTATTAAATTCTGAATTTTGGATATGTTAGAGATCAAGAAGTCTAGTTTCTAGAAAATCAAACCGTTCATGATTTCGAATTTTCTACAATGAGATATGAATTTTCTACGACAGACGTGTCAAACTGTTAAAAAGTGACGAAAATCAGATAAAGGAGGGAAGACTACCTTGAATTATGCCCTTTTCGTCATAGGCTCGTGGCTCACAATCTGTAATTGAAGACAAAATTGTGGATACAATGTGTCTATTTATAGATATCATGTGGTGGGAATAAAATCCTTCTCCTAGTTCAATTACAATTCTTTTTTGGCTATGACAATAGAAAAGGAAATGAATTTGAAATTGAGTGGGACTACAACTCCTAGTTCAACTACATTTTGAACTTAAATGGCATCATAAAATCCCTCTCCTAGACTAATAGCAATTTCTTTTTGGCTATGCTAAAGTAATTGACGGAAATGATGTCCTAGTCGAATTGGTTTTCCTATTGCTTTTTAACAAGCATTTATTTACCTCCTATCATGATTCTAATTGGCCAAATATATGTTTGAAAGTGGTAGACTCACGTGCCCACTCCAATTACATGTATTGGAGTCGGACAATAAATTAAACATTGCATGAGCATGGTAAATAAATTATTATTTAATTAATATTTCAAGTCTAGTCTTCGGAAGATAAAACATCTCGACAAGACTTGAAGCAGGGGGCATTTGTAATCATTTAAAATTTTTTAAATATAAATTTATAAAATGATTCGAATCATATTAAATTCGGAAATATATTAGTCCAAATAAATATTATGGATTAATATAATTGGGTTAATTATTTGAGTTTAATAAATATGAATTTAATTAAAGTCCAAATTAATTGATTTGGGCTACAATAACCTCGGTTTGCTAAGCCCAATTTCATCTCATCCTAGAGTCCCATTTTTTAGTGTCACATGGCAAATGACGTGGCATGCCAAGTCAAACAAGAAGCCAATAGGTTCATGACATGTGTCAAAGATGACAAATCCGCTCCATAAAACTCATATGTCATGTCACTTAAATTTGATTGGCAGAAGGGAATCCTATTCCTGTCACAACTCATCTATTCTAAAACTACAAATAGGGGTCCTCATAATTCACAAAAAAAGAACCAAGAATTTTAACAAGAAGCTAGAGAAAGCTTGTGGATCAAAAGCTGCAAATTTCTGTACAAGTTCAAGAGTTCAAGAATTCAAGCATTCAAGTTTCAAGAACGATCAAGATCAAGACCGCCGGATTCAAGACCAAGCTCTAAGCCCTTGGATTCAGCTAAAAGTCAAGATCAAGATAAAGTTCAAGTTCAAGATCAAGATAAAGTTCAACATCAAGTTCAAGATCAAGTCCAAGTCCAAGTTCAATATAAAGATCAAGATCAAGATCAAGATCAAGATATATCCCAAGTTCAAAATTAAGCTCAAGAGTCCTTGAATTTATATTCGAAAAGGTGAATTCAGAGGAATCATAGAGATTGTAACACTCATATTTTGAAATAATAAAACGATTGTTGCATAATTTTTCGTTCTTGATTATTGTTTTCTTGACGCGAATTTTATTGTCTACAAAAAAATTACATTAAAAAATAGCTATAATTACAATGATTGTTTTTTTTTTCATAAAATGAATTGTCTCAACAAATTGTAATAGTCTGTGCTTGTCTATTGTTGACTTTACACACTTTAAAAAACTATAAATAGAAAGGTAACTTTACCATATTACCCTATGAATAATGTCTTAAAAAATGTAATAAGAAAATAAGTATAATTAGTAATAAGGGTAAATTAAGAACTAAGTGTATAATTTATCCATTAATTTTATAAAGTAGATAAGTATTGTTCGACATTCTAAAATAATATATTGTACAATTATTATTGGACGGAGGGAGTATATTTTTGAGAAATGCTATAACGATATGACATCAAAAGTGAAGAGTGCGCGCGACTTAGGTAATTTAAACTTTCACCCCAAACTTCTTTCGAAATCTGATTTTTCAAAAATATCAGAAATTTATGGCTCACCAACTGTGTTTTTTTTCTCTTAAATTTGATCCGATAAAGTAAGGATACTTTTGCCGTACTAATAGCAATGTTCAAGTCCGATAGTCTCCTTTAAGTTCCCACCGTAAAAGACTGTATCCATCAAGCAATCTGATAGCAAAGACAACAATGGCGTTTCCAAGCTCAAATCCCCAGATCCACTTATCAATGGTTAATGTAGCAAATTTTGTATCCATCAAGCTATGTGGTGAATCCAACTACATTCCATGGAAAACCCAGATTATTTGTCTCCTTCAAAGTCATGATTTATTTGGATTCGTTGATGGAACAATCCAATTTTCTCTACAGACCATTGCTCCTGGCGATGACGATGACGATGAGCCCAAAGAAGAGGAAAAAGGGGAAGATATGGGAAATGAGGAAGATAAATTGCAAAGGAAAAGGAATGATGGGTTTGTTAAAGGATGGATCTTCGGTTCTCTTAGTGATCAACTTCTTCAGGATAAAGCGGTTCATAAATTAGATTCGGCTAGAGAGGTTTGGTTGGTTTTAGAGAAACTTTACAGCCCTAAATCTCAAGGTACGAAATCCCCATTCTGCTACTACTATAAAATTTTGTACTATTGAAACCTCCCCTAATCTAACCTAGTATATTTGTTTTCTGGAAATATAAATTCATAAAAGTTAATCTCTTTGTTTTAAAAAGACCTAATATCTTTTGGAAAAATCTTTTAATCAGAAAATTTGGTCAGAATTTGATCAAAATGCTATGTTATTTTATTTTTTAAAACATTTTCATCCTTTTAACTTTAATTCTTTTTAACTAAAAAAGGAAAAAGATTAATTTATTTTAAAATAAAAAAAATATTATAAACTTTTTAATTTTCTGGTCATTTAGCATTGTTCATTTCTTTTTTAGTCTCTTTCAAAAAAAAGTTATCCCCTATTTTTTTGCAACACTTTAATTTTAATTTTTCATATGACATGTTTAAGGCTATAAAATTAGAGGTTATTTTGATACATTTGACATAACTTTAATTTATTATCATAAGATTGAATTCTTTTTTCTTTTTTTAAATTTTGTTCCAAATCAAAATAGATCACTTTTTTTGAAACGGAAGAAGTATTACCTAAAATAATTTGGAAGCCTCGAAGAAGGAGAAATTCTTCTTTGAAATTTGATTAAACAAACTCTAAATGATCAGATTTTTAAAAAGTATAATGGGAGTAAAAACATAATGGAAGCATTGATTTCATACTTGCTTTTTTCTAAAATTCACCATATTAAGTTGTTATTATTATTACTCTCTCCGTTTTAAAATAATTGAATTATTAAGACATTTTTTATATAAAGACATAAAATTAGAGCTGTCAATATGGGCTAGCCCACCCCATCCGGGCTAACCCATACAGGCTTTGACATTTTACGGGTCAGGCCGGGCTATCCCATTTTTGGTGTGGGCCAGAAAACGGTCGGCCCAACCCACAAGTACGTGGGCTACAGGCTTGCCGGGCCAGCCCACTTTTTTTAAAACTATATTTTTTTTATAATTATTAAAATAAATTATAAATTATAATTTAAAAATATTATCATAAATATCGACAAAGCAATATTACATCATGTTAATGTTACTACTTGTTAATTAAATCCACAAATAAAATTATCTTTATAATATTTATTAAGGTTTTTTCAAATAAAAGTATAAATATATAAATAGAAATATTAACCTAATTGTTTTGTCACATTAAAATACAAAAAATGTGACAATATTTCAACCATAAAAAAGTTAAAAATAAACTCATTAAAAAAATCATGAAACTTATGGCGTATCTAACACATCATGAAATCTATGGCGTATCCAACACTTCATGATTATCTTCATCAAGCATATCTGAATCAGCTTGTGGCAAGGTTGTCTTAACATCTTCATTTTCATCTGCAATTTATATGCGGTTTCAATTAGTTAAATATTAAATAGATTTTGAGTTTGGATTCTCTTTAATTTTAAATTTTAATATTATATTATATTTTTTTAATTATTTTTATTTGGCCCACGAGCCGTCCCTACCAATATTTCTCAAGCTCCACAAATCAGCAGGCTTATTCAGGCCGGGCTAAAAAACCCTTTTCTTAAATGGGCTCCAAAAATCTTAGCCCAGCCCTATTAAATCCCGGGTTAAGCAAGGCTGGCCCAACAGGCCTAGCCCATATTGACGACTCTACATAAAATCACCACTGAAATTGTTTCGAATATTCAAAAATATACCTCAACTTAGTGGACGTCCTATTATCCATAAAAAATATTAAATATCTTTGTAAATAGTCCATTCTGGCCCATTTTCCCCCAACGTTTGTGAACACGTAAATATCAGCGCGTGAACATGTCAATTTACTTCCCAAAACCAATTTTAAAAATGTCATATTTCAGTTAATTTCTCTATTAATCAATTAATCTTTAAATACATCATCTTCCCCAAATTTTCAACAGAGTTTATTCTTCAGATCTGCGATCAAACACACTGTAAATTGCGATTTCATCCAAAAAAGACGAACACGATAGTTTCACAATACAAGGTATCATTGTACAAGAGAGAACACAAATTTTGGTAATTAACGACACAAATCAAAATTAGAATCTTTGTACTAAATTTCGACAACAATGTCTATCATTAATTAAGACACTAGCTTCCCCAAATTTTCAATAGAATTTAATTTTTGAGTTTACTATCAAACTTACCGTAAATTACAATTTCATATGAAAAAGACGAACACAAAATGACGGTACAACGATCTTGACCTATCTTTATCTTTCTAGTGGCGGATGGGTAAATCAGCTTCCATTGTCGCCGAAAACATGTGATTCCCCAACAAATCACAAATACATGAAAAAAATAATATGGTTTATATCAAATACTAGATAAATATGAAATCCTAACCTATTAACCTTCAATCCCTTGTTGATTTAGTTAAAATGTCGAGCAACATTTAATGAAAAAAAAGAGAGAATGTGAAAAATGAAAAAGAAAAGAGATGGAAGTGCTTTTGTCAAGATTCGGGTTGGGTTATCCTCGCTTTTATTTATTTTTTAATTTAATTAAAATGGGTCAAGGGGATGGCCATCACGTGCTCTTCATAGATGAGAAAATGGGTCAGAATGGTCTATTTTCAAAGATATTTAATAATTTTATGGGGTAATAGGACGCCCACAAAGTTAAGGTGTCTTTTTGAAGATTCGGAACAACTTTAGTGGTGATTTTATGTCTTTTCTCTTCAAATTAACTTAATTGTTCAACCTTCAAGACTATTTTCAAAATATTCTTCCATTTTACCCTTAATTTGGATTTTCTATGTGATGAGTTCAAGAAACTTTAATTGTTTTGAATTACTTTAAAATTAATTTGACAATAATTAATAAGGGCAAAAATAAAAAGTAATGTATAATTTATGTCATAATCTTCTTTTTTAAAAGGATGTGAAACATCCCAACAATTCAATTATTTTGAAATGAAAGGAGCATAATACTCCGCTCTGTCCATCTTTACTTTCTACTATACTAAAAATAGTGTTCAACAATACTTGTCCAGTTTGGAAAACCAAGAGATAATTTATCCTTTCTTTTTAATCTATTTTACCTTGAATTAAGTATTATTCAATATCTAGTACATTTTCCAAAAGCTTTAAAATTTGATATATTCAAAGGGTAATATTAATATTACCTCTATTATTTATTGTTTCTTTAAGGTGTGTATCAAATCAATAGTGAACAACTATTGGTGGACATAGAGAGTATTAGATAAGTTGGTTGTCTAGAAAAATAATAATTCCTTTGTTCTTATTTATATGTCATCATTTTAGATTTTACATCGCTTAAGAAACTATGTAAGTTTATCATTGTGCCCTTATTTAGTGTCCTCTTGAAGTCAAGTATTCAATAAATGAACATAAATTAATTTATTTTGATTAATTAAATTGACTGTTGAACATAAATTAATCATTTAGTTTTTCTATATTTATCAAATTAATACTTTCAAAACTAATAACTTTCGATGGTAAAATAGGAAGAGTGTTGATATCTATGTATTGATTTGTGAAATGACAAATATTAAGAAATATATATTTTTAATAAGAACAACATAAATAGAAACGGAGAGAGTAATTTGACATGTTTCGTTAGTTAGATACTTTAGACTGAAAACAAGTAATTATTTCAAGACAAGGGTAAATTATTTTGTGATATTATTTTAACCAACTATAAAATAACATTATTTTAAAATTAATTATCATTTATTCCCCGTACTAATGAGATCTTAAAGTTTTCTGCTTTAATAGAAATGTGTCTTGTAAATTATCATTGGTATCTCGAATTTTTTGTCAAAACTTACAAGTTTTATGACCAAACAAATTTTGTTGAAAATTACTTGCAATATGTATGAATAAACGGGTCCTATATAGAAAGCCATTGTTGTGTGTGCAATCTTATAACTATATGATTCTTAGCCATTTCCGGATACAATTTGGTGAGCTTTAATTAGGGGGCAGGGGGTTGAAGGAGAAGAAAGAGGAGTGATCCATGCCACATCAGTGGTTTGTGTCTAATCGGTACATCATGAGCTAATATTAGGTGTTCGATAACTATAAACTTTAGTTCAGATATCTAAATGAAAAATTCGGACAAATTTAGGGGGTTATGTATGTATACAACAAGAATGTTATAAAATGTTTATTGACTATCTTAATTGGGAAAAACTTGCTATTAAGGATTTAAGTAGTAATGTAGTATGTAGTGGTTGTATAAAGATAACATAGTTTAGCTTATTATACCTGATTAGTTATTGTTTTTATCAGAGTCTAATATCTTAGATACCTACATGTAATTACCTTATATGTCATACTTTTTTACTCCATGTTGGCATAGAACTTAAATTCATACTTAGTAAAATGGTAGCTAGCTCTTGGTTTGTCATTGTACAGATGGTAGCAGTATCAAGCGTGCTGAAAGCACTGAATCAAAGAGAGATTATAGTTGGTACTTGCCACTATATAGAGCTTCACTAAGTGGAGATTGGAAGAAAGCAGAAGAATTCTTGAAACGAGACGAAGAAGCAAGTAGAGCTCAAATCAACTCTCTTTTACAGACAGCACTCCATGTAGCAGTTGGAGTGAAGGGTGAAAAAGGCAAGCATTTCGTGAAGAAGTTGGTGGCGACTATAAAAAACAAAGAAGATTTAACCATAAGGGATTGCCTTGGTGAAACTGCTCTTCATTATGCTGCTAGATTTGGCAACTTAGACGCAGCTAAAATCCTTGCAACAAGTTATCCTCGTTTACTAGATATTGATTGTTTCGATGGTCTATATCCAATCCATTATGCAGCTGAATATGGATACTTTTCTGTGGATGTGTTTGCTTACTTCTTGAGTGTCACTAAAGACTCTGCTCCTTATACTGGCCTTAAAGGTGTTAGGCTTCTCTACAGATTAATCCACTCAGACTTGTATGGTAAGCATTCACCATCCCTTATGTTCTCTTAATTACTTTCTCTCTTACTGTTATCATAATGTATGTATTTGGGTGACGCCGGAAAGAGGGAAAGGGATTTAGGGGATTTCTGGTTGAAATGACAAAGAAGTTCCTAATTTTGATTAGTTGTCCAGAAATAGTAACGAATTTCGGGGAAATTAAAAATTGGGACGCTGCTAAGTTATTACCTTCATGTAGTAGATTGATGTATTAGTTAATTGAATGAAGAATTAGCAAGAGAGTTGTTAGAAACTAATTCAGCTTGTTAGTTGAGTTTGAGAGGTAATTCTTGTAGGAAATATAGAAGGAGAATACTTTTTTTTAGAGAATGCTCAAGTTTTATATAGGCTACTTAAAGTCACTTGAGTTGATTAGAAACATCAATTACATCTCCATTTATACTAGTAAAATGTAAAACCAAAGGTCTTGCACAAATAACTAGATACATGTATCACAATTAATTAGTTACATGTATTACAATCTCCTAAAAGACTTCTTGAAAAACTAAGAGCTAAATATTGGAAGACTAAACATCAAGGTATGAATGCATTAATTCCAACACTCCCCCTTAATGCATTTGCTTTACAACTCCAATGCGTTCTTGAAAATAGCAAAAAAATTCTCTAGGAAGTGCTTAAAGATGTCAATAAGTTGTTCTTCTGTGTAAACAATAATTGCAACTGGATTTCACCTTTCTCTTGTGCTTTTGAATATCTCCTTCTTGATTGAGTTTGGTTTTGTAAATCCACTTTAGACTTACAACTTCTCTTTCTTTGGGTATACTCATATACTTCCAAGTATTATTTTTCTCAATCATCCGATTTTTTTTTCTTCCATGGCTTTCTTCCAAACATCATGCTTTATTGCCTCCTCATAATTTTCTGGCTCTCAACCCCGGCAAAGTTACATCTCTAATAAATGTCGCTCAACATTTTTGTTTCTCTTGGAGGTGGTTCTTCGTCATCTGAATTTGAGATTTCTCCTCCTTGAGGGACATCTTCCTCTTCCTCATCCTCTTCTTGATTTGACACATCTAAAGATATGATAGAAGTATTCTCTATCTTTTTATCCTTCCAATTTCATGCTATTTTTTCATCAAAAATGTCATCTCTACTAACAATAAGTTTGTTAGTTTTGACATCGAGAAGCCTATAGCCTTTTGTCACATCACTATAACCAAGAAATATTTATTTTTGATTTTTTTTCCATCCAATTTTTGTCTTTTCTTAGCAGGTATATGAGCATAACAAATACACCCAAAAAATTTTAAATGACTTAAAGAAGGTTTCATTCCACTCCAAGCTTTAACTGGTGTCTTGTCCTTCAATGCCTTTGTCGGGCACCTGTTGAGGATGTGTACACCGTTGTATGTACTGCTTTTGCCCAAAAATATTTTGGCAGCCTTTTCTCATTCATCATAGTTCTGGCCATTTCAACAAATTGTTCTATTTCTTCTTTCAAATACACCATTTTGTTGAGGAGTGTACCCTGTTGTATGTTGCTTCTAAATGCCTTCATTTTTGCAGTATTCTTCAAATTCTCGGCTTGTGTATTCACCTCTCTATCACTGCGAATGGTTTTGATGCTGCAACCTTTTTGCTTCTCAACAAGGACTTTAAATTTCTTGAATGTAGCAAGAGCTTCTGACTTTTCTTTCAAGAAATAAACCCAAGTCATTCTTGAAAAATCATCAATAAAGATTAGAAAGTACCTTTGATTTTCAAGAGATGGAGTCTTCATTGGTCCGCAAATGTCGGCATGGATTAGTTTCAAAAGTACACTTGCTCTCCAAGACATCCCTTTTGGAAAAGACTTTCTATGTTGTTTTTCCACTATACAACTTTCACATGGATTCACCTCAGTATGTATCTCAGGAAGGCCTTGCACCATGTCTTTTTGCTTGAGAAGATTCAAACCATGAAAATTCAAGTGACAAAATCTTTTGTGCCAAAGCCATGAATCATCTACCACTTCATTTTTTAATGCACTGTAATGAAATTGTCAAGGAAAATTTCTTTTTATCATCTTTACTTCAACAATGACTTGATTTGGCCCAATTTGATCATAAATTCTGCAATAATTACACAAAAGAATAACCATTTTCCATGAGTTGACCAACACTAAGCAAATTTTCTTCCTAGTCAGGAACATAAAGAACATCATGAATTTGCTTACCGCTCCCTTTTATGTTGATCGAAATGGTACCTTTACCTTTTGTAGTAACTAAGGCTCCATTCCCCATTCCCACTTAAGTAGTGATGCTATTATTTATTGAGAGGAAAGCATTTTCATCTCCAGTCGTGTGATTGCTACAACCACTATCAACATATCATTCATTGCTTTTTGTTAAGTAGCAGATTTAGAAGCAAAGAAAAGGTATTCTTCCCTTTCTTCCTCCTGTTTTTCACAAAAAATTGCTTGCTCCCGTTTCTTGTGCCAGCAATCCTTCTCAATGTGGCCAAACTTTTTACAAAAGTTACATTGGGGCTTGCTTTTGTGCAAACATTTTCTGCATTGTGATTAGTCTTTTTGCAAACTTTACAAAAATGACTAGAACTTTTCTCACCTTTTTCTTCAACCTTCTTAGAAAACCATCATGATCCTTCTTCTTTTTTGGATTGTAATTTTTTTTTTTGTTGATTTTTTGAGAAAATTTGAAAATTCTCACTGGTTCTGGACTAAATAGTCATCTCTTTGAGTTGATCTTCACAAATAAATCTTCGCTTTTCATGTACACGAAATGATCCAACTAGCTTTTTGATGGAAAACTTAGAAAGATCTTTCGTCTCCTCAGTGATAGCAACAATGTACTCATACTTTTCTGTGACACTAATTAAAATCTTTTCCACAACTTGTTGTCAGAAATTGTATCACCATGATTTCTCATTTCATTGACAATATTCATGACTCTTGTGCAATATTCATCCATTTTTTCAGATTCTATCATCTTCAAATTTTGGAACTCTCTTCTAAGAGTTTGAAGATTTATAGTTAGTACCTTTTCGTCACCATACACCTCAGTTTTCAGAGACTCCCAAGCTTGTTTTTCAATCTCACAAGTAGCAATTTTCGCAAAATATGTTCTTGAGACTCCCATTTGGATTTTGCTTAAGACTTTTGCATCTTGACGATACTTAGTCTCAAGATTTTTCATCTCTGCTGCTGTAAGTTCACCATCGTTTTCTAATTCTTCAAAGTCATTTGCAACAATAGTCCACAAACCTTCAGCTTTCAAATGTGTTCTCATTCTTATCTTCCAGTACTCAAAATCAATTCCATAAAAAAATGGAGTAAGAACAACTGGAGAATCAGTACCTTCATTTGTTTTGGATGCCATATGTTTTTCTTCACCTAACCCCAGATTAAGAACAAAAACCTACTCTGATACCAATTTATAGGAAATATAGAAAGAGAATACTTTTTTTAGAGAATGCTCAAGTTTTATATAGGCTACTTAAGGCCACTTGAGATGATTAGAAATATCAATTACATCTATTTATACTAGTAAAATGTAAAACCAAAGGTCTTGCACAAATAACTAGAAACATGTATCACAATTGATTAGATACATGTATCACAAACTCCTAAAAGACTTCCTGAAAACTAAAAGCTAATATTGAAAGATTAGACATCAAGGTGTGAATGCATTGATTCCAACAATTCTTTGCGGATACATGTATTCAATAATAATAGGCCTTAGCAGACAACATAAGGACATTGACGGATAGATTATACAATTATGAAATTCAATAGCAATTAGACTCAATTTCTTCTTCTTACATTCATGGCTGGAATTCTTGAACTACTCCGCTAGTTCTTGACTCAGGCGGCCCTGTTGGGATTGACTTATTTTAAGTTATTTTAAGCCAAGATAGTTTTTAAGCACTTTTTAAATATTGTAGGTAAATTTAAAAAGTGTTTATAAGCACTTAACTTTTAAGTTAAAAATACAAAAAAAAAGTCAAGCAATAAGCCCATCCAAACATACTCTCAGTCTTCCAATTACTTGAACTCAATCCTTAGAGTTCCTGTTTTTGGTATCATAGGACGTCTTTTAATTTTCTTGTGTTGACCATGTACAAAGTTTTACATGCTCAATATAATATGGCCTATCACAACAGGGGTATTTATGCTTTGTTTTTTTATCAAGTTATTTACATAATCAATATGAACACTTAATTAGATGTAATTGAGTTTTGCATGATGGGTCTGTTGAGAAAAGAGATAGCAAAACTTTAAGAACAAATGCTGAAAGTAAAAGTTCTCGATATGTGCTGAAATTTCAGCTTTTCTGTATATTAAAATCAAAAGAAAAATACTGTCTTTTAAATAGGCATACAAATAAACACACCACTAAGTCAGTAAGTTGACCACTACTCCACTAACTAAGCAACAATTATCCAATATCAGAAAACTAGAAAATAATGCGACTGCTAACAGCCCAAGAAAATAAGAAATTACTAACAGATTAAATTTGACCAGGTCATACTTTGAATCAGTCTTCAACAGGGTTAATATCTTGTCATCCCTATTTCTTTTTTCAGCTTCATGTCACTATTGTTGTCTGATTTCAATTTTCAGCAAAAGTAGGTCGGCCAACAATTGTTTATGTTGCTAGGTTCTGTACAACATTATTGTTCTACTTATTCATTTATACATCTCTTGTTGAGAATATCATTAAATAATAAAAATGTGTTTTCTCTAACAGTTTAAGGTTTTAGATGAGATGGTGACACACTTCAACATGGCAACAGAATAGGCAGAGATCCTGAGATCTAATCTCACTATCACCCAAAATTAAAAAGAATTTACACATGCTTAGCCCATAAAAAAGAATCAGGCCCGCACATGAAGGTGCGTGTTGAGAATATCATTAAATAATAATAGTGTGCTCGCTCTAAGCGTGTTGAGAATATCATTAAATAATAAAAATGTGCTATCTCTAAGCGTGTTGAGAATATCATTAAATAATATTCTCATTAAATAATAAAAGTGTGTTATCTCTAACAGCTTAATCTTTTAGATGAGATAGTCACACATTTCTACATTTCTCTACTATTTGCTAATCCATGTATGTACATCTTATTTTAGTTTATTGATATACTAAGAAATTGTTGTGCAAACTATAATTAGCAAGTTTGATTGATAGATTTTGCCAGAGAGTTGGTCGAAGAGTATCCTGATTTGGCAAAATATGATTCAGACGGAAAATCTGCTTTGAAGGAGCTTGCCATGAAGGAATTTACTTTCCTCAGCGGAAGTCATCTAAACTTTTGGCAACAATTACTCTACTATTGTGAGTGTAACCTCCTCCTTCTCTGTTTACCTAATTCAAGTTGTCTTTCACAGGAAAAAAAACAAAATAAAAAAGAAAAGAACTGATTAATCACCTTTCCCCGCTATTAAGGTGTTCCTGTCAAGTCAACTTCACGGAGTCGCCAAAGAAGACCAAACGCCAATGATCTGGAGAATGACTCACAAATGGTTAAGACAAAGTATGTAAGAATTTACTTCAGGACTGGTGAGTTTTTATCATCTTCCTTTTGTTTCTTTAATATTCAAGGTATATCGATTTCCTTTACGACAAATGTCCTCAAGAATTTAAGGAAAACTAAAGAGCAAATGAATTTATCAAAAACTAAGAATCTCATTAGCGTTCGTGTACTTTTTATCTCAGTGATCAAGAAGTTGCATACCCTTATTTTTGGTGTTCTTGAAATTGTAGGTAAGATCTCCCACTGTCCTTATTCATTGATCAGTTTCTCAAATTATCTTCTCTATGTTTCAACTATGTTGCGGGGATTCTACAAAAATGTCAACGAGTGCGTGTTAGATCCTTTAAAAGTAGTGTATTTTTGGAGGATCTGCAGCAGTATTTTCGGAGAGTCCGAGCAACATAGTATTTCAATACTGTGTACTTAAAGATTCTCTAACGCTAGGGGTTCCCTAATATACTCTTGTGGTTATGTCTCTTATGGGTACATATCATTTAAACCTCCTAAGTTTGCTTTAAAGATCAACTTCCTCCAACTTTAAAAAATAGACATTCTTTCCCTCATTTTTGGGTTATTAATCAACATGATTAGTTTTACTCACAGGAATCTTTCAAGTTCTTACTTACCTATTCAAATTAATCAAAACATGATTCAGGAGAAACACTATTTAGGTCCTCATCTCACTTTCACGGTGCATCCTTTCGAGAAAATCTTGGTGCACCAGATGCACCAAAATTTTGACAAGCACTATTTAGGTTTGCTAACTCGTTTGAACCCCTCAATTCATCACCCAAAAGATCCCTACAACTCACAGATAGTTAAATCAACATATATACAAACTCAAAACATGATTCAGGATACAGTTACTCAATATGAGGGGTCGGGTTGTTACACCAAAATACTGTTCCTCCACTCTGTTGGCATCTTTCCACTCAGAAGTATAACATTGAATACCTTGTCAAGTCATTCTACATATTTCTACTCCAACTTGCTAAGGCACTTCATACCTCTTTATGGACATATTATGAGTGTAGCTAAAGTTCTTGTCTAATATTTAAGTATGAAGATCTGAAAAAAATATCATAGTATGAGTTAAAGAAGTGATCAAAATGTCTCTCTTAACACTTTTGATCTCACTATATCCTGATAAGATTCATTGGGACTATGTTGCATAGACTATTCAAAAATGTCAATTGGTATGTGTCAGATCCTCTAAAAATAGTGTATTTTGTAGGAATCCGACGCTGGTGTGGCAACTTAGCTCTGGGATGTCCTTAATGCATTTGACCCTGTTTAAACCTTCACCTCTCATTTCCTCCATTATACATTTATTTTTCTCCTTTTCGTGTCATTGACTTCTGGTTCAAGCCATATAAATCTTTCCCTCTAACTTTGCTGATTACCTTCTTGGATTATCTATGCAATCTTGAAATAAATCTGCAAATTTATTTATGCCTAAGGATTTCAGATATATTTTCTAGATCAATTATGAGTTGTTTTGTGCCTACACTAATTTCTTTGTACTTTGTGTCTCGAAAAAACTGCTCTTTGTGTGTTGTTGCATTGCAGTGCCTCCTTTGAAGCACATCCGGAAGAAAAAGTTGATTCATCACAATGCAGTTAAGTATGCAGAATGCTTATGTGAGAAAATAGAAACTCTAAATGACAAAGAGGTTGACTCCATTGTCAGCCGTCCTCTGCTTGATGCAGCATGTTATGACACCTATGAGCTTGTTGAAATTATTTTCAGAAAATTTCCTTCTTTAGCTTATTGTTATGATCAAGATTCGAAGAATATATTGCACATTGCAATTGAGCATCGCTGCGAAAATGTGTTTAATTTGATCTGTCAGATGAGCCAGCTTCAGCACCAGTTGATGGTTTCCGTAGACTCCTCTGGCAACACCGTATTGCATTTGGCTGGAAAGATGGCACGAAATAAGTTAAACCTTGTCTCTGGACCAGCTCTTCAGATGCAACGAGAACTACAATGGTTTAAGGTGATTTAACTTTTGTACCATACACCCTAATCGAATTTATCTCATTATGTGATTAAGAATTAGTACTCCCTCCATCCTAAATTAGTTGTCATGTTTTCCTTTTCGAAAGTCAAATTGCCTCATTTTTAAAGATAAATTGGATTAGATCAAGTTGATATTTTACATTTAAAGTTTTGATAACCAAAACCTATATGACAAGTACTACAAGTTACAACTTTTCTCATGTTAATTTGATGAAAATATATATTTTAAAAAATGCTAGTCAAAATTCATATAGTTTGACTCTCAAAAAGTGACACATGACAACTAATATGAGACAGAGATAAAGTTTGTCTTTCGCATTGACACTAACTACGCATTTTAATTACTGCATTATCGCCTATTACTTTAAATCTTGAATTGCACTGTAAGTCCTTCCAAATCTAACTCAATTACTAGTATCACGGTCCAAGGTATACACCTTTAGTAAGATTTACTGTTTTTCCTTTTTATTTCCTAGTTATATATGTGCTGTTGAACAGTTTCCTTTTAGTACAGCATCTCATGAACTCTTTAAGTCTAATATTTTAGATATGTACCACTCCAGCCTAGACACAAGTTAGTCTGTAGAACTATCATATATTTGATATAGTAAATCTACTGTGGTAAGTTATTAGACATTATTTTTGGCACATAACGATTTTCCACTCATTTAACCAGCCTAGCTAGTTTAATATGACGCATGAATCGAACCATTTTGGCTGATTGTTTTTAATTAATTGACTAACATCGTGTATATATATAAAAAAAAATTAGGAAGTCAAGAAGATTGTACCACCTTTGTACTGGGAATCCTTAAACGGTGAGAAGAATGCTCCGTATGTGGTATTTACTGATGAACATGAGAAGTTGAAGGTAGATGGAGAAAAATGGATGAAAGATACATCAAGCTCATGCACAATTGCAGCAGCACTGATTGCTACCATCGCATTTGCTGCTGCAATCACAGTACCAGGTGGCAACGAACAACAAAGTGGACTCCCCATTTTGTCTGGAAACATTGCTTTCATCATTTTTGCAATCTCGAATGCGGCTTCATTGTTTACTTCAAGCACCTCTCTATTAGTGTTCTTGTCAGTTTTGACGTCTCGTTATGCAGAAGAAGATTTCCTACATACTTTGCCAAGGAGTCTTATCCTGGGACTGCTAACTCTGTTTCTTTCCATAACATCCATGATGATAAGCTTTAGTGCAACGGTGTATCTCGTGTTTGGGCAGAAGAAAGCATGGGTTCTTGTACCAGTCGCAACAATGGCTTGCCTACCGATTACTTCATTTGTGCTTCTGCAATTTCCCCTCCTTGTTGCTCTCATTTCCTCAACATATGGGGCTGGCATTTTTGGAAAGAAGAGTAACCTCTTGTTTTAGTGACGAATTTTGTTATTGTTATTATTATCTATATTTATATTACTTTAAAAACACGAAGTTCCTTAGAATTTCAACATTTAACTTTGTGTCCTTTGCTGAAAGAGTATAATAGATACAATTTTCATTTACTATTTTTCTTAAATTATTAATTAATTATCTTTATAAAATTTAAGATTAAGGAAATCCAAAAATATATGGTAAAAGGTTCCAGGAGAATTAATAATTAATGATTCTTAAAATATATGGTACGAGAAAAATATATTTTAAAAATTAAAGAATCCTAAAACATATGATAAGAGAAAAATATGTGGTAAGACTTCTAACATTTCTCTCATCAACATAACCAGGGGCGGAGCCACCTTGTACTAAAGGGTTCATCTGAACCCCCTTTGGTGAAAAGTTTATTATTTATACATGGTTGAAATAATTTTTTATGTATATATAGTAGATGTTGAATTTCCTTCGGCTATTTCGTGTGTCTATTTCTACAGATTTTGAACTCCCTTATTAAAAATTCTGACTCCGCCACTTAACATATCTATAAGACATGTCGATGCCTCTAATTTAATATTACAAGTGTGATTATTTATATTGATTGGCAATTGTTGCTCAGTGTTTAATGATTTTGATAGAGGAAATATGATAGAGAAGGGTACACACACTTGTATTCACGAAGCGTTGATTTGGTTATTGTGTACTTGCAAGTTCAATGTTTGAGGATCGGGATATGCCAAAAGGATGAAATGCATTTATATCTATACACGTGTATAATGGCAGAGCCAGAATTTCAACTAAGGAATGTCAAAATATAAAGAAGTTAAATTGTGTAAAAGTTGATGAGTGTCAATATGTAACATATATACATAAAAAATATATTTTTATCTAGCTATGTAGTATAATTTTCCGATGAAAAAGTGTCGGTTGACACCCCTCAATTGTATGTGGCTCCGCCACTACACGTGTAAGTATGTTAGTGATTAATGATGATTTCTATGACTTGTGATTCTATTGTTTGACTATGTGGAGTGAACCTATCTACGTGTTTAACACTTATAATTATATACTCATTACTAATCTTAGTCAGCCTATGATGCTTACCAGTACATAATATTTATACCGATACTACCCCTGACACTTTCTTTTGAGTGCAGATTGTGATCCAGAAACATCCACGCGTCCTCACATTTAGCACAATTACATCCCAGATTTGAGTGTGAGCTACTTTCATCCAGGTTATTGCAGATCTTCTCCTGATTTGATATCTTTCTTTCATACACTGACACTCTTTATTATTTATTATAGCTACTCCAATTTTAGCTTGAGTTTTTTTGTATGATGACTTTTAGATTCTGGGAATGTAATAGCTAGACTTCTATTTATTTTATTATTAAGACTTAGTTATTAAGTCATGCTTCTTAATTTTGTGGAGACTTATATATTGCATCATTACTCTTTATTATTTATTATAGCTACTCCAATTTTAGCTTGAGTTTTTTTGTATGATGACTTTTAGATTCTGGGAATGTAATAGCTAGACTTCTATTTATTTTATTATTAAGACTTAGTTATTAAGTCATGCCTCTTAATTTTGTGTAGACTTATATATTGCATCATTGCATGTGTGAGATGCTTACGTTTGGCTCATCCATAGGGGGATTGGAGTCATGATGGTATGAATCGTAAAAAAATTTGTAAGACTCTTCTCTAGATTGATCATTTACCCCAACACCATCTCATAGTTTTTTAGCAATTACATCATCTATCTCACTAAAGTAGGCTGACCTAAACAAAATAAAATGGTATCATCTTCACAGGAAAAAGTGATTTATCTTTGGACTCCATTTAGGCATATATATCCCTTGTACTCTTGATCTTCAAATAAATATTCAAACCCCTTGCTAATACCTTCAATGCACTAATGAAAAGAGTTGGGGATAAAGGACCTCCTTGTTTAAGACCTATGAATAATTGAAAAAAAATCAAATGACTGACCATTCACTAAAACTGAACACCAGATTACTTACAAGTATAGTTGTCAAAAAGGGTTGGCTCAGCTCCACCGAGCCCAAGCCTCGCGGGACAAGGAATTTGAAGGGCTAGGGCAGGTCGACCCTTCATCCCTTCATTTGGAAGGGCCTGAAAATGTTCAACCCAACTCAACCCCAGAAGGGTCGAGGGCTGGGGTGGGCTAGCCCTTCTTTCTTTTTTTTCATTTTTTTCTTTTCAAACTTTTAATTCTATAACATCAAGAAAGTGAGAAGATTTTCAAATCAAATATGTGACATCTTGCAAGTTGATAACTAGGAAGAAGCTTAAAAATTGGAAATTTTCATTTTGGAAAGAATTTTAAAGTTCTAGAAATTTGGTTATGGGCAAAAATGAGTTTTTGGCCAACTTTGAACAGTTATAAATCCTAGCTCAAGATGAGTTAGGTGTAGTTCCAGTTATGGTTGCAAAGTTCGTGGATTGGTCTTTCCAACGCCGCCGAGTTTGCTCGATTTCGAGTTCATATGAGTGAGTTATGTCCTTTGGAAGTTGGGCAGTTGGCAGGGAAGTCTCTCCGGAAATTTGTAAGGGTATTTTGGTCTTTTTCCTAGCCTTTTCCTTTGGATATATATTAGTGTGTTAGACTGATTTTGATCAGTTTTTCTCTTTTTAAAGAGTGAGAGTGAGGGTTTGTGAGTGAAGAGGAGAAGAAGAGGAAAAGAGAAGATCAAGCAAGGTTTCGTCAAAGATCGTCGTGGATATCGTCGGGGGTGATCCCTATTAGGTATGTGAGTTCATAGTGTTGGGGTTGGTCCTTTCCCCCACAGGCCAAACTCGTATTATTTTCAAGAAAAGATTGGGTGTGTTGTTGAAGTTGTTGGTTGTGTTGTTGATGTTGTTGATTGTGTTGTTGAAGTTCTTGTTGATTTGAGACATGATTTGGTTGTGTTTTTGAGTTGAATCTCTAGTATGTTGAGGGATTTTATGATCCTTAGTGTTTGGGGTTGAAACCATTGAAGGTAAGGGAGGTTTAGAGTTGGAAAAATGAAGGAGAAAAGTCAAGTTTTCAAGGAAAAGGGCTGGGGCGTCGCGCCAGCCAGCGCGCCCCAAAAGGGACTCTGAGGTCCAGCCCTTGGGGCGGCGCCCCTAGCAGAGCCCCAACCAGACCCTTCTGACCTTTGAGGTCTGGCGCTCCGCGCCTCTCAGAGCGCCAAGGACGCCAAGTTTTCCCATTCCTTCCCCACTTTTTCATACATGTTCCTAGGTATTGTACCTATGTTTCCTAGTTCTTTCCAACACTCCAAGGTACGTTTAAACGTCAAGAACTCATCCATAACATGTGATCAAACACCTTGAATTCATAATTCCAATTCAAGGAAAGTTAGTTTCCAAATCAAGTTAAGTTAAGAGTTGAGTCTAGAAGTTCAAGAAGGGAGTCAAAACAAGTCTCTAAAGCTTTTCAAGAGTCTTTGTTGAACGTTTTAACTTCATTTTAAGGCTCAAGTTTCAAGTCAAGTAAAGAGTAAAGAGTCAAGAGTTTCAAGTTAAGTCAAGAGTTTAAAGTTGAGTTCATTTCTCAAAAGTTATTAGGGAACTATGTATTCCCAAAGAAGTTTTTAAATGTTTTTACATTTGAGTAAGAAAGGAACTATGATTCCAAAAGAGCCTTTGGACTAGTTTTCAAGAAAAAGGAACATCGATTCCAAGTGAGCCTTCGGGCTAAGTTTTGAGTAATTATCTCAAATAAAGAAAGATGTGTTTAAAACACTTATGAGCTAAAGTATTTTTGGGAGTAGTCTTGAGCACCGAATTGGGGACACGAGTTCATATTAACTCAACTCTCCATAAGAACCATGTAGCCAACATGGGATTTAACGGGTCATACTTTTTAGATGATCGCGTAAAGTTAAGCTGTGGATCCACTTGGTAAAGTTAGCTTCCTATATCACGGCAAGGTATAGGATGGTCCTTGGGCAACGTGAGGTAAAACGTTGTATTACCACTAGGGCTCATAGTGGTGATTGTCGGTTAAAGAATCTCCCACTAAACTTATATTACTTTTATATAAGTAAAGTTGAGTTGTTATTGTTTTATCTTTAACAAGCTAAGTTGTTTACACTGTTTTACAAGTTTTATATATTGCATGTGTCTTATTGCTTTATATATTGAGTTCAGTTATTCATGAGTTGAACAGAGTCAAGGTAAGAGTTCCTTTGTACTCATTTCAAGCTTAAGTTGTGGTTTAGCTTTCTAACTCGCATACTCGTACATTCAATGTACTGATGCCAGTTGGCCTGCATCTTATGACGATGCAGACACAGGTACCCAGGGTCAGCATTCAGCACGCCGTTGATCCAGCTGAGCACTCTAGGGTCAATGGTGAGCCTCTTTGTGTTCCGGAGGACTCGATTATGTTGTTCTCTTAGTTTTGTTTTATTAGAATGTTGCGGGGTCTGTCCCAACATCCATCTCAGTGATATAGTGGCTTCATAGACAGTCAGTCAGTTGGTTTTGAGTCTCTCATCTATGTATATATGTAAATATTCTATTTTGGGACTCGAGTTGCCTTTTTGGCCAGATTTTTTATCAGTTGGTTATTTTATAACCTTTCATTGCATTGAGTTATGCTGTCGAGTTAAGTTTCCGCTGAGTTAAGAAAGCCAGACCAAGGGTTCGCTTAGGGGCCAGCAATGGTCTTCGAGTGCCGGCCACGTCCAGGGTGTAGGCTCGGGGCGTGACAAAATATGTCAAACAATAAAGTTATTTCAACAACACTAGCAAAAAATCTAGTATAATTAGCATGTATCTCGCATACCAGATACGTGAGGGAGATAAGAGAGTGACAAGCAAGATGGAATGGAAGTGAGGGCGTGAGATTTTTCTTTGTATCCTAGATACATGCGAATCTACTTGGATAGAGTTTATCTAGAAAATGCATAAGTACCCCCCCAACCTATGCCCGAAATCCCAGAGACACACTTATACTATACTAAGGTCCTATTACCCCCCCAACTTATTTTATAGATAATTTTCAACCCCTTTTGGGCCTACGTGGCACTATCCTTGAAAAAATTATCAACACGCGCTGGGCCCACAAGATAGTGCCACGTAGGCCGAAAAGGGGTAGAAAATTATATATAAAATAAGTTCGGGGGTAATAGGACCTTAGTATAGTATAAGTGTGTCTTTGAGATTTCGGGCATAGGTTGGGGGGTACTTATGCATTATCCCCATTATATACTAGTAAGATTATTGTAAGTTACCCTTAAATAAAAAGTTTTGGCCCATGGGCTGACCCTGATCCGGCCCCAATCAAGCCTCAAGGGCCAAGGGCTTATATGGACCGGTCTTATAAGCCCTAGTTTTAAATAGACTTGAAAAATTCTATCCCAACCCTACCCTAATAACTGGTTGGGTCGGGCTGGCCCCATGGGCTATGCCCGTTTTGACGGCTCTACGTATAAGTCTCACAATCATATCAGTTATTCTTTGTGAAAATTCAATCTTCTCATTACCTTGGCTAGAAATTTTCAAGACACCCGATAATATGCTTTAGTCATGTCAAGCTTAACTACAACATTATGAAACATGTTTCTCCTATTGATGTCCCTAATTATTTCTTGTGACAGCAACACATTCTGATCAGTAATTAATTTTCCTCCTTTTTATAAAATCAGTTTGATTAGCTAAGTTAATCCCTGAAATATCAACTTTAATTATTCTCTCATGTACCACTCTAGAGATAACCTTATTAATTAAAGAACTTAAGCTAATTGTTCTCGCTATAAATTCATTGCTTTCAAAAATCATACCCTTTCAAAGATACTATCTTCCTCTATTTCCATTCCACCATGTGTAGCGACTTTCTGAAAATTTAAGTTCATTTAAGACACAAGAACTTATCCATTGAGAAAAATCAACAATTTCCTACCGAGTCACTAACAAGCCACCCTTTTTTTTAGAGTTATCTAAAATCGTATTTAAATCTCCTCCCACCAGCCAAGGAGTGTTAGTATCTTCTGCAATATCCTCCAAGTATGTTCATAGTTCTACAATGACATTAAAGTAATCAGTAGTACCCCTCAGTTGATAAATCATACTCTCTCCATTCATTTTATGTGAGGTAGTTTGATCCGGTACGGAGTTTAAGAAAAAAAAAGAAAACTTTTGAAATTTATGGCCTAAAATGAATGATAGAAATTTGTGTGGCTATAAATCATTTCATTAAGGGTAAAATGGACATCTTAAAGTTAAATTGTGACTTAATATATAATTGTGTCATTCTTTTTGAAATTGATTAAAAAAGAAAATAAGTCATATAAATTAGGACAAAGGGATTGCAAAGTATCTGATGCGCCTTGTTCCACCAATTCTTCCTCATAGAAAATTCAAATTTTAATTGAGCTATTCACCTTAGAATTAGGCAATCCTAAGATTTTCTATAGTTTTGGGCTTTGAAAAGGCTCTAATAAAGAAATGGGCAAAAGTGTTCATTATCTCCCTGAATTTGAAGTTTTTTATTCAGTGTATACCTAAACTATATTCCGTTTTAATTACCCCCTCGAACTTGTTTATTCCTCCATTGCGTGCACCTTTATTGTCCACCTGGTGTAGAAATTGACAACAAACTCTAGCACGCGCGTGAAGAAGTAAATTTTTGCCACATCAAAACGCTACAACGGTAAAAAAAAATACAAAATCTCCATTTTTCTTTAATTTTTGGCATCTTTTCAGAACTCTCTCTCTATTCTCTAACTATTTTTCTCTCTTTTTCAAATTTCAAAAATTTTCTCTCTTTTTCATTATAATCGACCAACTTCATGTCTAAGAAGACCCAAATCCAAAAAAAGTTCCACGAAATTTGCCCTTTACTCCGCAAAATCGACCAACTTCACGTCTTAGAGAGCCAAAAGCTTTGAAATCTGCAAGAACTTCATGTCGTCGATTACAATTCTTAGAGCTAAGGGAGAAATTTTGAGCTTAGTGAGAAGCTTAGCCTGGAAGTTCTAGGTGAGAAGCTTAGGTGAGAAGGTTTGATATTTATTTTTGCCATATTTATTTATCTGGGTGGCTATTATTTATCCACCTAGAAATCCACACCACCACTTTTTTCAACCTATCACACGCGTGTAGTCAAGATTGAAGTAGGTGGACAATAAATGTGTACGTGATGGAGGAATAAACAAGTTCGGTGGGGGTAATTAAACGAAATATAGTTTAGGTGTACACTGAATAAAAAGCTTCAAGTTCAGGGGGGTAATGAGCACTTTTGCCTAAAGCAATGTGAGGGTAAAAGTGTCTCGTATGCAAGTCTACTAATCCTTCAAAAGAATTTTGACTTCTTACCGACCTAATATTCCAAAATATGACCTTATTGACTTCTTTATTGAGAAAATACATAAAAAAACCTTTGAACTTGGTCGAATAACTTACTTTAGTACTTAAACTACACGGACGTTTAAATATACTCCTTAACATCTTTGAAGTGAATTGAAACCACCTTGAGAGTATTATACCACTCTCACTTGTCATATCATGGCCATGTAAGTGTCACAACATAGCCATGTCAGCACCACATCATTAATTAATTTTTTTATTAATTATTTTCACAATTTTTTCTTTAACACTTCTTAAAATTAATTTACACTAAGTAATTAATTACAAATGCATTTTCTAAAATTAAAATTTAAAATGTGGATCCATTTTTATTCCCTCATACCCAGCCCCACCCACCCCCTTTTTATTTCCCCCCATACCCTGCCTCCACCCACCCCCTTCACTTCTTTCTTCTTCCTCCTTCTTCACCATTTCTAGCTCTTAACTATTCATTTTTTTCCTCTTCATATTTTTCAATGAGCTCCACCCTCCTGTTTCTCTTCCTTTCTTTGTCTTATTCGGTGAACCAACAAGTTTTTTTAGCTCAAATGAAAATCGACAATTTATAGGTGTGAAATTGACGTTAATAATAAGATATTGGTGTTGAGTTTTGTGGATTACTAAAGAGATGGTGAAATTGAAGTAGTTGATACAGTTGAAGATGAAGATGGAAGAAAAAAGGTTGCTTCAGTGGAGAAGAAGCTTATTGGGGAAGACAATAAAATGAAGAGAAAAAAATTAAAAGTTTTATGGGCCAATACGAAAATTCATATAGTTTAATAAAAGTTAATATATTAAGAAAATAATATTTAAAATATAATTATATATTGACCTATAAAAAATGACATGTGTATGATTTTATAAAATTTTTTTTCCTTTTTTAACTCCTTCACACACTATTAGGTGAGTGAAATTCTCTTTGTCACGTCATCCCTTAGGGTTGCATTTAATAAATTTCAAAAATGTTAAGGGGTATTTAAACGTCCGTTAGTTTAAATGCTAAAATAAGTTATCCGACCAAGTTCAGGGTTTTTTTTTATGTGTTTTCTCTTCTTTATTCGAACTAAATTACGAATGTCAAACATGATAAAAATATATTTTAAATGTTGATCAATTTTATGACATTTGAAAGTCAAAATATTTTTTTAAAGAAGCAATTTAATATTAAAAAAAGTTGTAGCATTAATCTTAAAATTCCATATATTGTATTGAATAGTGTCTTAAAAAGTACGGGTTGAGCAAGGCATGTCTAACATGTGATCGGTTGTAAGTTGCACAAATACTTAACTTTTGATATTAAATAAATTGGGAAAATGCATAAGTACCCCCCAGCCTATGCCCGAAATCCCAGAGACACACCTAACCTTTACTAAGGTTCAATTGTCCCCCCNCCCCCCCCCCCGAACTTAATTTATCTATAATATTCTACCCCTTTTTGGCCTACGTGGCACTATCCTTGAAAAAAATGTCAACATGCGCTGGGCCCACAAGATAGTATCACGTAGGCCAAAAAGGGGTAGAATATTACATATAAAATAAGTTCGGGGGGTAATAGGACCTTAGTAAAGGTTAGGTGTGTCTCTGGGATTTTGGGTATAGGCTGGAGGTACTTATGCATTTTCCTAAATAAATTAGCAAAAGAAGCATACAGAAAAAAAATAGAATTGCATACAAATTCAAGAAAATTACAGAATTAGTCAGAAAAATATTTAAAAGAAATCTTTTTTTAAAGTTGAAAAGAAAAAGAAGAAAAGATACATTACACTTGCAACATGGTTATAACTGAACATACTTCTTGTAATAATGAATGCTCCTAACAATTCAAAACACTCATTGTAATACAAATAGAAAGTGGACCTCATGGTCAACTTCAGTTGATATCAATTATTATTTAGATCTTTTAAATAAGTTGTTTTCACGCTCTGAGCTTACATTCTAGACGTTATTGGTATTTGAGAACTATTGTTGGTCCCCAGCGAATCCTTGGTATGGCTGACTATGACACATATTACTCAATAGAATACACAAAAACTTTAATAGATGAACATTTAAAACACTTGAAGCACTTTTAAAACGTCTAAAAATAGTTAATATAAATAGTAAGTGTTTGATAAAACATCTGAGAAAAATACTGAAAATCGTCTAACTCTCTCTGTCCATGAAGTCTCTACTATATAAAGATTGGTGTGGGGACAAGACCAGAGACACCTCAAAGCCCTACTACTATAGAGCAATAAAAATGGAGTCATCTAAAAGTAGGGAGGTCGTCTTACCAGAAGCTGACGACTAGATGGAGTGATCTCAATGAAACGCCTATTGATGATCCTAAATACTTGAATTTGCATCATAAAAAAATATAGGTCGAATGACATCAGTACATTGAATGTACGAGTATGTAATATGGCTGAATAAAACAATAACTGAACTGATGACTAAATACATATCAAGTAAAACAATACATGAACAAGAACTGAAAAAACTATTTTTACTTCACAATAAGATGTGCAATAAAAGCAATATGAGAATAGAAAACTTTACTTGTGTGGGGAGTTTTCTAACAGACAACCATCACTACGAGTCTAGTGATAATACAAAGTTTCACCCATGTTGCAAGGGTCATCCTATACTTTGTTGGGGTATAGGATGTTAACGGTAATTATGGATCCATCCAATAAGCCTTCTTGAGGCACTGAGGAGTCACCCGAAAATTGGTACGATCTTATCCTACACTGGTTACATAGTTTTATGGGACTTTGAGTCAAAAATAGACTCTTACCTAATTCGGTGTTCGATACTACTTCAAAACAATAGATACCAATTGATTTATCTCTTGCATCAAGAATAAACTTATTAAAAACCTCACATTGGTTGTTCAAAAGAATGTCACATTTAGGAAGAGGTGAGAAATGTGATCTTGACCATTCACTAGGCATTTTAGCAGAAAGCCATGCATAAACATCTTTATCTAATTCAAATAAATCAGCCATACAAGCATCAAATCTGTCAATAGTTATTGTTGAAGCTGCCTTCCAAAGAGCATTTTTTAAAGTCATTCCAGAATATCCAGTTCTCTTGAAACTGCTATGCAAATATCGCACACAAAATCTATGAGAAACACCAGGCAACACCAAATCAAAAGCTTCAATGAGCCCTTTTTTCTTATCTGACATAAAAGTCCACAAGTATTGCTCTTCAATCTCAAGATCATTCAACAAGTAGGTCAAGAACCATTGCCATATTTCCTTATTTTCTTTCTCGACTATTGCATAAGCTATTGGAAAGATGTTATTATTTCCATCCAAAGTAACAACTGATAGCAATTGTGTCCCATACATAGTATTCTTCAGCCAACATCCATCGACCCCAATAATCTTTTGACAATCACCCTTAAAATCATGTTTTACAAGCTGCAAAACAAATATAAAACTTCTGAAAATCTCATTGGCTTATTCGGAATCTCATTTGGAGTTAGTTTCATGAAAACAAAAGTTCTAGGATTGGTTCGAATAATTTCATTGCAATAATTCCATAATATACCAAACTGATCATTTATATCCCCATCGATCATTGCAATAGCCTTTTCCTTTGCCCTTCTTGTTTGATGCATACTCACATGCAACTTTAATTCCCTACTCAATGTATCTCTGAATTCTGATGTTTTTTAGTTCTTATTTGATTTAACTCTATCAACATACTTCCTTGCAATCCAACTAGAATTGATGGTTTTGTTGTTATAGTTCCACCCAAAACAAGTATGCTAAAAAACAAACGTCTTGATTTGAAAAGTAGATATATCCATTTGCATTAGTGATCCCAATATCCTCCACTTACAAGTTTTAGTTCTGCATTTGGCCCTAGCTCTTTCTCTGTCATCTTTGCTCCACTGAATTGACTTTCCTATTTTGGCTTGATTTGCAACCACGGCTTCCTTGAATTCCTTTTTGTTACCAAATACCATTCCCAGCTCTAATTCAAGATTAAAAGCACCTATCTTCAAATTCAGAATCGCAATCGCTATTCAAACTCTTTGTATCATCAAAATCTACACAATCTGAGTCACCCTCCTCATTCTGCATCTTTCTATGCATCTCTTCACTTACATAATTTTGATTTTCATCATTTTTCTTCTTTTTCACAGTTATATTGATCCCAAAAAATTCAATAGAAGGATCAACATTTTTTAAAAATAACAGATCATCCTCCTCCATAGAATAGTCAGAATCATTAAATCCTCATCGTCAAATTCATCACCGTGTGCCTCTGTGTCATTTGCCAGAAAAGAATTCTTTTTCATCTCATTGCCACATTGATTATCATCATGATAAAAATTCAAATGTTCAAATATATCTCAACTACTCTATCCTTTGGAATGCAAGTAACAACTTTAGCGGCTTTCATGTTACTCTTAACTAATCGAACCTTATAAGAGGTTAAACCATACTTGTGCCAAAATACCACAAATTCCTTGTCATAACCACATTGATCGGCCATATTCTTAAAATTTATTAGATTAATCATTGTACTGTCGACATAGTCAAAAATATTCGACTTTCCACCTATGTAGCCTCTTGTCGAACTACGCACAAATGATCCATTATGATGTACTTTAATTGTGAAAAACGATGACTCATTCATAGAATCTACACATATAATATCAAGTTATCAACAGTGTAAAAATGGTTATTTATACAAATATAATATAAATCTAAATATACATAAAGCCAACAAAGAACTACAAGTTCATTATAATGAATATCCAGAAAACAAAACCTTATATATCAAATAAGAAACTTGATATAGCTTTTCAAAATCAATAATACTAATAATCAATATGAAAGGCATTGCAAAGTATATTAAAAAAAATGCTTAAAATGTCTTGAATATCGAAAATACCATAGTTGGGTGTGGACGACTGACCACTTAAACTTCGAATCGACATTGTTTCAGTTAGTTGTTATGTTGCAACCCCCAATATCTAGTGTTTTTAAGAATGAAGATGTTTTAGTTTGAGAAATATAAAATTGCAAATATTTTTCGAATCAAAAAAATTAGATATTTTCAAAGATTTTTTATTCGTTTACCTTGTTTGTGTATAGCCCTCTACCCTGTTTTCACCTCTTGTTGAAAAGAGAAATTTGTTTTTGATCTTGATTATTTTGTGAAGTTCAGAAAAAATTGAGTTTCCTTCTTGATTGTGCTGAATATGGAAGACGATGGGACAAATATGAGAGGGGCAAAATAGGGAGATGGGTGAGAGAAAATCACTTTTTTGGAAAAGCAACGTTAGTTTTTTAACTAGAATAGACAGAAGAATGAATTTTGTTATATTTTAAATACTAAAAGGATGTTTCTTGTTAACTATTATAGTACAAGGATGTAACCTAAGTCTTAGTCATAGTTAAGGGATGAATTCAGTCCAAAACTTTAATTAGCTCCCCCGATGTATGAGATTATGTACTTTATATGAGAAAATGTCATAAATGGTCCCTGAACTATTAGAGTAGCTCTAAAATAGTCTCTTAATTATACATTTATCAGATTTAGTTCTTTAACTAATCAAAATTTTATCAAGTTTGATCTCTTAACTATATGCTTAACATTTTTAGTTCTTTTAACTATACACTTACTAGTTTTAATCCTTTAAGTATTCAAAATTTATCAGGTTTAGTCTCTGACTATTTTGTATACACATAGTTTAAGTTATATTAACAGAACTCATGTATATGGAGAAATCAAATTTTTAACTCATTTTTCAGCTGTTTCTCTTTCCGCTAGTTTTTCTTCAAACTAGTATACGTACCCGCGTATTGTGCGGATATTTTAAATATAATATTTTTTTAATTTAAAAATAACTCATATGAATTATTAGTGCATGTATAATCATATACTATGTTTTGATTTCAAATAATAAACACTCGATACTAATAAATTATTATTCTAATACAGTAAAGAGACGTTTCTCAAAGACGCCAAATATTATCCTCACATTCTCCCTTCTCTTAGTAAAACGAAGATTAATATCATATATGGTGTGTGCTTGATTGGTATTTGTACTAACTAATTACATTTTAAATTAATAGATATGATTTGAATCTACTATTAAAAATAATTACTCTACTTTTAGGTAAAATTTATACAAATAAAAAGCTCCATAGCAAACATAAAATTTTCTATGAAACGCAATTATGCAAACTATAGCTATAACATACAAATATGATTTTTATGTTTGCTATATGTGAAAGTTGCTCATTTTAAATTATTGTAAAGCATATTGCACCTTCTTTAGCATACTCCTAGATCTCTAGTTCAATCCTGAAAAATAAGATGATTTTCATTTCATCAAATATAATCTCATCAATTAAAAATCTGAGAGATGAAAAGAATGGATCTATTCCTTTGATTTACTATAAGCCTCTTCTTTTATTTTATGAATTTTGTTTTGTTTAGCCTTTTTTCCCCTAAATATTATGTAGATTTTATTATTTAGTACTTAATCGTGACAGGTGATATTACTTATTAGGATTTGATTTTAAAAAATTTAAACTAATTAATTCAATAAAAATAATTAATATATTATTTTTAAATTAATAGGATAAAGTATGGAAGTTATATATATACATAAAAAGAGTATTACTTATCAAAGTAAGAGAAAAAGTCCACCCATTATCACTTTCAGAGAAATATAATACTCCGTCAGCTAGTATTATTTTTAGATCAAAGGAAAAAAAAAGTATTTTCATAAAATTGCCTTTTCTTTGTATAAAAATTTATCTTTAAATTTATCTTTTAATAATAAATTTGTTTTAATAGTTACCCATCTCTCCATTTCATTAGGATGCTTCCTCTTTATTATACCATACAAAATTCTTTTCAAAAGTTAATTAAACTGATAAATCATCATAAAAGTAAAACAAATTTAAATATTTTACATATCTAATTAAGATTAAAAATATTCAATTGTATACGATTCCTTATTTATTTATATTTTTATATTATTTATCAGTGGGGAGCTTGAAATCATCATGCGTGTTAGCCGAATTCAATAATAAATTTATATATTTATTTTAAGAAATCCAATATATATATATATATATACACACACTAGTTTTCTGACACGTGAGTTGCATGTGATTACCAATTTCAAAAATATATGTTTATTTAAGTGAAGATTTGAATAATAAGCTTAGCAAAACTAATATTGCAGATTCTTTTATGAATGTTCAATGTGGATCGTCATAGATATCTCTTATTCACGCAAACATATGAATATAGTCAATAAATTTTTTTCTTTTATTTAAATGCAATTATGTATATATTTATTTCAATTTGATGAAGTTCAATCATATAATTAGTCTTATCTCACTAATATGACCTTATAGACGATATTTGTTTTGTATTTTTGTTGTCATCTAACCAGATGTGCTTTGCAATATGTGTATTCTACGTTAAATTCTTTAGATGTCATATGAATATGTGAAGAGAACAACTACATTTTATATATTCACATATTTTCACATTTGTTGTGATTTTTTTAAAAAAAAAAAAGAACTCGGAACATTTTAAAATAGTACATTTTGAAGTTAGAAGATCTCGTTAACTTGATAATACATTTGTGACATATATAACACTTTCATTTAAATACAAACACCTACCCAAATATAAATAAATATTTGCATTAATGAAAAGATTTATCTCATAAAATTAGCTATTAGATAAATAATAAAAATTAAACTAATACAAACTTCAACTGACATTATTACAAGTTATATGAACATTTCTTCGTCTAAATACTTAAATATTATGAAATAGTAAATAAGTAAAACAAAAGGGCAATGTTTATATAGTCAGTGGCGGAGGCAGCATGTAATGAGGGGGGTGACCCCCCTCGGCGAAAAATATTACTATTTATACATGGTTAAAATTATTTTTTAGATATGTATAATAGATGTCGAACCCCCTTCCACTAGTTCGTGTGTTTACTTTTCAGATTTTGAACCCCCTTGTTAAATTTTCTGGCTCCGCCACTGTATATAGTAATAACTATTTTGAAGCAAACTTCTTGAGAGTCTAAATCACATAAGTAACATTGATAAATCAAGTCATTCTTTTGTCTTGAGCATAAAAAACAAATCGTGACAATTCTCTAAATTTGGAAAAAGATATTTAGAAACATATATCTACATCACAAGAGAAATTGTTAACAAAAACAAATAAATTTAGACTACATCATGTTAACTTTATATATTTGAACATTACATACTAATGTATATATTAAGCAAAAAAATAATTATTATAGCATCAAAATTATATTATTTTCCTCAATTACTCTATGTTACAGGATATACCCTCTTAGGATAGAACGACTTACTTCATCAAAATAGTGGTACCTCATAATTCGCTAAACTTCGAACTCACTCAACGACAATAAATTACACAAAAAAAAATGCAAGAAGAAGAAGAGTAGAAGATTAGAAAAAATTGTGGTCGGAAAATGAGAGGAAGTCCATCTATTTATAGTCAACAAAGGGTAGTATGACCAAATATTTTTTGTGTCTTATCTGAAAAATCACAACTTATTGAAAAAGTCACAACACTTTGGAAAAGTCACAACACTTTGGAAAAATCACAACACTTTGAAAAAGTCACTACTCTTTGGAAAAGTCACAACTTATTGAAAAAGTCACAATTTTTTGGAAAAGTCACAATTTATTGAAAACGTCACAGCTATTTGGAAAAATCACAACTCATCTAAAAATCACAACTCTTTAAAAAAAAGTCACAACTTATCAGGAAAGTCACAACTCATCAAAAAAGTCACAACCTAAGTTAGGGATATTATAGTAATTTAACATTCAAGTTAGGAGTTCATGCTTTTAAGATAATATAGATATAGATATAGATATATTAGTTTAATTAAAAATTTTAAAAAATATATGTAAAAGAGGCCAAATTTTTCAATTTATTAAAATTCAAAAATCATATCAGTTTGTTGAAAAAAATCAATTTGTAATTTGAATTAACCTTCATACGATTTTCTATTTTGGAATGACTCTTTGGTCATAATAATCTTTTTCATATAACTTGATTGACTTATAAAATATGTTTAAGTCCTAAAAAGCCTTCGCCATTGTTGTTGCATGATTGTGTATGTTCGATAATTAAATATATTTTGCGAGTATAATACTCTCAAACTTTGTTTCTTTTTATAGTGAACGATCTCATTTTGAATGACTCCTTTAATATTACATCAACACATTACACATTTGGTACATACTAATTTTTCATCAACTACAATCCACAATCATCTGGTGCAAAGTCAAACACATTCTTTTTTTGTTTTTAATATAACATTTATCCACAACTATCTAACTTGATCATATACTACGGTTAATTATGAAGTTTACTATCTTTATCTAAGTAAATATTTTGCAATAATTTACTTTTAGCTTGATCTATATCTCTATATATTCTATGGGCTAATGGGTAGGAAAATAAATAGTTATGGGTAGGGGTGTACGAAACCGAACCGCAAATTGAACCAAACCGCGAATCGAGTCAAACCGAAAAAAAACCCCGACTAGTGGTTTGGTTTGGCTTGGTTTGGTATTGAAAAAAAAACGACTATATTTGGGTTGGTTTGGTTTTAACTAAAAAAAAACAACCTGAGACCAAACCAACCCGACATTATATATGTAATTTTAAAATTTTATTTTATACATAAAAATGTTTATTAATATATAATTTATATATTTTTCTTAATCTTTCTCACAATTTTATGTTTAATATTAGTGGACTTTGGGCTACATTGTTGACTTGAGCCCACTTGTTATTTTTAGGAATAAACAAAAGCCCAAATAAATTATACAATTCAACTATCCCTATATAATATTCTCTATCTCATTTAACAAAGGTCATTAGGTCAGCAACTCTTCACCTTCAAAGGCTTAGTCATTGTTAGGTTTTACTCCTTAGCTATTAGGGCATATATTGAGCTCGTCTTTTGGATTTTAGTTCAAATCATCATCAACTCATCTTAATCTGGGTAAGTAATTGCTACTAACTCGTTTTTAGATATTTTTCTTGTATTGCAATTGTCAACAATATCACAATTTTGGGTAGTTGAATCATAGATATAAACCTAAAAATTATACATCTTGGTGTCCATATCTATGGTGTGTTAAGCTTAGCAACAAGATGATGATAAATTTTTTGTATATAAGTTTCACTTATTTCTCTCTTTACTTATGTTGTTTTAATGCAATGAAAAAGGGGCAAGTGTTCGACTCATTGCTTTTAATTCCATTTGTATGGAGGTTTTTGTACTGTAAACATCGTGATGGGCCGCAGAGATAAGGAAAAACAAGTGATAGAGATAAAAATTTAAGAGACTATTAGATTTTGATAGCAGTAGCCAGTAATATACATCAAACTTTTCTAACCAAATATTTTGTACTATATTTGTATCTGTTTTGGTTTCAAAGTGAAATATACTTCTAAGTCTTGTGCACAATACTTGAATGGAAGTCTTGTTGAAACACAATCTTGTATCAGAATACTAATAACTATTGTTATGTATGTGCAACAACTTTCTATTTGGATGGAAACTACACCTTCTGTATCGGATGTAGAGGTGATTAATAATATTCCTTCAACTATGTCGACAATATCTCAACAAGGCAAAATAACTCCACGTCGACGCATACCTCCTAAGAAGCAAAAAAGAGCAGCTCCTCCGGTCGCTCCTAACTCTGGAACTACAGGTAGAGAAACATCTCAAATTTGGGATCATTTCTCCAAGTTTATTGCTAAAGGAGGTAAATATAGGGCAAAATGTAATTATTGTACTAAAACATTTGCTGCCGACAGTGTCAATGGGACAACTACGTTATGGAATCATTTAACTGTGAAATGTCTCAAGTCTCCATTTAAGTCCGATAAGTGGCAAACAACATTAAAACCTATTAAAAGAGGTTATCCAGAAGGTGGTTCCACTGAAAAAGGGGTGTTTAATATGGATGAAATTAAGAGAGCAATTACCGAATTTATAATTATTGATGAGCAACCGTTTAGAGCTGTTGAGGGAGAAGGATTCAAAAGGTTAATGGCTAAAGCCTTTCCAAATTTTGAAGTACCTTCTCGTGTAACTGTTGCTTGACATTGTCTAAGGATTTATCAAGAAGAGAAAGAAAAGCTTAAGGAGCTTATAAAAAACCAACGTATTTGTCTTAACAGTGATACATAGACGTCAATCCAAAATTATACTTATATGGTCGTCACTGCACATTGGATTGATGATCAATGGAATCTACAAAAGGAAATTCTTAATTTTTTTCAAACACCAAATCACAAATGTAAGACTATTGCCAAGGGGATTGAGGATTACTTATTAGGTTGGGGCATTGAGAACTTGTTTACAGTGACCTTGGATAATGCAACCGCAAATGACGCTACCATTAAGAGTTTAAAGGGGAGTATTAAAGATTGGAAAGGGGTAATGTTTGTAAATCAGTTTTTACATGTTAGATGTAATGCTCATATTTTAAACTTGATTGTAAAAGAGGGGCTGGATGAACAAATTGAGCCTATTTCTCATATAAGAAGTGCTATAAAATATGTCAGGTTTTCTTCTTCAAGATTTCCTACTTTTAAGTCTGTTGTTGAGAAAGTTAAGATTGACACCCGTGGTCTTGTAAGTCTGGATGTTGAGACTAGATGGAACTCGACATACACAATGTTGGATAAAGCTTTGAAATTTGAAAAAGCTTTTGCAAGAATGTATGTGGATGACCAGAATTATCAAAAGCAATGTCAAGAAATAGGTACAATAACAAAAAATCCATCAACAGATGATTGGAAGAATGTGAAAACTTTTGTGAAGTTTCTTAATATTTTCTATCAGGCAGCTTTAAAATTTTCGGGCAGCTTATATTCTACTTCTCACTCTTTCTTTCATGATTTTTTCAATCTCCGAAATGATATTATCAAGTATACTAACACATGATGATCTCATTTTGGTTGATATGGCAACAAGAATGAAATCCAAGATGGATAAACATTAGGGTAAGTTTGAGAGTATGAATATGTTACTGATGGTTGTTGTGGTGTTGGATCCTAGATACAAGATGCAATATGTAGAGTATATTCTTTCTATTGCATATGGCTCTTTGATGGGAAGATGAAAGTCTCAAGATGTGAGAGATGTTTTGAATCTCTTATATAATCACTACAATTGTTCTTGCTCTGAAGATCCTAACGAAAATATTGAAAATGATGATTGTGTGATGGGTGAATCTAGTGATTTGTTGCAATCTTAGTGGAAGAAACACATGAATAAAGAGGGATTTTTTGTAAAAAAATCTGATCTGGAAATATACTTGAAAGATGATGTAGTGAAGATCAATGATTTTAATATTTTGAGTTGGTGGAAAGTTTCGTCTTGTAGATACCCAATTGTTGAGAAAATTGCTAGGAATATCCTTTCTATTCTTATTTCTACTGTTGCATCTGAGTCAGCTTTTAGTACAGGTGGTCGAATTCTTGATAGCTATCGAAGTTCTTTATCTCCAAAACGGTAGAAGCGCTTATTTGCACTCAACAATGACTACAATCGCCTTCTAAAGAATGCAAGCTTGAGGATATATTAGAGGAAGTCCAGAAAATTGACGAAATTGAAGAAGGTAACTTTATATATTCTAATTGTTATTAAAAATGATTCTGCTTTTGAATTTTATTTAGTATTCAATTTGTTTCAGTTCTTTCATAATACCCCGACTCACCTTTGAGGATTGATTAGCCAGTTGATGTACTTTAATTTCACTACATGGAACAAATGTATTAGTTCATTCTTTTGTGATTGTTAATTACCTAATTATTGTTTGCTCTAAATAGTAATAAGAACTAAGGACTAAACATCAACTTAGTTAATCCATTGCTAATCAACTTAATTGATTTGTATTGTCTACTTTGCAGATGCAGGCTATGATTTTTGGAAAATATGTATAGAAGATCTCACTTCAAAAATGTTTTGTTCCTCTAGGTACAAGGTCATAGGTTGTAAGTAATGATGGTGTAGAATTTTAAGATTTGAATGTAAATAACTCGTATTAACTTTTGACGACAATATTTTGACTATGCAAAAATTGTTTAAGCCACTATGTTACTTTCATGAATTTCTCTAATGTATAATGAATCACTCTTGATTATTGATATTATTTTATGATTTGTCCAAAATAGTAATAGCAGTAATTTTTTGAGAATTTGTGTTCCAAATAGAATGGAGAATTGCCTATTGAACTCATGGGCTTGCAATGCCAAAAGAAACTACCGAATGCTTTTCTAGGATGAAAAATCATGTTAGTGTTCAACGTTTTTTTTAAATCACTAAAAGAACACAAACTCTTTAGTCTTTATAAAAAAAACCCGAGAAAACCTGAATAACCTGAGAAAATCGAATAACCCGAAAAAACCCGAGATTGAAAAAATCCAACTATTATTGGTTTGGTTTGGTTTATATATATTTTAATCTCATACAAATGGTTTGGTTTGATTTTTAAACCCGAACCAACCCGGTGATGTACACCCCTAGTTATGGGGAACGTGAGCAACGATGTGGGTTACTTAGATATAAAAAGTTACTTTTAAATTTTAAAATTAAATGATAAAAATATACAAATTTAAAATTAGTTATTTTTTAAAATAATAAAAGTTATTTATTTACAATTAGGAGTAATATTTTTATGAAAAATAATATGTACGGGTATATGAAATGATAAAAATATAAAATATTATTCATCCTTAAACTATATTAAGATTATAACTAAAATAATGAGTATATTTTCCGTGAAATAATTTTGTAAGATTTTGTGAAATCAAATTATGTTCCTAATGTTCTATTTGTTAAAACTCAACAAACTAATACATATATCAAAGAATAGCGTTCACTAAATAATTTTTAAAAAAGAAGTTAAAATAGAAAATCTATCAAAATATAATACAACAGAGAAATTTAAAAGCAATAGTATATGAAAAAATAACTAAAAAATAGTTTGTTACCTTCTTATCTCGGAGAATCATGAACCAATAAAGAATAAAATGTGGGAATATTTGTGATCTAGTACGCATCTTAGCAACTCCAACTTTTAACCTCCATTGCTTATTGTTGATAAGTTCATCTTGAGTAGGCATATTTTGCCGGAAAACATGTATATTTGAAAAAATATTGATACTCGCCTATTTGGATGATAAATATACAATAAATAACTATTTTTAGAAATACAGTCTATATAATTCAAAACTTTTAAATGTATTATTACATAGGGAAAATGCATAAGTACCCCCCCAGCCTATGCTCGAAATCCCAGAGACACACCTAACCTTTACTAAGGTCCTATTACCCCCCTGAACTTAATTTATCTATAATATTCTACCCTTTTTCGACCTACGTGGCACTATCCTTGAAAAAACTGTCAACATGCGCTGGGCCCACAAGATAGTGCCACGTAGGCCAAAAAGGGGTAGAATATTACATATAAAATAAGTTTGGGGGTAATAGGACCTTAGTAAAGGTTAGGTGTATCTCTGGAATTTAGGGTATAGGCTGGGGGGTACTTATGCATTTTCCCTATTACATATTAATAAAGTGGTATAACTTTGTTGTGTAATTGTCTTGGATTAAAATTCCACACAATATACAACAAATTTCTAAAAGGAAAAGAAGAAGAAGATATGTATATATTAACAATACAATGCATGTACAGAAAGGAGTGAATATTTGAAGCATTTCTTGACTTTTCTCAAATGAGTAGTAATTCCTAAATCGCTTTTAAAATGTAGTGTTGCCCACAAAATCCATTATCCATTAAAGATAAAAATCGTAAAAGTAACTGCTTGGAAGTTCACATCATTATCCGTATGTTTTAAAAATTGTGAAAAATTAATTGACATTTAAAAAAACATGAAAAACTCAAACTGCTTAATATGTAGACTTTAAAATTTGAAATTTATTATATAAATTAACTATAAATAATTAATTTTGATGATATATATATATTATTATTATCATTATTATTATTATTATTTTACTATAAATAAGGATGTTGTGAAAAGATAGTTAAAAAAAAATTCCACAAAAAAAGGGTATCACACACGTTACATCACTATATTTAAAATTATTTTAAAAATAAAATAGTAATTTATTATTTAATCCTATTACATGTAATTAATAATTTTAACTATTTAAAAGTCTGTTTTTTTGTGGTGTTGGCACGTGGCGCTTTTCACCTCTCCTATTATATATATATATATATATAAAAGATTATTATTATTATTATTATTATCTGCAATTATTTTACTATAAATAAGGATGTTGTGTTTACTATAAATAAGGATATTGTGAAAAGATAGTTAAAAAAAAATTCCAAAAAAAGGGAATCACACATTTTATGTTTTGAAAGAGATAGTTTAAAGATCATGTGGTATGCACATATACTGAAATTATAATTTGTTGTCTTTGTAGGAGCTGATAAAATTAATGTCATATAATTTGAATATGTGTAAAAAAAATTTTATCAATGTGATGCTTATTTCTTTGTATGAACAATGAAAATTTCGAATGCATACTGAATATCATTTTGTATGTGAATGAGTATGAACACATATGAAACAACAATTACTAGCCAAAAAATATTTTTAAATTGAAAATATTGTTGATAGTAAAAATTCATATGGCGAAGGGAATTTCGATAACGAAAGAAATTTTGGCTGCTAAAAGTACTTATAACGACTAGAATTTGTTGTTTTAATAGAACGTTTTATCGACCAAATGACCATCAACGAAGGGGAATTTGGTCGTTTTAAGTACATGTAACGACCGGATTAATAGTTGTCGTTAAATGATATCTAACGACTGGATATATTATCCGGTCGTTAACCTTTAACGACGGAGCTTTTAACGACCAGTGCCGACCAATTTTCTCCGGTCGTTATAGATCTTTAGAGACTGGATTTGGACTTTTAACGACCAAATCTCCTTTGAATATGTTACTGATGGCTGTTGTGGTGTTGGATCCTAGATACAAGAGTATATTCTTTCTATTGCATATGGCTCTTTGATGGGAAGATGAAAGTCTCAAGATGTGAGAGATGTTTTAAATCTCTTATATAATCACTACAATTGTTCTTGCTTTGAAGATCCTAACGAAAATATTGAAAATGATGATTGTGTGATGGGTGAATCTAGTGATTTGTTGCAATCTTAGTGGAAGAAACACATGAATAAAGAGGGATTTGTTGTAAAAAAATCTGATCTGGAAATATACTTGAAAGATGATGTAGTGAAGATCAATGATTTTAATATTTTGAGTTGGTGGAAAGCAGGGGCGGCTCAACGTAATTGGGGGCCTAAAGCGAAATTTCAATTTGCGGCCTAAAATATAAATACACTTCATATACGTATTTATTAAAAAAAAAAAAAATTACACTATTAAGATGAAAATTATTAGTACTTACTATTGTTTTTTGAGTTACTAGTTTTAGGTAAGATTTTATCAATACAACATTGAAAAACATCCTTTAAGTGAGACAATTATTATATGCATTGTTAACATAATGATATAAGTAATAAGTTGATAAATATTAAATAAAGATAAGAGTTAGAAGTTTAGAATCATAGAATTTGACTCAAAAAGTTGATAACTTGGTATTATCTCATTTTAATATGCTTAGTGTTATCTCATTTTAATATGCTTAGAGTAATGCTTGAAACTAAAATTTAAAAAGAAATAAAAAAGAATTCGTAATTCACTTTGTTCAACACTTTTCACTGTTAATTATTATTTTTAACAAAGTACAAAAGATGTTAAAGTGGATAAAATAATTTATTTTGAAAAAAATTATACTTTTTATCATAAATAATTAATTTTTCTATAAAAATTTTAACACATAATTTATTCTTGACAAAAATTTGGGGCCCCCAAAATTTGGGGGCCTAAGGCAAAGGCCTTATTTTTGCAAGCATAGAGCCGGCCTTGGTGGAAAGTTTTGTCTTGTAGATACCCAATTGTTGAGAAAATTGCTAGGAATATCCTTTCTATTCTTATTTCTACTGTTGCATCTGAGTCAGCTTTTAGTACAGGTGGTCGAATTCTTGATAGTTATCGAAGTTCTTTATCTCCAAAACGGTAGAAGCGCTTATTTGCACTCAACAATGGCTACAATCGCCTTCTAAAGAATGCAAGCTTGAGGATATATTAGAGGAAGTCCAGAAAATTGACGAAATTGAAGAAGGTAACTTTATATATTCTAATTGTTATTAAAAATGATTCTGCTTTTGAATTTTATTTAGTATTCAATTTGTTTCAGTTCTTTCATAATACCCCGACTCACCTTTGAGGATTGATTAGCCAGTTGATGTACTTTAATTTCACTACATGGAACAAATGTATTAGTTCATTCTTTTGTGATTGTTAATTACCTAATTATTGTTTGCTCTAAATAGTAATAAGAACTAAGGACTAAACATCAACTTAGTTAATCCATTGCTAATCAACTTAATTGATTTGTATTGTCTACTTTGCAGATGCAGGCTATGATTTTTGGAAAATATGTATAGAAGATCTCACTTCAAAAATGTTTTGTTCCTCTAGGTACAAGGTCATAGGTTGTAAGTAATGATGGTGTAGAATTTTAAGATTTGAATGTAAATAACTCGTATTAACTTTTGACGACAATATTTTGACTATGCAAAAATTGTTTAAGCCACTATGTTACTTTCATGAATTTCTCTAATGTATAATGAATCACTCTTGATTATTGATATTATTTTATGATTTGTCCAAAATAGTAATAGCAGTAATTTTTTGAGAATTTGTGTTCCAAATAGAATGGAGAATTGCCTATTGAACTCATGGGCTTGCAATGCCAAAAGAAACTACCGAATGCTTTTCTAGGATGAAAAATCATGTTAGTGTTCAACGTTTTTTTTAAATCACTAAAAGAACACAAACTCTTTAGTCTTTATAAAAAAAACCCGAGAAAACCTGAATAACCTGAGAAAATCGAATAACCCGAAAAAACCCGAGATTGAAAAAATCCAACTATTATTGGTTTGGTTTGGTTTATATATATTTTAATCTCATACAAATGGTTTGGTTTGATTTTTAAACCCGAACCAACCCGGTGATGTACACCCCTAGTTATGGGGAACGTGAGCAACGATGTGGGTTACTTAGATATAAAAAGTTACTTTTAAATTTTAAAATTAAATGATAAAAATATACAAATTTAAAATTAGTTATTTTTTAAAATAATAAAAGTTATTTATTTACAATTAGGAGTAATATTTTTATGAAAAATAATATGTACGGGTATATGAAATGATAAAAATATAAAATATTATTCATCCTTAAACTATATTAAGATTATAACTAAAATAATGAGTATATTTTCCGTGAAATAATTTTGTAAGATTTTGTGAAATCAAATTATGTTCCTAATGTTCTATTTGTTAAAACTCAACAAACTAATACATATATCAAAGAATAGCGTTCACTAAATAATTTTTAAAAAAGAAGTTAAAATAGAAAATCTATCAAAATATAATACAACAGAGAAATTTAAAAGCAATAGTATATGAAAAAATAACTAAAAAATAGTTTGTTACCTTCTTATCTCGGAGAATCATGAACCAATAAAGAATAAAATGTGGGAATATTTGTGATCTAGTACGCATCTTAGCAACTCCAACTTTTAACCTCCATTGCTTATTGTTGATAAGTTCATCTTGAGTAGGCATATTTTGCCGGAAAACATGTATATTTGAAAAAATATTGATACTCGCCTATTTGGATGATAAATATACAATAAATAACTATTTTTAGAAATACAGTCTATATAATTCAAAACTTTTAAATGTATTATTACATAGGGAAAATGCATAAGTACCCCCCCAGCCTATGCTCGAAATCCCAGAGACACACCTAACCTTTACTAAGGTCCTATTACCCCCCTGAACTTAATTTATCTATAATATTCTACCCTTTTTCGACCTACGTGGCACTATCCTTGAAAAAACTGTCAACATGCGCTGGGCCCACAAGATAGTGCCACGTAGGCCAAAAAGGGGTAGAATATTACATATAAAATAAGTTTGGGGGTAATAGGACCTTAGTAAAGGTTAGGTGTATCTCTGGAATTTAGGGTATAGGCTGGGGGGTACTTATGCATTTTCCCTATTACATATTAATAAAGTGGTATAACTTTGTTGTGTAATTGTCTTGGATTAAAATTCCACACAATATACAACAAATTTCTAAAAGGAAAAGAAGAAGAAGATATGTATATATTAACAATACAATGCATGTACAGAAAGGAGTGAATATTTGAAGCATTTCTTGACTTTTCTCAAATGAGTAGTAATTCCTAAATCGCTTTTAAAATGTAGTGTTGCCCACAAAATCCATTATCCATTAAAGATAAAAATCGTAAAAGTAACTGCTTGGAAGTTCACATCATTATCCGTATGTTTTAAAAATTGTGAAAAATTAATTGACATTTAAAAAAACATGAAAAACTCAAACTGCTTAATATGTAGACTTTAAAATTTGAAATTTATTATATAAATTAACTATAAATAATTAATTTTGATGATATATATATATTATTATTATCATTATTATTATTATTATTTTACTATAAATAAGGATGTTGTGAAAAGATAGTTAAAAAAAAATTCCACAAAAAAAGGGTATCACACACGTTACATCACTATATTTAAAATTATTTTAAAAATAAAATAGTAATTTATTATTTAATCCTATTACATGTAATTAATAATTTTAACTATTTAAAAGTCTGTTTTTTTGTGGTGTTGGCACGTGGCGCTTTTCACCTCTCCTATTATATATATATATATATATAAAAGATTATTATTATTATTATTATTATCTGCAATTATTTTACTATAAATAAGGATGTTGTGTTTACTATAAATAAGGATATTGTGAAAAGATAGTTAAAAAAAAATTCCAAAAAAAGGGAATCACACATGTTACATCACTATATTTAAAATTATTTTAAAAATAAAATAGTAATTTATTATTTAATTCTATTACATGTAATTAATAATTTGAATTATTTAAAAAGTCTATTTTTTGTGGTGTTGGCACATGGTGCTTTTCACCTCTCTTATTATACTAGTTACAGTAGCCCGTGCTAGAACGGGCCCAACATATATTTTTATTTTTTATTTTAATTTATGTGATATTAATAAAATTTTAACGGTCAAACAATTTTTTTGTATGTTCTTTAAATTTTAAGTTGTTGATTATTGTGGTTAATAATACTTTATATGTAATTTTCAATATTCTCTTTGTCTCAATTTATATATATTCTCTTTGTGTCAATTTATGTGTCATTGATAGAATTTTGAAAGTCAAGCAAATTTTGTCTATGTCTTTTAGATTTTGAAGTTATTTAATTATTATGAGTTATAGTACATTTTACGTATGTGTTACTTTTTCTATCCCAAACTATGTGACATTAGTAGAATTTTGAGAGTTGATCAAATTTTTTGTATGTCCTTTAAATTTTGAAGTTGCTAATTTTTGTGTGATTTGTAGTAGGTTTCATGTTATTTCAAATAATATATGTTATTTCCTCTATCCTAATTTATATGGCACTAATAGATTTTGAGCTTCAACCAAATTTTATAGATGTCTTTATAATATTTTAGGGTTTAATTACCTCTTTTTGATTTTTAATCCATTAATATGTTTTCTTCACAATTATCAGTAGAGCTACCTTAAATGGTGATGTGGCGCTCTGTATGACATTCATTGTCATTTTTCTTTTTTCTCCTTTTTTGAATTTTTCTCAATGATATTATTTTTAAAAGTTATTTTCATAACTCACACTTCTTCATCTTCATAAATTATACTTTTAATTAGTATTAATAATATTCATAACTTTCAAACCTTTTATATTCATAACCCCAAAAAATTCAATTTTTCATTAAATTAAAATATTCAATGCCGTTCTTTCTTTGGAGAGAAATGACATTAAATTAAAATGTTTGCCTCAATATGCTTAAGATGCTAGAATTCTTAAAGTTCATTTTAACTTTATGTATTCTTTTATTGGAATAGCTTTCTTTTTATTTTGTATGTAGTTTGTTGATGATTTTTAAGAATTTTGTTTTTTTTTTCCTTTTTGTTAATCTTATTAGAACTTTTGTTATATATGTTGTATGTTGTTTAATATATTGATAGATTTTTAGGATTTTTTAATTTTTCTTTATGGTAATCTTATTTGAACTTTTATTGTATTAAGTAAAAAGTATTGTAATTAATTCTACTAAAGATTTAATTGAATGCTGAGAGAAATTAATTAATGTGAGAAAATTAATTAATGTGAGAAAAGTACTGAAAGAAAGACTTAATCCTACTTCATCCGTCCAATAATTATTGTCTATTATACTATTTTGGAATGTCCTACAATACTTGTGCACTTTATGAAATCAATGGATAGTTTACCCCTTATCATTATCTAAATTGCTAATTATTGTTGTATGATTTGTAATATCTTTTACGCAATTTTCAAATAATAAAGGTTATTTCTTCTTTCTCAATTTATGTGGTACTAATAAAATTTCGAGATTCAATCAATTTGTTTTGTCTTTAAAATATTCTATTGTTAATTACTGTAAATTATTGTACTTTCTAAGCAATTTTCAAATAATATTTATTATTTCATTTGTCCAATTTATGTGTCACCGATAAAATTTGAAGAGTTAATCAGATCTTTTACATATTTTTATATCTTTTGAATATTTAAGTAAATAATTATTGTGATTTATAATATTTTATACAATTATTTTAAAAAAATGAAACAACAAACAAAACGAATTCATCATAGGAAAATTACCAAAGCATCCTTCAATACATCAATAATGGGTCCCACTTTTTGTTTAAAAAAATATGCATATTGGGAGGATATTTTTGTCCAAAGTGGAAATAGAATAAGTATAAAGCATTAAAGTCTTTTAAAAATTTGAATTGTTAATTCTTATTGTATGATTTGTAATACTTTTACGCCATTTTCAAATAATAGAGGTCATTTCTTCTTTCTCAATTTATGTAGTACTAAAAAAAATTTGAGATTCAATCAATTTTTTTTGTCTTTGAAATATTTCTAGCTGTTAATTATTGTAATTTATAGTACTTTCTAAGAAATTTTCAAATAATATATATTATTTCATTTGTCCCAATTTATGTGTCACCGGTAAAATTTGAAGAGTCAATCAGATCTTTTATATATTTTTATATCTTTTAAATATTTAAGTAATTAATTATCGTGATTCATAATATTTTATAGAATTATTTAGTATAGTAAAATAATTTTGAAAGAAACAAACAAAACGAATTCATCATAGGAAATTACCAAAGCATCCTTCAATACATCAATAATGGGTCCGACTTTTTGTTTTTAAGAAATTGCACATTCGAAGGATATTTTTGTCCAAAGTGGAAATATTGTGTAAAAAATGTGTATTTATTGTGTTTTTGAATGTTTTGTGGGGTAATAGGACGCACGCAAAGTTAAGGTGTCTTTTTGAAAATCTGGGACAACTTCAAGTATCACTTAATGTTTTTTCTCAAAATCTAATTTACTTTCGTAAACTATGTGTCAGATCAAAATTAGATTAAAAAATTCAAAAGGAATGAGTAATAAATAGCTCATACAATGACATATTTATTATTTAGAAGAAGTACTCCTTTTGGTTGAAAGCTAACTAGATAGTTACAATGTAACTAAATACTATTAAAATCTTTGCATTGTGGCTTATATATATATATAAATGGCCCCAAGTGAGGTAGGTAATTAATGGTGTTAAATTGTCCAATAATATAAATTTTAAAGGTACAACCATAAAAGAAGAATGTACAACACTATCTAAGCACATATCATCCAACACTTGTCATGTGCTAAGTAGTAGATATTCCCACTTATTATATATAGTAATATATATATAGATTATCTTTAAGAAAAGAACCTTAACTTCAACGATTCAATATAAAATTAATGAGAAAAGAAGATAGAAGTCCTGATTTTATTGAATGGGGGATGAAATGAAGTATACTATTGTTGTTGATGACTTGAAAATGTTAAAATTTATCATTAAAAGAAAATAATAATTACCTATTAAGTGTCGAGATATTTATTTATAATAAATAGAAATGGATTTCTTGCAATGAGAATAAAATTTAAAATGTTCTACTCACATATTTGGATTCCAAATTTTGTACTCCAATGATTTTATTGTAGAAAGTTACGGGGAGAAAGAAATAATTGAAAAAATGGGTTAAACATTTAATTTCACGAAGGGGTGGGTTTCGTTAATATAAACCTAATTATTTGTATAAAAAATAGATAGAGTCAAATCTAATAAGTTTTCAAATACTTAAAAAAAGGACTAAAATTGGTAAATGTATAGTTAAGGGATCAAACTTGATAACATTCAGATAGTTAAAGAACTAAATCCGATAAATGTATAGTTAAAAAAATAAACTTAATACCATTTGAGATAGTTAAAAGACTAAATCTGATAAATATATAATCTATCTATATATAATAGGAGAAGAAAAAACCACGTGTCAGCACTACAATTTTTCTCGAATTTTATTATCTTTAGTTAATTTAAATAATAAATTCAATTTTTTAAAAGAAAATAACAATATAAAACAGCTTTTTTTTTTTAAAAAAAAAAACAGTTATGTAAAATAGTTTTAAAAGTTACCTTTTATTAACTTTAAAAAATAACGTACAAAATTGTAAAGAAATATTATTATATAAACATAAATTTTAAGAATTTTTCTGTTACCATTAAAAGCATAATATTAAGGAGAAAACGGAAAAGAAAGAATAATGCGCTTACTTATTAATATAAATCTGTACATTATTAAAATCTATACATTACTTATTAATTCACTTGACATTTTCTGAACATAACCCACTTTTTTGGACTCCTTTTTTATTCAATTTAGAATTTGCAATTGATTTTAACCTAATAAATTATATATATTAAAGACTTATCTGCATTTTGATTTGAGTTTAAATACAAAACTTTTATTTTAATAAGATAACAAAAAATAGAAAGATAAAGGTTACGGTTTGGAGGTGGTTACAATTCCCTATTTATCACAATTGTAGGAATTTTCAAATTTAAATACATTTTGAATTCAACCTAACTTCAACCTCTCAACTTTATCATGAAATCATGTATTTTTTACATGAAATTGAAAGATTTAAAATAATCTATAATTCAAAAAACAAAACAAAAATTTAAAGCAATTTTTAAAATAATTAAAATTAAAAATTGTTTCTAAAATAAATACGAAAGCAGTATTAATAAATACACGTGTATTATTTATAGAAAAAGTAGAAATATAAATTAAAAATAATTATTGAAACGGTGATATGAAAAATATAAATTCTGTTTTTCTTTCACAGAAACCGCAAGATAGTGGGTTACTATTTAAAAGAGTTCTAATTTCTCTCTATTACTTTATCAATTTAAAATACCATTTTCCAAAATAAAACAACATTTGTTTTAGATTGTGGTCAAGTTTACTAACCATATAAGGAATGTTTAGGATTTCAGAGTTCTTCTTGATTTATTTATTTTTTTAATTTGTTTATATTTTATAGTGCATGTTGTTTGTATATCAGGAATGATCTTCTATTTGGTAGATCTATTGAAGAATTTCCATGTCCGGCGAAGAAATGCTCTCAAAGATGCACGAAATGGAGATCATTTGAAAATGCGAGAAGGAAAAATAATAATTTAATGATAGTGTTTATATGGGTATTTCTCACTATCTTTTTTATTTTATTTGTGTTGACATGAGAGTTTTGTGAGAATTTTGAAACTATAATCGAGTGAGAATTTTGTTGTTGCAAAAATCTATACATCACATCAATGTTAGAAGTCTATTATATTCTTCAAAATCTTAAAAAGTAATTTGAATATTGATGGTTTCTATATAAATATTGTGGTTTATTTTACAAATATTCTTTTAAAGGAAATATATTATAAATGTTGACATGTTTTTTTTTTTTTTTTTTTTTTAGCAAGAAGTATTCAGAGTAATGGTCTTGAGTCTTGACGATATAGACACATAATAGTTCTATTTTTGGCCTTATTTTACTTTAATTTTTTAATGCTCTACTAATATGTGACGATGAGTGTGATGCTTTTAAAGTAGCTAAGGTATGATATATTTAACATTAGTTAGTATTGTTTCTTATATTTTGGAAGACTTCATACTGACAAGTTTAATTGTTGTATATTTTTTTAAAAATTAATAAATTATTTTTAAAAATACTTTTACGAAATGTGAATTTTCATCTGATATTGATAATGAAGCAGTTGATTCATTAATATTACTCCCTCTGTCCTAATTTATATGAATTAGTTTGACTTGACAAATTTTCTATCAAATTTTTTATTTTATTCTCTAAAGGAAAAAGGCTAATATGTCATCGAACTTTCAGAAAAGGCTCATTTATGTCATCCGTTAAAAGTTTGTCTCATCTATGCCATTACCGTTCAAGAAAATGTTTATTCATGCCATTATTTTTTAAGGGTGGTTTTGCAAAACCATTTTTTACACGTGACAATTATAATTCGGCCACGTCATTATTTTTTTTATAAAAAAAATCAAAATTTTGAACAAACATTTTGTTTTGTTATTGAATGTTACCATTATTTATTGCGAACTTGCTACCTCACACCAACACAGATAAACAATTTTGAAAAATATTTATAAACTGTCAATACGGTTGATAAGGGATTTTGGAGTAACGAGCAATTACTTTTGTGAAATTGAATTATAGGTTTGATGGTGAGATGAGATATGCCTGCAATTTTCTTTACCTTCAGTATGGCTTTGTAAGTTTCTTTAGTGCTCAATTTCTTACTTATATAGTGAAGATGTATGTGGACATTCATTGATGGTGATCGATATCAAATTGTTTTGGTCATGTAGATACGGTTTAAGATCGTTTCTCTATGTCCTTGGTACCTTTGCGTATGCGCTATCTCGGTGGTTGTTTGAACTTGGAGGTTCTACAATATGAAATTTACTTTGATTGTTGGATGACTTGTGTTTGTTCTTTGTGCCTGTTAGAGTGAGTTAGAGTTCCACATTGGTTGTGGAATAGTTTGCTTATATGAACTTGAGCAATTCTCTGCTTATGAGTGAGCTTTGAGATTTTTTGTGCTACTATTAATTTAAAGTAACTACTTGACAAGTTCTCCACATTAATTTTTATTTTCTCGGGACAATAATCTGAGAGAAAACAACAATATGATTTTCTGGTCTTCAACTATCTTAGGTTGTTACCATGGGAGCTTTGGTTTAGCGATATGAACACAACACGTGACAAGTTTGTTAGGCGCATGTCATGGTTCAAGCCCTGCTCCATGGTATTTGTGTTGGGAAGAGGATAGAGGGGCGGGTCAATACTCCTCAGAGTTTCAAACATGTGTGTCGACAGCACTCGGGCAGAATCCCACAGGGGAGAAAAATAAACTTAGATTGTGGAAATATTGTCATCAAACTCACCTTCTCCTACAACTAATTCAGTACCTTTTTCTTGGAATATGGTGCGATCTTCTAACCAAAATGGAATTGTTAATAATCTTTCACCTTCTTCTTTCTTCTCTATTCTTTTGAATTTAGTACCAGTCTTCATTCTTATTTACCAACACGGCAATGAATTTTATCGTCATTATCTAGAAGGTTTTACCTTGTTTGGCAGCCAACAATTTTACTTCCATGTTTAACTGTTTATGTAAGATTTTTAAGTCGAATCCGCTTGGTGTTTTCATGACTGTTAACCTTCTATTAATCTTGTGCATTTAGGTCGTTCTAAATTTTCTTTGCATTAATGCAGAGTGTTAATGGAGGACACGCTGAGGAGTGGAACTACTCTCGCTGTTGATCGCTATTCGTATTTAGGAGTAGCATTCTCATCTGCCAAGGGACTTGATATTGAATGGTGTAAGGTGACATCATGTCTTACTTCCTCAATATTGTTGTTTTGTCTCCTAGACAAGTTTCAGCAAGGTAAAATCACCCCACATCTATTTAAGAGTTAATATTATAACCTTTAAATCTACTTTTTTTTTAATTAGTAATAATAAAGTTTTAATTATAGATACTAATAGATTAGTTTTAATTTATAAATTAATTAATTATAATTTATTAAGTAATTATATAATATTATCATAATCAATAGGTGAGAGAAACAATAGTTAATTAATGAGAGAGAATCAAGCGTGCAGTTGGTAATTATCAATTACAATATTCAAAAGATTTTCTTAATTTACCATTATCAATTTCACGCCACCCCACGCCCACTCCCACATACCCACGTTTCTCTTACCACTATTATTATCCCTCTTTCAATTTCTTCATTGTTCATCTTCATACAAACAAAATCGACCGGTAATCTGGTCCACATTATCACAAATCCACTTTATTCGGTACACAAAGAAACCTTCATATCATGCCGAAAAATCACAAAGTTTCCCTTACACCTAGAAAGAGTCCAAGATTTGTCGAGGATGAATGTAATGTCTAAATAGTGCCTCCAAATTTTGATATTTTAACTCAAACTTCGTCATCCAAGGTGAATGCAACTCCAGTGAAGAAGGGTGTCACCCCTCCAAAGAAAAACCAAAACACAACAAAGAAAAAAGAACCAAAGAAAATATCCACTCCAAATCAAAAGGGGCAAAAAAGGAAGGGGCAAATAGTGGAATCTCCATTTGCATACATTGTTACACTTAAGTTTTCTAGATGGATACCAATTGGATACAACAATAACTAGTTTTAGCTTGGATTAATAGTATGAAATCTTAAATATATGTTGTATGATCCGCTAGATACCAATTGCATACATTGTTAGACTTAGTTTTTCCAATTGCATACATTGTTAGACTGAATTTTTCCAGTTGGATACAGAGTGGATACCAACAATAACCAGTTTTAGTTTGTGATTCTATATTTAAAAAACACAACATACACAAAGGAGAAAGTAGTACACATAATAAATGTTCTGAAATCAGAATACATTAAGTTAAAAGACCAAAAACATCAAAATATGTGTTTGTTACAATTAAACAATTAAATTAAAATATAAACAATTAAATTAAAATAAATAGTAAATGGTCAAATACCCTCTAATCTATATTCAGATTTTCAACTACACACTTATACTTCACGGGGGTCCTATTAACCCCCCATAAACTACTTAAAAATAAAACAAATAACCCCTTAAACTGTGATAACCAGCCATCTGCCTTATGGTGAAACACATGCGCTTGACACGTGTGTTTCACCAATTAATCTTTTTTTAAAAAGCTCTCTCTCCTTCTTCTTCATCCTTTCTTCTTCAATCTTTTTGCAATTCTAATATTTTTTCTTTGTGAAAGCTTGATTTGGGGGAAATACTAGGGGGATACATTGGGAGTCTTCTTCTATTTTTTTTTAACTTCCTCACAAGGTGAACTTGCAGGGCCTCCATATTTTTCACCATTGTCGTATGAGAAATCGTTGTCACCACCTCCACCTTTATCACCCACCTAATTTAACAACGATAATTCAACACCCTAACACATCTTTATCATCTTCATTTATAATATCTCCCTGTTGTCCATGATTTCCAACCCCATTAGTTTCATCATCTCCACCATTCTCATGATTTTTTTCCTCCTCTAATTCTTTCTATTAAAGATCTTTATCTAGGTTTTTAAAAACCATCACCTATCTCATCTATCAATAGGGGATTCAAATCTTTTCTCCCTAACTTCACAACTTGTTGCAGATCTTGCACCTTCAGCGATTTTTCTTTCAATTTTTTCACTTTCGTTTTACTTGATAAATCAATCATAGCATATCATAATTAAATAGTATAAATACTTGAAAAACATTCTTTAATTTGAATACTTTTGTTTTGATATTCCTATTTGATGATTGCTTTAATTTGTCTGAGAAAATTCGATGATGATGGCGGTGGGCGGTTAGGGATGAAAATAGTGGAAGAGTACCCTTGACTCTTGAAATAAACCCAAATCAATTTTTCTCAACTTTGATCCAAATTTTTTTGGGATGATATAAATATATGTAAATTTATCTACAGTTTATTTGGGTTGATTGATTTTGCAAGAGTATGACATAATTTCAAAAATTTGTTTGGAATCAACAATAATGAATTCGGTAAAAATGGCGGTGGCAACACCGAGATGGTGAATGATGGAGAGATTTAGTTTATATTGCTATGGAGAAGAAAGAACACAAATAAGAAAAATAAATAATTAAAAATACTTATATTTATTGAAAAGAGATTAAAAGTAAAGTTTTAGGAATAGTTTTTGATGCTCACTTTCTCAAAGAGAGTGAAATACACTCACATTGCCAACTAAACATTTAGGGAGGTAATAATTTCAGTTTTAAATAGTGTGCGGGGTGATATGACCCCCGTAAAATTAAAGTGTGTAGTTGAGAATCCGAATATACGTTGAGGGAGCATTTGGCCATTTTCTCTTAAAATAAACACAAATTATAACTAATTTTCAGCTAGATAATTTGAACATGTTTTTATGTTGTGTCACTCCCGACGACATGTGCTACATGTAACTTTAGACCTCTTAAATTTGACATAAGCAAACCCCTTCCAGCATTCAAGTTATGGTCTCCCTACCTTTCTGTTAAAATCAAGTGGCAATAACTTAAACTCCGATACATAACTTTGTATATCCCATGAGCTCTCACATGGGAGAGGTTCAACAGTAATTGCATATGTATCTTCAAATTTTTTCTTGCTATAAAAAGGAGAGCAATAATTCGATTCATGTAGTCTTCTATACCTAAAAACAACCATTGCATATAAACAAGACATCTCATCATGCTGAAATCACCCACAACTACATTTTCTGCTTCTTATGCACACTATGTACCAATTAGGTCCATCAATAACAATATGCAAAAATCGTGTTGATGGTATTACCTAAAAAAATAATTAGTTTTATATATAAAAATATCCAGATGTTGAACATAATAATTAAACAATTCATATCTTAGTGAAAACTCAACATTTTCTTAGAGCTTAAGATCAAATTTATTTGACAGATCTGTTCTAGTTTTTGTAGTCTCCTTATTGTGTTTTGGGATCCAGGTTTGAATTGTTATCCTCATAAATTCTAGAAGTGATACAATTGGGAGCCTCCTTGCTAACATGTTAGTGTTATTTAAGGATTCCGCTATGTTTGAAGTCATCATTCATGTTCATTTAACTTTTGAATGAGCCCTTGACCATTTACTATACCCAATATCGAATAAATAACCTCTTATCCTCGGTCGATCATATCTATTCATACCATCAACTTCTCAAATTCTTGAAGTGTGTATGCCTTTGCCATGGCAAAAAAAAAAAAGCTTCCTCAAATCTTCCACATTTCTATGAAAATTCTTTAGAACATTGCAACACAAATGCCAAATGCAAGCATAATGATCTAACCAAAAATATACTCTTGCAATTCCTTTCCATATGCTTTCATTCCTATCAGACATAAAACAAATTCTCTCTTTCTTCAAATGCGTCCTTAAATCTTTCAAAGAACCAGGTCCATGATGCATCATTTTCAAAATATACTATAGCGTACGAGGAAGTATGTGACCCGTTTCATTACAAAAAAATATACTTAGTTCATACACATCAAAACCAATTTATATACCAAATTATACTGTCATTTAAACAGCAAGATTTAAATCAAACCTCTTGGATCTATTGTGCTTGCAATCAAAATTGTCCCACCATATGCATCTTCAAGTCTGCCTCGTTAACAACAATTACTGGCCTACAATACTCCCATCCCCTAATAGATGCTTCCAACGCAACAAATGCATATAAAAATCTATCACCTTCTTTACTCTCCAAGCTTACAATAGAACTAGGATAGTTCTCTCCAAAATATAGAAATAACCTGAAAGTTTTGCATATGATTCAACTAGGTCTCCACGCAATATTTTTATTGTTTTTTCCTTAGTTCACCATGACTACTTGTATGTCAACAAAACAACATGTGATTTCAACATGTCTTTGTTGCAAATTGTCTTTGGATCGACAAACTTATCCAATATAGTAACAACTTCTATGTCAATTATTCCTTGACGCCTTGCATAAACTCTGTCCCTCACCGAACATGTGTGGTTCTCACAAAATTTACGGATCTTCAAAAGTCCACATTGATTCAAATTTCAAACTCGACGAATTCATCATCCATGAATAGTTTTCAGAAGGATACTTTAGGTAATAATTGTTTTATAATCAAACAAAGATTTTGTCAAATATTTGTATACCAATTTTATACACATAAGATACTAAAAAACAAATAAACAATCAAATTCTTACCAAGCAGAACTGGAACGTATGATAAGAAATTAAAAATTTTGGACTACTGCAAAGTGTCGCATCATCTCCATAAGCGTACTCTTTTTCTTTTTGTAAATTTGTTTCACAATAATCAACATATTTATAGTGTCGTTGATTATATCAGATCTTTCACTATCCAATTCATCAACATCTTCACCAGCATTCATTACGACCAACAAACTGAATTGTTCGAGCATAAATCAATTTGTTCGTGATGTTCCAAGAAAAAAATTGTGTCGCTCCACCATAACACCATATTTTGGATTATCAATAGCCTGATTATTCAATGTTAAGCACAATGAATATTTGATAAAGAAATCAACAGTTACTTTCTTTTGATCCAAGAACACTCGTACACCCACATCATTATGTATATGAATTGGTTGACATCGTTCACTAATAATGTACTTAATCTCAAGTTCATCAATAGTAGCGTCTACTCTTAGTTGCAAAGTTATCGCATTAACTAGACCATTATATAGGCTAGTAGAATCATAAATAATTCTCTCCATCTAGAAATCAACATACTTTCATGTTCTATCATAAATTTGTTGTCATAATCCATGATACCAAAGTATAAACAACTTTTATACACATTTTATACCAAATTCATTCAAATGAGTATACATTTTGATAAAATGTGTATAAAAATTGTTTCTACTTTGGTATCATGTAATTTCATGACAATAAATTTATGATAGAACATGAAAGTATATTGATTTCCAGATGGAGGAAATTATATATGATTCTACTATCCTATATAATAGTCTAGTTAATGCGATAACTTTGCAACTAGGAGTAGACACTACTGTTGATGAACTTGAGATTAAGTACATTGTGAGCGAACGTTGTCCACCAATTTGTATACATAATGATGTGGGTGTACGAGTGTTCTTGGATCAGAAGAAAATAACAGTTGATTTCTTTATCAAATATCCATGGTGTATAACATTGAAGAATCGGGCTACGGATAATCCAAAATATGTTGTTATGGTGGAGTGACCAAAAAAATTTGTTGGAACAAGACGAACAATTATTGATTTAAGCTCGAATAATGCAGTCTGTTTGGTCGGAATGAACGTTGATGAATGATTTGGTTGCTGTAAACGTGTTGATTGTTGTGAAACAAATTTACAAAAAATAAGAGTACACTTATGGAGGTGATGCGACACTTTGCAGTATTCCAAAAATTTTGAGTCCTTATAATACGTTCCAGTTCTTCTTGGTAAGAATTTAATTGTTTATCTATTTTTTGAGTATCTTATGTGTATAAAATTGGTATACAAATATTTGACATAATATTTGTTTGATTATAGAACAGTTATTACCTAAAGTATCCTTCCAAAAATTGTTCATGGATAATGAATTCCTCAAGTTTGAAATTTAAATCAATCTGGACTTTTCAAGATCCGCAAATTTTGTGGGAATCACACATGTTTGGTGAGTGACAAAGTTTATGCAAGACGTCAAGGAATAATTTACATAGTAGTTGTTATTATATTTGATAAGTTTGGCAATCCAAAGATAGTATACACCCCTAAGGATATTGCCAAGGACATGTTGAAATCACATGGTGTTTTGTTGACATACATGCAAACATGAAGAAAAAACAATAAAAATGTTGCATGGAGACCTAGCTTAATCATAGGCAAAAGTTCCAGGTTATTTCTACATTTTGGAGGAGAACTATCCTGGTTCTGTTGTAAGCTTGGAGAGTAAAGAAGGTGATAGATTTTTATATGCATTTGTTGTGTTAGAAGCATCTATTGGGGGATGGGAGTATTGTAGACCAGTAGTTGTTGTTGACGAGGCAGGCTTGAAAGGCGCATATGGTGGGACAATTCTGATTTCAAGCACACAATGGATCCAAGAGGTATGCTTTGAATCTTGTTGTTTATATGATAGTATAATAGTGACATATAAATTAGTTTCATGTGTATGAATTAAGTATATTTATTGTAATGAAACAAGTCACATACTTCCACTCGCGTACACTATAATAGATTTTGAAAATGATTCATCATGGACATGGTTCTTTAATTTGAAAGATTTAGGGATACATTTGAAAAAAGAGAGAATTTGTATTTTATGTCTGATAGGAATGAAATCATATGGAAGGGAACTGCAAGGGTATATCCTAGTTTAGATCATTATGCTTGCATTTGGCATTTGTGTTACAATGTTCTAATAATTTTCATAGAAATGTGGAAGATTTGAAGAAGTTTTTTTTTTTTTGCCATGGCAAAGGCATACACACTTCAAGAATTTGAGAAGTTGATATGAATAGATATGATCGACCGAGGATAAGAGGTTATTTATTCGATATTGGGTATAGTCAAGGGCTCATTCAAAAGTTAAACGAACATGGACGATGACTTCAAAATAACAGAATCCTTAAATAGCACTAACATGTTAGCAAGGAGGCTTCCAATTGTATCACTCTAGAATTTATGAGAATAACAATTCAAACATGGATCCCGAAACACAACGAGGATATCGCAAAAAAAAGAATGGATCTGACAAATAAATATGATCTTAAGCTCCAAGAAAATGTTGAGTTGTCATGAAAGTATGAATTGCTTATTTATTATGTTCAATACTTGGATATTTTAATATTTAAAATTAATTATTATTTTAGGTAATACCATCAACACAATTTTTGCATATTGTTATTGATGGACCTAAGCGGTACGTAGTGTGCTTAAGAAGCATGAAATATAGTTGTGGGCGATTTCAACTTGATGAGATGCCTTGCGAACATGCAATGGTTGTTCTTAGGTACAAAAGACTGCATGAATCAAATTATTGCTCTCCCTTTTATAGCAAGAAAATTTTTGAAGACGCTTATGCAATTCCTATTAAACCTCTCCCATGTGAGAGTACATGGGATTTATCAAGTTATGTGTCGGAGATTAAATTATTGCCACCTGATTTTAAAAGAAAGGTAGGGAGGCCACAACTTAAATGCTGGAAGGGGTTTGTTGATGTCAAATTTAAGAGGTCTAAAGTTACGTGTAACACTTGTCGTCGGGAGGGACACAATAGAAAGACATGTTCAAATTATCTTGTTGAAATTAGTTATAATTTGTGTTTAATTTAATTGTGACAAACACATGTTTTTGGTCTTTTAACTTAATGAATTCTGATTTCTGAACATTTATTATGCGTACTACTTACTCCTTTGTGTATGTAGTGTTTTTCAAATCTAGAATCACAAACTAAAACTGGTTAATGCTAGTATCCAACTGGAAAAATTAAGACAATGTATACAATTGGTATCCAACTGGAAAAATTAAGTCTAAACCATGTATGCAATTGGTATCTAGCTGATCATACAACATATATTTAAGATTTCAATCTATTAAGCAACTAGTTAATGTTATATCCAATTGGTATCCATCTGAAAAACTTGTGTAACAATGTATGCAGTTGGTATTCAACTAGAATTTCAAAACTAGATACTGTGGTATCCAATTGGTATATCATTAATGGGTCTCTAAGACCTGCGAAAATTTGTAGCATTGCGCGAGAAATACCAACGACAATCAGATTCCTCAAAGTCCTTTTTTCCTAATGCTTTCTGCATAACTTGTTTCAATTATTTTCTACTGCTATTGAATGTTACCATTATCTATTATCGCGTACTTGCTACCTCACACCAACACAAATAAACAATTTGAAAAATATTTATATTTAATTTAAAATTTTCTGGTATACTGTACTGTACTGTACTGTCAATAGGGTAGATCAGATCATGGGATTTTGGAGTAACAAGTAATTATTTTCATGAAATTGAATTATAGGTTTGATGGTGAGATGAGATATGTCTGTAATTTTCTTTACCTGCAGTAAGGCTTAGTAAGTTTTTTTAGCGCTCAATTTCTGACCATGGGCGAAGCTACCCTTGCCCGAGGGGTGTCAAGCGACACCCCTCCATCGGAAAATTATGTTGTCTAGGTAGGCTAAATTTTTATTTTATTACTATATATATTATAGTTGACACTCTTTAAAACAAGATGAAGAGTTAGCTCAGTGGTTGAGTGGCTGCAGAATATCTCCTTAATCTTTGGTCTTGAACATCAGGGGTTCGAACCTGGTTGGGATTTCTTATTCTTATAACTTCTTTGTTTTATTAAAATTAAGACTTCAAGAAGCGTCTTTTGTTTTAAAATTTTAGAAAACTGAAGCTTTTTTTTTTCGCCAATTTTTGAGCGATTGACTTAAATAAAGTTGACTTTACTATTTTATTTTTTAAAAGAAAAAATGTACTTTATAGATTAAACAAATCACTAATTTCAAAAATTAAAGGGTTTGAGGAGGAAGAGCCCAAAAAAATCGCTTTTGTTCGCTGCCTTCGATGTGACTCTTCGTCGGGCGTCGCCAAACGATTGTGATGATGTAATTATTTTTTGCTTTCATTAGTAAAATTTATTTTGTTAATTTTTCTGTGTACTTATTACTTTGTATTTTGACACCCCTCAATATAAATTCTGGCTCCGCCACTGTTTCTGACTTATACAGTGAAAATGTATGTGGATTTGGTCAATATCAAATTGTTTTGGTCATGTAGAAATGATTTAAGATCGTTTTTCTATGTCCTTGGTACCTTTGCATATACGCTATCTCGGTGCTTTGGACTTTGGAGGTTCTACACAGAGGCGTATCCAGGATCTCAAGAACATGGGGCACCATTATCTTCAAAATAGACAATTAATTCAATTATATAAATTTTACGGTGAGAACAAGTTGACGAGCAAGTAGGTAGTAGCAATCTTTATATAGTAATATATTAGCAAAAAAAAACAATTCACTTACAATTGTCCTCGACAAGTTTTCATATTTTGAAAACGGTCAATAATGGCATCATTACTTACATTTTTAAATATACTACGCTCTATATAGAAAATCATTCTTTATGTACTTCATTGATGAGAATGCTCTTTCCACGCTTGCGGTAGCAACAGGAATAATCAAATTTAGCTTCACAAGTAGATACACAAGTAACCAAGATTGATCTAGTTTTGTCTCTATCATCACTTTTGCAAGATCCTTGATTCCCTTCAAGTTGAGAAACTTGCTATCACACTTTTGAGCATAGACAATAAAATCATCAAGTTGAAAATTGAGTTCCCAAAGCTCTTTATCACCAAACTCACTTGGGTAGTACTCGGCTAGTTTCATTATCCTATCCTTGTGAAAATTAGCAAATGAATCAACCGGACTCAAATTAGCCATACCTAGGAGCAAGTCACTAGTCACCACATCAAAACGATTATTGAGTTCTTGAAGTGCCAAATCAATGACGGCATAAAATACTTCCACACGAAAGTGATGCAAATATGAAATATTGGACCTCTTACGCTTCGACTTCCCGTTAGAGTAGTCTTCATTCATTTTGGGAATTGGAATTCCATGTTTACCACAAAATAAGCTAACCTCATCCATCATAAAGTCCCATTCATCCTCTCTCATCATTTGCAATCGTTTCTTTGAAAGGTCAAGCAGTTCCATAGCATTAACGATATCTTGATCTTTCTTTTGTAAAATTTTATTCAACTCATTCGTCAATAGCAACACCTTAAACATCAAGTACAACATAAAGACAAATTCAAATTCATGAATCTTGCTCAAAAGATTTTCTGCCGCAAATCTATCAAGATGATATGGACAATCACGTTTCATATCCTTAAGCACATTAACAATTGAAGAAAAAAGAATCAGGAAATTGTCCAAGGTTTTAAAATGAGACNGTACAACATAAAGACAAATTCAAATTCATGAATCTTGCTCAAAAGATTTTCTGCCGCAAATCTATCAAGATGATATGGACAATCACGTTTCATATCCTTAAGCACATTAACAATTGAAGAAAAAAGAATCAGGAAATTGTCCAAGGTTTTAAAATGAGACCCCCAACGAGTATGACCCGGTCGTCGGAGGCCACGTTATTGATTCAAACCTTGCCCTGTATGAACTTCTCCAAATTTAAGCAACTCTTCCAACTTATCTTCTTGATGTTGTCGAAGTGAATCTCTGCATTTAAATGAAGCTCCAATTGTATTCAAAATATTAGTGAGAACATAAAAAAAAATTATCCACATCCGAATTCTTTTTGGAAAGACCTACAAGTGTCAATTGCAATTGGTGAGCAAAACAGTGAATAGAATATGCAGATGACGTATCTTGTAAAATCAAAGACTTGAGACCATTTATTTACCCTTGCATATTACTAGCCCCATCATAACCTTGACCACGTATTTTGGATGTACATAATGAGTGATCCAAAAGCAAAGAATAAATTGCCTTTTTTAATGATTGAGAAGATGTATCATTTACGTGGACAATACCCAAGAATCGCTCTATCACCATTCCACTTTTGTTGACATTTCTCAAAATTAGAGCCATTTGCTCCTTATGAGAAACATCCTTTGATTCATCAACTAATATTCCAAAATAATCACCGTCCAAGTCTTCAATGATAGCCTTAGTTGTTTCTTTAGCACAAGCCTCCACAATATATTTTTGAATTGTCGGACAAATCATCATATCATTTTGTGGAGCATTACCTAATATTACTCTTCCCACATCAAAACTTCTATCCCCATACCATTTCAAAAGTTCGAGAAAAGCACCCTTATATTCGGAACCTTCACTTTCATCATGTCCACGAAATGGAAATCCCGATGTCAAGAGAAATCTTGCTACATCAATTGAGGCATTTAAACGCATCCGATAATCACTTCTTGCCTTTTCACTTTGCTTGTCAAAAGAAGATTGGATCGATTGTCGTTGGTTTTTCAAATCTTGCATCCTATTGAAACATTTATGATGGATACTATTTACCTTACCAACATGTTTTTTGAATCTTTATAAAGCTTTGTTCCAACACCTAAAACCATCTCTTGTAAATGAATCTCCGGCATTTCCACGACTTTCAAGTTCATTCTTGAACAAATAACAACACAAACAAAATGTCTCGTCTGCTTTAATGCTATATTCCAACTATTGAGATCTTCTCTTAAACCAAGTTGGTCGAAATTGACGCATTTTATCTCCAAACTGAGTTTTAGGGAAGATATGATCAGCAGGTTGACATGGCTTTTTTTGAATGTAATACCTCCTTACCGCATCTCGAATATTAGGACCATAAGATGAAATAGGCATTCGATTTTTGGGATCTGCTTCAAGAGATTTAAAATCAAGCATATTATCCATATTTGAAAGTGGAAAAGAATTTGTATGTCTTTCAACTTCCGGAGCAACTTGTGAACTCACAAATGGTTGATTAGAGCTAGAACTTGGTTGGCCATCTTTTGGCTTTGGTAACTTGATGAGAAACTTATCCATTTGTGATTTGATGAATTGATTGTAAGAATTATTTTACCTACAAAATTAAATATTCACACTTCTATTCAATCTTATAAAAACAAAATAATTTTAAAAAAATATTAGCACAAATAACAAGTTTACTAATAAAAGAATCACAATTATTAGATAACTATTTAGAAATCAAGAAATTCTTATAAATTTAAATATTCAAGCAATCAAATAATGGAACCACTTCATAAATCAAGAAAAACATATAAAACAAATGAAGTACATTAATCAATAATTTTTTTTTTTAGATAACATACCTTGTTACTTGTTCTCAAATCTCACTTCTACTTCACCATGAACAACAAAGTGGAAATGTGGAATGAAGCCAAAAGAAGAACAATATGATGTCTTTACTCCTTTTTACCTTTTAGTTTAGGGCTTTGAAAAGTCAAAAGAAAAAGTTAAAATAAATAAATAAGAAAAACGTCTAAATAAAGAAGGAAAGGAGAAAAAGAAAGTAAAAAATATAATTTGACTTTATTGACACTTCTAGCTTAAGGTCTAGACATAGCTAATGCAACCTAAAAATATGGGTATTTGAACCTCTTTTTATTTATAAATTATTAAAAAGATCTATGAAAAGTAGCACATTTTGTTATATTAATTAAAAATTAAAAATTAAAAACGTGGATAGAAAAATTTGAACCACAAATCTATAAGTTTTGCACCCCCTATTTGTACTTACTTATCAATATACTAGAGTATTCTTTTTAACCTTGGGTTCACCAATACAAATTTAAAAAGATAATTAGAAAAATAGTAGTATTATATAGGGGTTAGGAAGGGGAGGATGGGTGCATATGAACCCCCTCCCCTTCATGTACATACGCCTCTGGTTCTACAATATGGAATTTACTTTGATTGTTTTATAACTTGTGTTTGTTCTTTGTCCCTGTTACAGTGAGTTAGAGTTCCACATTGGTTGTGGAATAGATTGGTGGTTTGCTTATATGGACTTGATCAATCCTCCCCTCATGAGTGAGCTTTGAGATTGAGTTAGACATGTCATATCTTTGCATGGTATCAACAGTGGAGGATCCACAATTTTATGGACATGTGTGCTCAATTCCTTTAACATAAAGTTGCTAGCCAAGAAAGCTTTATTTCTAAAAGCTTATAGTTAGTAAATGAAATACAATAAATAGGAAAGTGGAAAAACAATAAAGAAATATAAGTAAAAGGTCAGTAGTGAAAAGGTATAAATAGAAGAGTCCAAAAAACTATGAAGAAGTTTCAATTTGCTTTTTTTTTTTAACAAAAAAGATAGATTGTTACCCGGATTCAAACCCTCGCTGGAGGGCATTAGCCATCTTAGAATTCAACTTCAGAACCAAAGCATCCACGGAATGTTTTGGTTAATTGGTGCTCTCGCAGTATTTTCTATATACATATACAAAGTTTCCGTTGGGGTCAATGGGTGCTCGAGCATCCAGAACTCTATACGTGGGTTTGCCTCTGGGTATCAGAGTCAGGTCGATCCTGTTTGGCTCCCGCTTTGGGCTCCAATTGGTTGAGCGTGAATGGGGGTGTTAGAGCGGGTTAGAGTCTCACATTGATTGGGGAATGGGTTGTGGTTTGCTTATATGGACTTGGACAATCTTCTCCTAATGAGCTAACTTTTGAGGTTGAGTTAGACCAATGTGTCATATCTTTCCAGTCCCTTTACCATTTCTTTACCAATTGTGATTGGGCTACTTTACTTCTAGTATTATTGCATAAATGAACCTCTTACTAAAAAGTACTAGTTATTATCCAGCAATGTGTAACTGTATATACACTTGTGTCTATATCTAGATGTAAATTCATGTATCCATGTATGGATGCAGAACATGTAAATGAAAATACACATATTTTGCTTGAAATGACTTCCAGTAATAGCATATTGCATTATTATGTTCATGTTGTCCTGTACTTGTTAGCTGTGGTTTTAATGATTCTAAACTAAATGATGGGAATTCACAGGAGTAACTTATGGTTAAGACAACTTTGTTCTAAATACAGTTTTAGTTTCTTTCCCCAGAAAATTTGGTGCAATAGCGGCTCAGGGGTCACTGAAGTCTAGTTTGAGTTTGACCTTACCTTTTAAGCCTTGACCGAATATACATATGGAAAACAAAGAAACATCAGTTCAAGAGGTGCCTTAATTGTTTTTGTTAAAATGATCAGATGATACAAAATGTGGATACAGAATGTGGTGTCACAAAGTTAGTTAACAGAAACAGATAGTTAACAGAGAAGTTTGTTACAAGTTGTTAGGTTGTTAGGCTGACATATGCATTAGGTGCGTTAGTTAAGAACCTTCTAGATGCGTCTACAATTTTGTAATCTGTGTGTATAAAAGCATTGAGAATGCTTCACATTGTAAATAGATCATTATACAGATCAATAGAAAACTCTCTCTTCTTCTCTCTTTCTAATTCTCTGTTCATCTCTGTCTAGAAGAGCTTCAAGCTCAGAATTCTAACATGGTATCAGAGCACTCGATCCTAGCTAATTAGGAGCAGTATTATTACTCAGATTAGAGATACTTCAGCAAGGTAGTTGAAGATTGTAGCAATGCCGATTCCAAAGATAGATCAAAATGATCCTCTGTACATTGGCCAGTCAGATGCTTCAGGAGCTGTTTTGATTCCCATCAAGTTGACAGGATCAGAAAACTATGGGATCTGGAGTAGGTCAATGAGGATTGCTTTGTTAGGGAAGAGGAAGTATGGTTTTGTTACAGGAGCTTGCACCAGAGCTCTGTACAAAGATGAATTACATGAGCAGTGGGAAACTTGTAATGTAATCGTGTTATCCTGGATAATGAATACAGTTAGTGAAGATCTCTTAAGTGGAATTGTATATGCCACAAATGCTTTCTCAATTTGGGCTGATCTGAAGGAAAGGTTTGATAAGGTGAATCGCATGAGAATATACCAGCTACATAGAGAAATCACTACTCTGACTCAAGGTACAGATTCAGTATCTCTTTACTTTACAAAACTGAAGACTCTTTGGAATGAATATGATGTTGTAGTTCCCAGTCCTGGTTGTACATGTCCTCAGTCAAAGGATTATGTTGATCATATACAACAGTTGAGATTGACACAATTTTTGAGTGGTTTGAATGAGTCTTATGACCAAGCTCGTAGGCAGATCCTGCTCAAAGGAGCCACACCTACCATAAATCAAGCTTATGCTATGATCATAGAAGATGAGATTCAACATTCAAACTATGTAGCAAATGTCATTCAAAAACATGATCCAATGGCTATGAATGTGCATAAGAATCAAGGAAAGGAATATTACAAAGGAAGAAAGTGTGAGTTTTGTCATTTTACTGGTCATACCAAGGAGAATTGTTACAAGCTGATAGATTATCCTAATGGCTGGAAGAATAGAAGAAAGTCTAATAATCTGAGGAATGCATCAGGGGCCTCTTACAGTGGTGATGGTGGTAAGCAGTTTCCAGCTAACAATGTAAAAAATTCTGCAGGATCCTCACACTATGCAGGACAGCATTCAGCAAACCATGTTGCTGGTATTTTCCATTCACAGGAGGATTCAACCAGCTTTGATGAGGATAAGACTTTACACAAGGGACATGCATTCACCGACCAGGAGTATAAACAAATCATGGAGATGCTAAACAAAGATGTGAAGGAACCTAAGCAAGTCAACATGGCAGGTATTGCTACTACTTGTCTAATGTCAACTGGCTTTACACAAAATTGGATAGTGGATTCAGGTGCCTCTCATCATATTACAACAAACAGACACTTATTAACTAAGAGTTATAGCATAGATAAGACACAACAGAATCAGGTTCATCTACCAACAGGGGACAAAGTAGATATTAGTCATGTTGGTGAGGCATTGTTTTTTGACAACAACAGTGTTAAAAATGTCCTCTGTGTACCAAACTTCACGTTCAACCTCCTGTCAGTTTCACAGATCACAAGGGAGCTATCTTGTTTTGTATCTTTTTACCCTGACTTTTGTGTCTTCCAGGACCTCTACAGTGGCAAGGTCAAGGGGATTGGTAAAGAAGAAGGAGGGTTGTATGTTTTCAAGGGAGACACTACAATAGTACACAGACAGAAATCCATCTCTGGTCCTCCACTAGTGACTGCAGGAGCAATAATACAGGATGTTCACCTATGGCATAAAAGGCTTGGACATCCTTCTTCTCAAGTTTCAAGTTTTTTGAATTTAGTTCCAAAAAATCATAGTGACACTCAGTGTTCAGTTTGTCCATTGGCTAAGCAAACTAGACTTACTTTTCCTGTCAGTACTTCTAGAGCCTGTATGAGATTTGATATTGTACACATGGACCTCTGGGGTCCTTATAAGACCCCTACTATAGATAAGAAACATTACTTCTTAACCATTGTAGATGACTATAGCAGATTTGTATGGGTTTATCTGTTACAATTGAAATCTGAGACTGTTGTTGCTATCAAAATTTTCCTCAAAATGGTTAACACACAATTTGATTCTCATGTGAAAGTGGTCAGGTCAGACAATGGTACTGAGTTTTTTAACTCTCAATGTACAACTTTATTTCATGATTTAGGCATCTTGCATCAAAGCAGTTTTCCCCACACACCACAACAAAATGGTGTAGTAGAAAGAAGGCATAGACACATTCTGAATATTGCTAGAGCTATCAGATTTCAGTCACATTTGCCCATTAGGTTTTGGGGATTCTGTATCAAAGCTGCAGTGTATTTGCTGAATAGATTACCTTCTTCTGCCCTAGATAATGTGAGTCCTTATGAGATGTTTTATTCAAAATCCCCATCTCTATCTCACCTAAGGGTAATAGGATGCCTTGGTTATGTCACTGTATTGCCTAAAAGTGACAAGTTTGGAGAAAGAGCTGTTCCTGCTATTCTCATAGGTTATTCTGAACTGCAGAAAGGGTATATAATGTTGGATCTAAGATCAAACAAGTTATCTGTGAGTAGAGATGTGCATTTTGAAGAGGATGTGTTTCCTTTTACTACAACATTACCACAGACTGAGTTGTTTACTAGCTTTGTTGGTTCCCCTTTATTTCAAGCTGTTACTCACCCTGACCATGATGATGCAACTGAAAATATTGATGTTGAGGCTAATGGTGATGTTACTGACAATGCTGAGGCTACTGAGATTATATGTAATGATGATTCTTAGTTTTCAACTAATAGTTCTGTAGACATCAGACCTGATATATCTTCTTCTCCTCCTGTCATGCATACACCTATGGAACCTTCTATCAGAAAGACCTCCAGGCCCACTAAAGCACCAACCTGGTTGCAAGACTACGTCACTACTGGCAGGAAGCAAAGCAGTACTAGACATCCCTTGGCCAACTTTCTTAGCTATGAGAAGTTAACCTCCTGTTATAGGAGTTATTTGTGTAAAGTGTCTGACTATATGGAGCCTAAGAACTTCAAACAGGCAGCCAAGGATGACAGGTGGATTCTTGCCATGCAACAGGAGATTCAGGCCCTTGAAGACAATAAGACTTGGCAGGTAGTTGACTTACCTGAAGGCATGCATACTGTTGGTTCTAAATGGGTGTACAAGGTTAAATACAAGGCAACTGGTGAAGTGGAGAGATTTAAGGCCAGACTAGTTGCTAAAGGGTACAGCCAACAAGAAGGATTATACTATCATGATACATTCTCACCTGTGGCCAAGATGGTGACAGTCAGATGTGTGATTGCTTTAGCTGTCTCTAGAGGCTGGAGTTTATACCAAATGGATGTTTATAATGCATTTCTTCAAGGTGACTTGGATGAAGAAGTCTACATGGACATGCCAGAAGGTTTTAAGAAGCCATGGGAGAACAAAGTATGCAGGTTACTCAAGTCTTTGTATGGCCTTAAACAGGCATCTAGACAGTGGAATTTGAAACTTACTACTGCTTTATTGGACTCTGGTTTCACTCAAAGTGATCCTGACTACTCTTTATTCACTTTGACCAGAAGAGCAGATATAGTGGTTATTCTTGTCTATGTTGATGATTTACTCATCACAGGCACTAGTGAGAAAATGATCATTGAAGCTAAAGACAGTCTACATCATAAGTTCAAACTCAAGGATTTAGGTGAGCTCAGGTTTTTCTTGGGCATTGAAGTCCTTAGATCTCCTAAAGGTGTTATTCTCAATCAGAGAAAGTATGTTTTGGAACTCATTGCTGATGTAGGCCTCACTGGTGCCAAGCCTGCTTGCACTCCTCTTGAGACCAATTTGAAACTTACCTCAGTTGATCATGATGTGGTAAATTGTCTTACTGGAGATGCTCCTCTACTAGATATTACTTCTTACCAAAGACTGGTTGGTAAGCTTCTCTATGCAACCATTACAAGACCAGACATTTGCTATGCAGTTCAAACCCTCAGTTAGTTTATGCAGTCCCCAAAGAAGTCACATTAGGAGTCAGCACTTAGGGTGGTTAGATACTTAAAAGGCACAGTAGGTCAAGGTGTATGGTTGCAAGCCAAACCTACCACTACTCTTACCTGTTGGTGTGATTCTGATTGGGCTGCATGCCCTAACACTAGAAGGTCCATTACAGGCTATGTGGTCAAGTTTGGTGAGTCATTAGTGTCTTGGAAGTCTAAGAAACAACACACTGTTTCCAGAAGCTCAGCTGAGGCTGAATACAGAAGCATGGCTTCAGCTGTATCTGAAGTCACTTGGTTACTTGGATTGTTCACTGAATTGGGAGTTCCAGTTCAAAGTCCTATCAACATTCTCAGTGACAGCAAATCAGCCATCCAATTAGCAGCAAATCCGGTCTTCCATGAGAGGACCAAACACATCGAGATAGACTGTCACTTCATTCGGGATAAAATCAAAGAAGAGGTGGTGGACACTATACATGTTCCTACTCGACAACAACTTGCAGACTTATTGACAAAGGGGCTCAGTCAAGCTCAGCATTCTTATCTCTTGGGCAAGCTTGGTGTGCTTAATGTTTTGCACCCTTCAGCTTGGGGGGTGTGTTAAAATGATCAGATGATACAAAATGTGGATACAGAATGTGGTGTCACAAAGTTAGTTAACAGAAACAGATAGTTAACAGAGAAGTTTGTTACAAGTTGTTAGGTTGTTAGGCTGACATATGCATTAGGTGTGTTAGTTAAGAACCTTCTAGATGCTTCTACAATTTTGTAATCTGTGTGTATAAAAGCGTTGAGAATGCTTCACATTGTAAATAAACCATTATACAGATCAATAGAAAACTCTCTCTTCTTCTCTCTTTCTAATTCTCTGTTCATCTCTGTCTAGAAGAGCTTCAAGCTCAGAATTCTAACAGTTTTAGAAGCGCTTGACCGCTGTGGGAAGACATTACAATCTAGCAGACTATACAAGTACCTCAATGAGCAAGGACATTCAGTTGAATCAGGGAGATTCAAATGATTTCTTCTTATCTTGCTAACAAGGCGCAGTTGGATGACCATGCTATCCATCTTCTCTTCAGCGCAAATCGTTGGGAGAAGAGGTATTTCAGTTCATATGACCTAATTTGTATAGCAATAATGTATTTTGTGAAAGAGATGCAAAGAGTGCCCGATAGACAGAAGTCATCTATTTGTAATAAGTTAATATTTACGCATATAGTATTTAGCCATAGATTGAAAGAGAAACTAAGTGGCATTGAAATTTTCTCTGCTACTATTAATTTAAAGTAACTACTTGACAAGTTCTCCACATTAATTGTTATTTTCTCAGGACAATATGGACATAACAAACTGAGAAAAAATAACAATATGATTTTCTGGTCTTCAACTATCTTAGGTTGTTGCCATGTGAGCTTTTGTTTAGCGATAAGAACACAAAACGTGACATGTGTGTTAGGCGCATGTCATGGCTCAAACCCTACTCCGTGGTATTTGCATTGGGAAGAAGATAGAGGAGTGGGTCACTTGGAGTTTCAAACGTGTGTGTTGACTGCACTCGGGCCAGAATCCCACAGGGGTGAAAAATAATGTTAGGTTGTGGAAATATTTTCATCAAACTCACCTTCTCCTGCAACTAATTCAGAACCTTTTTCATGGAATATGGTGTGATCTTCTGACCAAAATGGAAGTGTTAGTATCTTTCACCTGCTTCTTTCTTTTCTACTCCTTTGAATTAGGTATCAGTCTTCATTCTTATTTACCGTCATTATCTGGATGGTTTTACCTTGTTTGGCAGCCAACAATTTTACTTCCATGTTTAACTATTCATGTAAAATTTTCAGTCAAATCACTTGGTGTTATTGTGAACGTTAACCTTCTATTAAGCTTTTGCATTTAGGTTGTTCTAAATTTTCTTTGCAATAATGCAATGTGTTAATGGAGGACAAGCTGAGGAATGGAACTACTCTCATTGTTGATCGCTATCTTATTTTGGAGTAGCATTCTCGTCTGCCAAGGGACTTGATATTGAATAGTGTAAGGTGAAATCATGTCTTACTTCCTCAATATGCTGTTTTGTTTCTCAGACAAGTTTTAGTAGTGAGATTTTTTACCGTAGGCTCCAGAGATAGGGTTGTTAGCTCTGGATCTGGTTGTATACCTTGACATACAACCTGAGGTATCTATTATTGTTTTTCTTCAATCGTCTCTAGTTAAAAGAGATAGTGTGTGAATAGCAATTTTTACAATTGAAATCTTAAGTTTGGATAGATGTGGATTTCTTAAGCAATCTCCATTCCTGTCATATATGACACTTTTTAATCCAGGATTAAGCTGTATAATTTCAGTTGGTATTTCTAGTTGTTCGTCATTGCCTTGTTAGATATAGATTCTTTTTCATCAGTCATTTTTAATCTGGAAGAGTTACACCTATTGTTGATTTGATCTTGAAATAACCAGAAAGCTGGTGAGAGAGGAGGTTATGGAGGTGAGAGATATGAACCAGCAGCAGCAGCTTGAGTAAGTCTTATTTGGCTCTTCATGATTCCTCATGGAAGGTAGTTTTCTTCCCTTCCTTTCCCCGGTGCCTCAAGGGTGCTGGTTTAATTAAAAATCTACATAGCAAGTATCTGATACTAAGCATAGTTCTCAACTCAGTAGTTCTCTTTGAGTTTGTTTGGATTTCTGGTCAATTTACATGTCCACTAAATCAGTATGGTAATTAAGGTTTTTTAATATTGTATTGTTTATTTTAGGTTATCGATGTGATCCTTCCTCTTGAAGATATATACAGAGAAAAAGCTGAGAGGAATTGTTTGACTGTATGACAATATGCCAAAAAGGAAGACCGTTGTCTCAGTCAAGTGTGCTGAATGTCATACATGAATCTGCAACTCCGTACGTGTAACATGATCTTCTTTTATTTTGCGTTTGGCATATATTTTATCTTAGAGATTTCTTTGTCAGGGCACAAGTACTTTATGTCTTGTCGATTCTTGTATATATACCAGCTTGTTGTGAGTTTTGATTTTCTCCACATTTTGTGGAGTGTTTCTGGATTAAGTGGTGAATGTTATGGAATCACCTCAGATTTTTTTCTTTCTGTTAATTCAAATTTGCATGTTTGAAAATTGAAATCATGAAAAAATGTGACTTTTCTAATATAATAACACTAGTAGTTAAGTGGTCATGTTAAAAAATCAACTCTGATAATAATTTGAAATGGGAATACTCCTGCCTGTTGCTTTTGGCAACAAAACTAGAAGGGTGTTTGTGAGCTTTGTTGTTCAGCATTATTTTCAATCTGAAAGAGGTCTCTGTAATTGTATTTTCATAAAATTAGTAGAGAAAAACTGTGACAATCATATAGTAATAATTATAGAAACCCTCACTGAGCAGTGGTACAGTTTTCATTTGATGAATGAAGTTTGCCTGGCAGTAGACAGTACTCACAATAGATTGGAGTTCCAGTCGTGTAGAAATAGACACAATTTTGAGCTTCCTACGAGGGGGTGGTGCGCAATTTTTTTTATGAAAGAAGTAAATGAACAAATATAGAGAAAAAGTTGTCAAAAAAGGAACCTCAAGTTTTCATCAAATACATTTCTTCTAACTGTCTATTTTGCTCTTTTGAAAAGGTCTACTGAAAGGGCTGAATAAGCAAAGCTCACAAAAAGCATCAAACTGATTGTGTTTCACTATCTGATTCAAACATAAAAATTGTGAAGAACATCAATCTAAATATGAAATTTCACAAGAGGGAAAACTAGCAAGGATCAATATGCATGGATCCTGTTACGTGATTAAGGTAATTAGCCTCATTGGCAGAAGCGAAAAAGATTACAGGAACTGTTGGCCGTAATCATCTATTCACATAATCTGTCTAATTGCCATGCTTCTTCCCTGTGAAGTATATTCACATCACAGTTTTCCGCCCCTAAGAAGTAAGTATTTTTCTTCATGAACCAAGTATTCTCAATGAGTCAAGCTGGAGTGGTTTATAGAGTGGACAAGTCTTTCCCCTTGCATTTCTTTAAAGCTGTTGTCATGTTTCAAACATGTAAGATGTGACCTACATGTCACCAATTAAGCAACTCTGTCATTGTGTGTGTCAACAACTCCCTCACAATTTTTGCTGCTAAGAATTTAGATATTTATACACCAGAGCTCGAATTTTAGAGATAGAGAACATTATAGAACAAATTGAACACTTTGCTTGTGTTAAAATAGTCCATATAGAACAAATAGAAGAATTACTATCATGTTACTCTGAGGACTAGAGTTTATTCAATAAAATGCACAAGAAAGAATACAAGTGATTTACGGATCATAGTAAGTAAAGCCTGTGAGCATATATTTGCAGAACTTCTATTAACAGATAAAGTGTCAAAAGCCAAAAGGTTTACGTGATGACTTATCTATACATCTTTGACACAAAGTAGTATTATGCTTTTAGTCCTTTCTGGGTAATGACATCTCATCTCTTGCCATGCTGCTGCTTTGTAGTTGCTCCAGTACTGCTTTCATTCCAGTGAGATACTCCACTAGCCCTTTGAAGTAGTTGGTTAGCAAAAAATAAAGCATGAAAAAAATATGTTTTTACTCAATGACAACAATATACCCCGTGTAATTGCACAAGTGGGGTTTGGGAAGGGTTGTGTGTACGCAGCCTTAGACCTACCTTGTGAAGGTAGATAGGCTGTTTCCAATAGACCCTTGGCTCAGGTAAAGCATATCAAAATCAATAAGAAAAGGAAATACAATAGAGAAGGAATCGTATAGAAACAATGGAGAAAGGAACAATATATAGCAGCAACAAACAATACTATAACCAAAACGAAGAAAACAACTAGAAGTAAAATTGAAGAATAAGATAGTAGAAGAGTACTAATAATAACACTAATAAGGGAAACTAGACCATGCTCAACTATTTGCTATTTAACTCAATGACATGCACAGTAGATAATTACCCTAAAGACCTAAACAATTAAGAAATTTACATGTATCTGGCTAAAGGTAATGGTATTTCTTTCCGATTAGGTGGCAACCAAGGGAACATATTACTCAGTTTGCATTGCTTTACTAACTAAAGTCTGAAGAGAATTACCATTTACATAGTTTCGACAGTCGTGATGGTTAATCCTCAAGTCAGTATCCCATCCTTTGTTGAATCTGTTTGCCGCATCCATTGCATCAGTCTCTGAGTAGCCAACAAACCAACACTTCCTTTTAGGCAGCTTCTTCAGTGGCCTTGTAAGAACAACTCCTGTCATGGAATAAACTAGTTTGAAGACGTGAATTGCTTAGGAGACGACTTTCGATATGAACTTATAATGGTTAAGAGACGGGAAAAGTTTTTTTTATTTTTTTTTACTTCCAAACAACTTTGATCATCAAAGTTAAGTGGTCATTTCTTATTGAATGATGACCATAACAGGTGTCAGCTGAAACCAAAGGAAATTATGAACAAAGGTCATACTTATTATGAAGAAGTACGACTAGAAAGTGACACCTATGATTTTCAATATAAAAGAGAGACACGAGTTTGGATATATTGGTGATTCAAAAATTGACTAAGTCTCACAGATTCAACGTCTAAATGAATTTAAGGTACGAACTAGGATAAGCTGCAAAGTTAAGATAAAACAGTAATCTATCCATTTCTCCTGTATAGATTTGGAGAACAGTTCAAGTTGCCTAAGCATCGTAGACGGGGTCAAGTATATAGTTTGAGTAAGAGTCTGGGACTTGGTGATGGTCTATATAGAAGATATAAAGATAGTTCAAGTTCACAGATAAGTTTTGTGCTTTTCCTGTGAGTTTGACAAAACAATGACTCACTGATGCATCATAGCATTACTCATTTGCCATCTCCTTTCTTTGTTACTATATTTCTTAGAATAATTATACAATCTTTGCACAAGGTTAGGACATTTATCATATATATAAATATTTATTTTTCCATTTTACCTTTCTTCTAGTATCAGTACTATTAGAAACACAAATTTTTGATGAATGTCCCTATCAGAATTGCCTCATCAGTAAGAAATCTCCAACTGAAAATCTTTGGAAAATGTTACCAATGAGCCAAATTCTGATGGATTTAGTCAAAAATGACTTGAGTAGCAATGACTTTCAAACTTTAAGAGGAACTAAAAGGTCTGACCTGGTACATTTCTGCCAGATAGAGCTGCAACAGCTACAGCAATGCTTTCCGGATCTTGAGGTTGGAAATCATATACTAATACCTAAACACACAGATTAGTAACCCTGTTAAGACTTTTTTAAAATTCTTTTTCCGTTTAATCATTAGAAATTTGAAAGTCTCTATAGTGGATTCACTAAGGTAATTAACAATGAATGAGATTATTATACATGAATTACTTATTTTTAAAAGGGACTCCTTTTTCTTTAAATAGTTTAATCCCTCTTTGCTAATACACACATTCTCATTCCATGTTCTATTTGTATACTCATTTGATTATGATGATTTATAGTCACACTTATTTTAGAGCACAATATTTCAAAAGTTTTCATTCTTAAACATAGTGCCCAATCAAACTACATCATATAAATTGGAACAGATAGAGTAATTAACCTTTTCTGTATACCGCCAACCAAAAACACCATTAGCTCATAAAAACATTATCTCTACCCAACCCGCCTAATACCTACCGAGTTATTGTTCTCAGCCTATTTTGACCGTCCAAATTCAGCCCAAATCGCGCATTTGAAACCCCTAATTTAGAGGACAAAATGCAGGAGGGAAAAAAAGGAAAAGAAATAAAACCTGAGAGTGAAGGGAGGAGGAGGGGTTGATAATGACCATGAAATGCTGCAAATCCCAGAAATTGAGAGAGTAAGCAGTAGACATGAGCAACTGGGCAGGTCCTTTTGTGGCTCTCAAAGGCACAGCTGCTACGTATACTTCATCTCTTCTGCTACTTCCTATTCCTATGGATTTCGCCAATGACATCGATAGCATTTCCCTCTTCTTCTTCTTTCCTTTTGTGTGGCTGATGACAGTTGTTTCAATCTACACCATTATATTTTCCTCAAATTACGACTTTTCTTCTCAGCTGCTACTCCCTCCTTTCTAATTTATATAATATATTATACTACTAATTTAAATTGACAGAGAATTAGAAAAATGATTTTTTTTTTTTTTGAAATTTATAGTTTAAAATAAGGCATAAATGTTTGTATAGTTATAAATTATTTTATTAAAGCTAAAATAAATATTTTAAAGTTAAATTGTTACTCCCTCCATCCAAATTTATATGAGTTATTTTGTCTTGACACGAAATTTAAGAAAGAAGAATTTTTGAAACTTGTGGTTTAAAATACTCCATTTGTTCCATAGTAATTGAATTTGTGGGGCAATGCACACTTATTAAGAAGAACATTCATAATTTATAGGGGAAATTACGTGGATAAACAAACATATACTAGTTAATTAACTAGCATATCTATAGTTTGAATTAATACTCACATATTAATTTTAGTTGTAATTACGTCTCCTCTCTCCCTCTCTCTCGCCTTTCTCCTCTTTTATACATATTCAAATACAAATTATACATATACATATATAATTATATGACATATATATAAATACAGTTAGCCTTTCTCCACTCTTTGCCCTCTCTCACTCGCCTCTCTCCTCCTTCTTCCAATCTCGCTCATAAGATATACAATTACATATGTCTACTAGTTACATATATACAATTATTTGACAAATATATATATAATTTGACAGATATACATATACATTTCGTCTCTCTGCCCTCTCTCCTCCCTCTCCAATCTCGATCGTCTCTCTATTCTCTCTAACATGTAGCCATGAATCGTAATTAGCAAACAATAGCTATGGAGCATAATTAAGTTATTTTTGAGTGGTTATATGCGAAAGTTCCTCTAATTTATACCATATTCAATATTGTTCTTCGTGAAATCATAAGTGTAACTTTATTAGTAGAACAATTTATCTCCTACAAAATATCAAACTTCATTAAAGGAAATGGAAAATATGGAAAAAAATTCAAGCATATATCTTAAACTTTGAGCAATTCAATTACTTTGAACAATGAAAAAAGCCCAAAATAATCAATTAATATGGAATAGAGAGAGTAAGACCATCTTCAACCCACCTCTATTTTACTCTCCATTCTCTATATTTGGAGAGTAAAATAGAGAATGGGCACTCCAATCGATCTTTATTTTAGACTCTATTCTTCATTTTTAGAGAGTTGAATAGTAGTTCTCCAAATTTGGAGAACTACTATTCACACTCTCTATTTCACTTTTTCAATATTTTATTATTATTTCTATTATTTTCTAATTAACATATTATTTTACATATAATGTCAATAATTAAATATCTAATATTCATAATTCTTTTAAATGTAATATAATATTTTTTTAAAAATATTATTTAATATACACTACTTTCATCCCGAATAAAATATTTTATTTATTTTCTAATTTTCGTCAATAATATAATTTTATTTTATTATTAATTTTCACAATAAAAAATGCACAAAATTAAAATGATAAGATGAAAATTTTAATTTAAAAATACAATACATAACTTAATAATTTAAATACAAGATAAAACACAATACAATACATAACATAATAATTAATTTATCACAACAATCATTTAGTAATCCGGTAGGTCGTTTCACAATTTAGCACTATTCGAAAAAAATTTAGGATATGATAGTAGATGAAAATCTCCAATTTGAACAATTTTTAGCTAGACATAAAAAAATTAAGGACAAAAATACTAATTTATAACTCCGTAATGCATTAATAGAATATTTATGGGAGCAATGTAATAATTTTGAAAGTTGAGTGTTTATGTAATTGTATTTCACTTTTATTTGATTTTATTCATTAATTTGTATATTATATAATATTTTCTTGTAATTTATGTTATTTAGAAATTTAAAATAAAATATAATTTTATATTAAATAAAAAATTTGAAAAATAAAATTTTATATCACATGAAAATTATATAAAGTAATTATTTGGGAGAAAGAAAGAATTTATATTATGAAATAAGAAAATAAGAATGAAATAGAAATAATAACACAATATTGAGGAGAGAGAAAAAATAATTAGAGAATAAAATAGAGAATTGGGTTGGAGTTGGTTGTCTGGAAAAATAGAGAACTTTAAGTCATAGATATATGTGTTGCTAGAAATCATTACATTGAGGGTAAAATAAATATTTTAAAGTTAATATGTTATTAATATTAAATATAAAAATGTGTTATTAGTAACTAAAAATGAAAGGAAATCATATAAGTGAGATTGACAGAGTACTAAATATAAAATGTGACATTCTTTTTGGCCCGACTAAAAAAAAGAGAAAAGTTATGTTTATTGAGAGGGAGGCAGTGTATTTCAGAGGCTTGATTTAATGTTTTGTTCTCCCCCTTGAAATGAATATAGTTCCATATAGTGAGACTGAGAGTGTACTAATTTAACAGGTTTAACTAGAGAAATGCAATTCATAGAAACAAAAATAGGATATCTACACTTCAAAATATGATATTTGAAATCTCGAAATCAAGATATGTAACACATGTTATGGTGTAGAAAATTACTTACACTACCAATATATATTATTTATACTCAATCAAAATTAGTACTCCTTCCAACTTCCATCAGTATATATTATTTATACTCGATCAAAATTAGTACTCCTTCCATCAGTATATATTATTTATACTCAATCAAAATTAGTACTCCTTCCGTCTCAATTTATGTAATGCCGTTTGATTAAGCACAACGGATTTTGAAATTCTTACTCTATAAACCTTGGATATTTGTGTTAAAAATAAAATTCCCTCACGAAGGAAAATTGTCAATTTGATTTTAAAAATGTAATGCATTATGCTACAAATGGATAGAACAATAGGGAATAACAGCTTCTTACTTATTATCAATGAAGTAAATTTTACAAAAATATTGTAATACAAGAATCTAGGAATTGAATCTCATATCAAACATATTCAACTTAATAAAGTTCAGACTTTACACCTCAATTGGATTACTATATCACACTCCGTCACACTTATCGAGTTAGACGAAGGCAGGTTATCTCGAGCTACAAAGAACAGTACCAACAGACTAAGACAGCATTGAGCGCTGATAGCTTGTAGTGAACAGCCCCATTATGAAACCAACCGTAAACAGCCTTTGGTACTTAAGTAGTTATGGTTTGGAACCCTTGCAACTATGATAGAATAGCAGAACTTGAACATAATGCATCAACTATCAAGATCATTCTCATCAAAATCAGAAAGGAAAGGATCCTTCAACAATTCAGCTGCAGAGGGTCTTGCTCTTGGCCGTCCAACACATCTTTCAATGAAGGCCTTTAACTCGGGATCGCTCACCCTGTTAAAAGCTTGAGGCTTTTTCCCAGAAGTTACTATCTTGTATAGTTTGGCTAAACTGTCACATTCACTGTAAGGTATCTCCAGAGTAGCCATTTCAATCAAACACATCCCAAACGAGTATACATCTACCAACTCTGTGTAGTTCTCTTCATAAAGCTCTGGTGCCATAAACTCTGGCGTCCCTAGTACAGAATGTGCTGCATGGCTCTTCCCCACGATTGTTGCCAAACCAAGATCACCGATCTTTACCTGTGTAACATGATAACCAGGATGTTTAAGGTCGACCAATCAAAAAGTATTGTATTTTTTTAGATGAACATCTGAAGCTCACGAGTAACTACCTTAGAAACTCTTTTTATAAATAAACGAACACTTCCAAATGTACTTTAGTGCCTAAGTTTTCATTTCTTTTTAATCCTAACAGGGCCCGTAAACTCTTGATTATACACAAAGTGAGATGAATTACCCACAGATTTTATGTTAGTGAATATGATTTCTAACTTCACCGGCTTCTCCACTATGACAGTCGGGGGGGGGGGGGGGGGGGGGGGGGGGGGGGGGGGGGGGGGGGGGGGGGGGGGGGGGGGGGGGGGGGGGGGGGGGGGGGGGGGGGGGGGGGGGGGGGGGGGGGGGGGGGGGGGGGGGGGGGGGGGGGGGGGGGGGGGGGGGGGGGGGGGGGGGGGGGGGGGGGGGGGGGGGGGGGGGGGGGGGGGGGGGGGGGGGGGGGGGGGGGGGGGGGGGGGGGGGGGGGGGCATAGTTTATGTCTACCCCAATTAACCCACTAAGCTAAACATAGGATTTAAGTTCCACAAGCTTTCTCTAATTATACTAATCACCAAAGAGTAAAGGATATGTAACCGAGATAAAACCTGTCATTTCCCTGAATATGTCGACAAAGTAAATGACACGAATTTTGCACCTTAGAATCATAAGAAAGAAGAAGGAACAGGTTCATTTGTAATGTGCAGCATTACGGAGGATTTTTGACATAAGTTTATGTCTATAGTAGAGAAATAGTAAGCCAGTATCGACTGAGTTCATACCTTTCCAACATTTCCATTGATAAAGATGTTACTGCAATTGAGGTCTCTATGAATAACACAAGGATTGTGAGTATGGAGAAAATCCAAGCCCTGTAATATCTGTCTTGACCACTTCTTCAAGGCCTTGATTGAAACATGACGATGTTTCTTTCTATATTCCCTCAAATTACCAGAGGCACACGCCTCAGTTATGAAATTCAGAATGTTACAGTCAGTGTCTTTCCAGAAATGGTACATGACAATGATATTGTCATTCTTCAAATTCTTCAGCAACTCGATTTCAGAATGGATCTTACTGATGATGAAAGGACTGCCACTGAATTTGTTCAATCTAATCTGATTCCACGCCACTTCTCTGCCTTCCTCAAGATCAAATGCCCTATACACCATCTTCACTGCACCATGGCCAAGAAGCTCCTCGTATCGTCCAAACCTCCCAGATGGATCAACCTCAGCAAATAGTTCATTTTCTTGATCAGTTGCATCAGGATTTGCAGTAGGCATACTTAGTTCTGTAAGAGTAAACAGAAGAAGTGAAAACATTTAGAAGATTCATCAGAGAAAACAATCACATAATGTCTATTTCAACAATAGGACTAGGAGGTGGAAAATGGGCAGGTCAAGACTATAAACAGGTCACAACCCAACCTGCCCAAAATTTGCTTCGGTCAAAATGTGTAAAATAACTGGTTATAACCTAATCCGCACAATATAACCTAAACATCCACTCCTTACTTTCTCAAAAACTATTTCTCTCAATAACTAATCATACAACGTCTCTTTCCATAATAGGACCTAAATTTGAGAAAAAAAAGACGTGAGCTTGATCGAGCAAATCACAGATCCACCTTTCCTGGTACTGGTGTCTCACTCATTGCCTTCGGTTCAAACCAGTGGCGGATCTATGCAGAGGTTTGGGGGTGCCACGCCACCCCCGAACTTCGACGGAAACTCTATATATACATAGGTATATATATATATAATATTTATATAAATATAAAGCGTGCCACCCACAGAACAAAATTGTCTTGTGGTGCCATGGTAGGAAGGCAACTTTAGAAGGCTGATGTTGCAGGTTCAAATCCCATTTGTACCTATTTTTTTGAGAAATTTGATGCAGACGTTTTTTAAGAAAAAAAAAGGCTCCAAGCACTGGCACAATTTTTATTTTTATTTTTTTATAATTGTTATTGACTTAAATTAAATTAATTACATTATTACTCCTTTGATTTCTCTTTTATTTGATTAAATACTCAATAAAAGTGTAATATCTTATTATTTACATTTTATTGATTGATTTATGATATATATCGAAAAGACAAATAATTTAATCAAATATAAAATTAATTTAATCGATAAGTCTATTTGGCATCCACGGACTCTATATCCTGGATCCGCCACTGGTTCAAACTACTGTACACAACATTGGAAAAAAGAAAAAAATTGTACTTACATAGGTATCTTAAGCCTGCATCTAGTATCATAAAAAGAGAATTGGGTGCAATGTGCTACACTTCTCCTAATGACTTTTAAATCTTGATTAAATACATACTCCTATAGTACAACTCCATTGCTAAACCTCAAATCACTTATCAGTTTTCTGCAAATTGAACTACTCAAGATTCAAAAGTTCCCAACTTATCAGTTTTCTGCAAACAAAACCTTCAAAGTCATCTAAGAAATTAATACAGCCTACAATATTTATGCTCAAAAATTTGCGGAATCATAAATAAGGAAAACCTCATTGCAATTATACCACAATTAAAACTAGTATAATCATGAATTTCCTAATTCCAAGAAGCAGAGTAGTTTCATAATCTCTCCTTTTCTCTTCAAGCCTTAAACCCCAATGGCGTAACCACATGTAGTGAAAGGTCCTTCATCGAAAAATTACACTATGTATATAAAAATTATACAAAGTGCATATTTTTCACAGGTATATACTAAATCTAAAAACTCTTAACGAAATTTCTGGCTTCTCAACTGAAAACCCCACAAGAAAAGCTTTCAACCACCATATTATTTTTCTTGAAAATCATGTTTAAAGATAGTACACACTGGAATTACAAGTAAGGTCCCAAATAAAAATCTAAACTTTGCAACAAGAATCCACAAGAAATCGATATACAACAAATACTGATAGTGTTAAAAGAAATACTCACAAAGAAAATTGAAGGAAGTGATTTTAGCTATGGCAAGCAAAAAGGGTGAAAGAAAAGATAAAAGAACAACAAGATTAAGCCTATTTATAGACAGTCACAGACTCTTCCATGTATACACATTGGCTAACCCATGATTTAAAGATTTTGGGTGCACTAATATTATTTTAGCTCAAATGTGAACTTTAAGCTAAATCAATATTATCTTAGGTCAAATATGACCTCTAAGCTAAACTTAAAATAAAAACAATGAAAAAGGATTTTGGCTCTAAGCTAAACTTGAAATAAAAACAATGACAAGGGACTTTAGTTGGATTTGAATCCTGATCTCATGAGTGATTCATCAGCTTGTATCAACAACACAAGGATACCCATATGCTTCTCACGAGTGCACTGTTAATTATATCGTAGTTGATGTCAGTTTCTCAAGATAGATATACAAATATACATGTTTTTTTCCGAAGTTGACAGGTGCACGTGCACCCTCACTTATAGGTGTGGATCCTGTGGGGTCCATCCCCATTTGCCAAATCTCACAGTGTCAAAAGGTTGGCAGATTTGGAAGATATTGGATATACATATGCAGATTTTTTCAAAGGTTGGTAAGCTGCAAAGAAGAAAAAATTGTTTTTCTTCTGTAGCATAGTTGGAAAAATACTGCACTTGTTATCTATAAAAGGGAGAGTCTTCTTCATTCTCAAAATGCACCAAAAAAACAAAGGAAAGAAAAGAAGAGTGAGGCATCACAGAGGAAATTAGTCTTTGAGGAAAAAATAGAGAGTGTGAGCGATATTGTAGTGAGGTGGAAAAATCAAAAGAGGGTTATTTCTTTTGAAGTGTGTAGTGGTCTTTGGAGTTTTTATTCAGACCTACAAGTGTAAAAATCCTTACTATAGTGATATCAGTTGCTCCTCTTGGGCCATGGTTTTTCTCTTATTCAAGAGGGTTTCCACATAAAATCTTGGTGTCATTATTGCTCTTTTTATTCTTGTTGATTAATCGCATTGTTGTGTTCCGCTTTTATTGCTTTTATTACCGCAAATATTATTTTTGTTGCGGGTTTATTCCCAACAATTGGTATCAGAGCACATGCTCTGCTCATTTACATAAATATTTTTGCAGCTTATCGTACTATACTCAATGAAAAAAAATGTTTGGAGTAAAGTACGAGGTAGCAAAATTCAATGGTGATAGCGGTTTCTCAATGTGACAGAGAAGGGTGAGAGACTTGCTCATCCAACAGGGTTTGCACAAGGCACTAGGCAACAAATCCAAAAAACCTGAATCCATGAAACTTGGGGATTGGGAAGAAATGAATGAAAAGGCTGCTAGTGCAATCAGGTTGCACTTAACAGATGATGTGGTTAATAACATTATCGATGAAGAGAGTGCATGTGGCATTTGGACTAAGTTAGAAAATCTATACATGTCCAAAACACTGACAAATAAATTGTACCTAAAGAAGCAGTTATACGCCCTACATATGGGTGAAGGTACAATTTTTTTGTCCCATTTAAATGTGCTTAATGGACTAATCACGCAGCTAGCAAACCTTGGAGTAAAGATCGAGGAGGAAGATAAAGCCATAGTGCTCCTAAACTCGTTGCCATCTGCCTATGATAATTTGGCAACAACCATCTTACATGGTAAGGACTCTATTGAGTTGAAGGATGTCACATCTGCCCTTCTGCTTAATGAGAAGATGAGAAAAAAGTCTGAAAATCACAGACATGCTCTAATCACAAAAAGTAGAGGCAGAAGTTACCAAAGGAGTTCAAGCAACTATGGTAGATCCGGAGCTCGTGAAAAGTCTAAGGTCCGATCAAAATCAAAGGCCAGAAATTGTTACAATTGCGAACAACCAGGTCACTTCAAAAGAGATTGTCCGAATCTAAAAAGAAGCAAAGGAGAAAGCAGCGGCCAGAAGAATGATGACAACACAGCTACCATGATGCAAAATAATGACAATGTTGTTCTCCTCATAAACGAGGAAGAGGAATGCATGCACTTGGCAGGTGTAGAGTCGGAATTGGTGGTCGACACAGCAACATCTTACCATGCCACACCAGTAAGAGATGTTTTTTTGTAGATATGTAGCAGGTGATTTTGGCAATGTGAAAATGGATAACACAAGTTACTCAAAGATTGCGGGGATCGGAGACGTTTGCATAAAGACAAATGTCTGATGCATATTAGTTTTGAAAAATGTGCACCACGTACCTGATTTGCGGATGAACTTGATCTCAGGAGTTGCTTTGGACCGGGATGGATATGAGAACTACTTTGCAAATCAAAATTGGAGACTCACCAAAGGGGCATTGGTGATTGCAAAAGGAGTTGCTCGTGGCACGTTGTACAGGACAAATGCAAAAATATGCCAAGGTTAATTGAATGCGGCTCACGAAGAGATTTCTGCAGATTTGTGGCATAGAAGAATGGGTCATATGAGCGAGAAAGGATTGCAAATTCTTTCCAAAAAATCACTCATCTCTTTTGCCAAAGGTACATCGATAAAACCTTGTAACTACTGTTTATTTGGTAAGCAACATAGAGTCTCATTTCAGACATCATCTGAAAGAAAGTTGAATATGCTTGATTTGGTATATTCTAATGTCTGTGGTCCAATGGAGATAGAATCGATGAGAGGTAATAAGTACTTTGTTACATTTATTGATGATGCTTCACGAAAATTGTGGGTTTATATCTTGAAAACCAAAGATCAGGTGTTTCAAGTATTTCAAAAGTTTCATGCTCTGGTAGAAAAAGAGACGGGTTGGAAGCTAAAACATCTCTGAACTGACAATGGAGGTGAGTACACTTCAAGAGAATTTGAAGAGTACTGTTCAAACCATGGAATCAAACATGAAAAGACAGTTCCTGGAACCCCACAACACAATGGTATAGCTGAGAGAATGAATCACACCATTGTTGAGAAGGTGAGAAGCATGCTTAGAATAGCTAAATTACCTAAGTCATTTTGGGGTGAAGCAGTTCAGTCAGCACGTTATCTTATCAATCGTAGTCCATCAGTTCTATTGGAGTTTGACATTTCAGAGAGAGTTTGGACCAACAAGGAGATGTCTTACTCGTACCTAAAGGTGTTCGATTGCAAAGCTTTTGCACATGTACCGAAGGAGCAGAGAACCAAGCTAGATGATAAATCAGTTCCCTGCATATTCATCGGATATGGAGATGAAGAATTCGGGTACAGATTGTGGGATCCTATAAAGAAAAAGGTCATCAGAAGCAGAGATGTAATCTTCCGACAAAGTGAAGTTGGAACTGCCGATGCTCTATCCGAGATGGCCAAGGAAAAGAATGGTATAGTCCCTAATCTTGTCACTATTCCTTCTACTTCTAACCATCCCATAAGTGAAGAAAGTACGATCGATGAAGTTGCTGAATAGGAAGAGAAACCTAATAAGATTGTTGAGCAGAGGGAGCAACTTGGTGATAATACCGAGCAAGTGGAGTACCCGGAAGAAGAAGAACAATCTCAACCTCTGAGGAGATCAAAAAGACAAAGGGTAGAGTAATCCAAGTACCCTTCCTCAGAGTATGTCCTCATCAATGATAAAGGGGAGCCAAAAAGTCTTAAAGAGATATTGTCTCATCCAGAAAAGAGCCAATGGATGAAAGCCATGCAAGAAGAAATGGAATCTCTATAGGAAAATGGCACATACCAGCTAGTTGAACTTCCAAAAGGCAAAAGACCGCTAAAGTGCAAGTGGGTCTTTAAACTCAAGAAAGATGTAAATGGCAAGTTGGTCAGGTACAAAGCTTGATTGGTTGTAATAGACTTCTAACAAAAGAAAGGTATTGATTTTGATGAAATTTTTTCACCTGTTGTCAAAATGACTTCTATTCTAACTATTTTGAGCCTAGCAGCTTGCCTAGATCTTGAAGTGGAGCAATTGGACGTGAAAACTGCATTTCTTCATGGAGATTTGGAAGAAGAGATTTATATGGAGCAACCAGAGGGATTTGAAGTATCTGAAAAGAAACACATGGTGTGCAAATTGAATAAGAGTCTTTATGGGTTGAAACAGGCACCAAGGCAATGGTACAAAAAGTTTGACTCTTTCATGAAAAGTCAAACGTACACAAAGACCTATTCTGATCCATGTGTATACTTCAAAAGATTTTCTGACAACAATTTTATTATTTTATTGTTGTATGTGGATGACATGTTAATTGTAGGACAAGACAAAGATTTGATTGCAAGGTTGAAAAGGGATTTGTCCAAGTCATTTGACATGAAGGACTTGGGCCCGACACAATAAATTCTAAGGATGAAAATTGTTCGAGAACGAACAAAAAGAAAGTTGTGGCTATCTCAAGAGAAGTACATTGAACGTGTACTAGAACACTTCAACATGAAGAGTGCTAAACCTATTAACCGCCTCTTGCGAGTCATCTGAAGTTGAGCAAACAGATGTGTCCTACAACAAAAGAGGAGAACGAGGGAATGACCAAAGTTCCTTATTCTTCAGTAGTGGGGAGTTTGATGTATGCAATGGTGTGTACAAGACCTGATATTGCTCATGCAGTTGGTCTTGTTAGCAAATTCCTTGAAAATCCTGGAATAGAACTGCTTGTGTTTTGAAGGATCTGATCCAATCTTAAAGAGCTATACAAATGCTGAAATGGCAAGTGACCTCGATAACAGAAAATTCACTACTGGATATTTGTTTACATTTTCAGGGAGAGCTATATCATGGCAGTCAAAGTTGCAGAAGTGTGTTGCACTCTCTACAACGAAGGTAGAGTATATTGCAGCTACTGAAGCTGGCAAAGAGATGGTATGGCTGAAACGATTTCTTCAAGAACTTGGATTGCATAAGAAGAAGTATGTCGTCTATTGTGATAGTCAAAGTGAAATAGACTTGAGAAAGAACACTATGTATCATGCAAGGACGAAGCATATCGACGTGAGATATCACTGGATTCGTGAAAAGATAGAGGATGGATCTATGCATGTCATGAAGATCCCTACTAGTGAAAACCCTTCGGATATGCTGACCAAGGCGGTATCAAGAGACAAGTTCGAGCTATGCAAAGAACTTGTCAGCATGCACTCAAGCTAGAAACTTAGAGCTACCTCTTTCAGGTGAATGGGTCTGGAGGGGGAGATTCCGAGGTCCATCCCCATTTGCCAAATCTCATAGTGTCAAAAGGTTGGCAGATTTGGAAGATATTGGATATACATGTGCAGATTTTTTCAAAGGTTGGTAAGCTGCAAAGAAGAAAAAATTGTTTTTCTTCTGTAGCATAGTTGGAAAAATACTGCATTTGTTATCTATAAAAGGGAGAGTCTTCTTCATTCTCAAAATGCACCAAAAAAACAAAGGAGAGAAAAGAAGAGTGAGGCATCACAGAGGAAATTAGTCTGTGAGGAAAGAATAGAGCGTGTGAGCGATATTGTAGTGAGGTGGAAAAATCAAAAGAGGGTTATTTCTTTTGAAGTGTGTAGTGGTCTTTGGAGTTTTTACTCAGACCTACAAGTGTAAAAATCCTTACTATAGTAATATCAGTTGCTCCTCTCGGGCCGTGGTTTTTCCCTTATTCAGGAGGGTTTCCACGTAGAATCTTGGTGTCATTATTGCTCTTTTTATTCTTGTTGATTAACCGCATTGTTGTGTTCTGCTTTTATTAACGCAAATATTATTTCTGTTGCAGGTTTATTCCCAACAGATCCGCCTATGTGTATGCATGCAACCTTTCGACGTCGTTTCATTCATCTATCAACTTGGTTATATTCATACACAAACCAAATATATATATTTTTTTGTCTTATAATTTATGTGATGCATATATAATTTGGAGATTCATCAAAAAATTTAATAGCGGATTTTTAGATATTTTAAAATTGTTAAGTATTGTAATTTGTAGTATTTCTTTTAATGAAATTTTCAAATAATATATATATATATATATATTATTAGCTCAGTCCAATAAATGTGACATGGATAAAATTTCAAAGTTGATCAATTTTTTTTAATGTCTTTTAGATATTTTGAATTGTTAATTATTGTGATTTATTATACTTTCTATGTAATTTCCCAATGAAATTTTGAGAACCATATTTTTAAAAAAAAATTAGATGGAGGAGTCTCATTCCTAAATACCCCGGGATCTTGGTACTTGAGTCCGGCTGCCAGGTTTTATTGGATCACTAAACCTAATCAGGTGGCACGAGGTAAGCCCTAATCGTAGACCGATTAAATTTGAATTGCATATTGCATGACTTATTCTGAAGTGATGCTTCCAACATAATTTCTTTTCATACTCAAAGATTGCTGATTAAGGGTGCACCACAATTTTCTTTTGGACATTGAAAAAGTTACATGTGAATATAGTTAATATATATAGAGTTACTACAAGTCCAAAGGGATTCGATGGCTACAAAACTGAATAGCCAGACTTTAAACACAATAAATCCGTGCCATAATTTGCCGTGGACACCTTTTAAAGCCATCCAATACCACAGTAAGTTTATGATTGTGTTTTTTTTTTTTTGGTTTAACTATTTGGTATCCGAATTAACTAGCTGAACTAATTTAAATTTGTGTTGCATACTAAATCAATTAACGAGAAATGCTCTCGGTTGTCAAGATTCAAACATGAGATCTCAGTTTAAGGATTGAGAGATTTCATTCATCCCGTTCCACCATATGTGGTGGCTGAGCTAGAATTTGAATTTTATGGTTTCTAAATTCTAAGATAACGACATTATGTGTTATAGTAACTGAATTCTAAATTTCATTTTGTTGCATATTTTAGTGAATTTCTTAATCCAGATACAATGTTTAAATTCAAGAAAGTGAATTAAGGCTAAATATGTACGGTCAGCATCTAGCTCCGCCCCAAGTGTATGATTCTACTTATGTATATAGTTGAGTAATTTAAAAATGTGTATATAGTTGTGTTGCGTTTAAATTTATTGTCAAGATTTAGCGCGAGATATGGGTTAGCCTCTGCCCTACCCCAAATTAAAAGACAAAATAAAGAGGTAAAACTTTGTAGATATAAGACATTAATTACAAAGTATAAGTAGTACTATAGTTCATGCAACATCCGTGCCTAAATATTTTGCCTGATGAGGTGAATCTAGCTCCTATATGACCAATCTTTTAAAGTAAACAACTTTACGTGACTAAAAACAACTTGTCAATGTGGATTTGAAGCTAACTTTATCCACCCTCGTACGGTACCATAAATGTTTTAGGAATCGTTTGGTACCTCGTTAGAGTTATGTATGGATTAATAACGTAAGAAAGAAATATTGAAAATACTCCTGCACTTTATGTAAATTATTAGTTTCATTTCTGAATTATTGACAGTCTCAAAAATACCCCTCTGCTTGACTAACTAAACTTAGATATAGACTCCTGATATACAACATGACATAACAAGTGGCTTCAAACTCTTGTAGGAGCATGAGACTATTAATAAAAATTTGAGAGAAGGGCTAAAAGCACCTTTGAACTTGCAGAGAATTTAGGAGTGTATATCACTCATGTTGCAAGATCGGGAGTGTATTTAAATCTAGTTCGTCAAGTAAAGAGGTGTTTTTAAGTTTGCCAATAATTTAGGGATGAAACTGTTATCAATCTGTGTTTAAAAAACCAGAATTACTGATTTCAATAAACTTTGCAGAAACACGAAGTAACCAAAGTTTAATAAACCAGTAAGAATAGATGAACAAAAATTAATTGACAAAACTAAAATCTGTAAAAAAACGTACCACAATCTGGAAAAACAGAATCAGAAAAAAGATTAAGCCCATTGAATACACAGTGTCCCCTTAAGAAAATTATTCCCCTCTAGTATCCGAGGTTTGATTTGGAATATGTCCTCCCAGGATAGAATGATCTCAATCACCAGTGTATTGATACCCAAAACTCTGGTGTCAGCGAACCACTCAACAACAGTAAAGTACACGAAGAAATTTTGTGCAGAAGAAGAAGAAGAAATCAAAAAAATTCATAAGGAATAAGTCTGAGAAATCAATGTATTTATAGGCAAGAGGAACTGGTTCCGAAAGGTTGCAATCCTTTCAGAATCCACACGACCATTCATGAAAGTTTGCAACCTTTCAAACAGTCATGGCTGTTTCTGAAAGTTGCGACCCTTTCAGAATAGTCACTTCCAACGGCGGGAAATTCAAATAAAACGGGAAAGATTTAAATAAAATGGGTCGCGCGTGGATCCGAGTCGGGTCGGGCCAATTAACTAATTAATTGAATCGGTTAATTAACTAATTAAAACGTTGGCCATTTAATTTAATTAATTAAATAATGAATTAACTAAAATAATTAAAACAAACTTTGTCCAAAAAATAATCTCTCGATCGATTTTCCAAATCCAAATCCAAATCCGAAGCCGAAGCCGAGCGAGCGACGACGACGACGGCATGAGGGGGGTCCCTCTTTCCAACCCTTTTAACAATTAATAGGAGTGTTTCTATATTTAAACTCTCCTATTTTTCTTTCCACCACCGATGAGGGACAAATGTCTTTTCAATAAAGCATAAGAGGACTTTTCAAGTTCTCAACTTTCCAAGTTCCCAACTTTTTCAAGTTCCTCTTTCATCTTCCCTCCATTTCCCATTAACTCTTGCTACATACCCAACAATCCCCCACATTAATGGGGAATGTTTATAACATAAGAAATGCACGGACGAGTGTGTACTTTACAAGCAAGAATCAATTATATCTGGATAAGTAGGTTTCCCCTTGGACTTTCCGTAGTGAACATATGTCGGATATACTCGATCAGTCGGTAGATGCGATATCTTTGAACCATCGAGCTTTGGTGTATACCTAGACAACCATATGTCACACAATTAACCCTTTACCGTTTATGGTTCTTACGGTTGTGTTCGTTTTAGCCATGAACACCTCCTGGTTTCATGAGTGTATAAAGAATAGGCTTTTGACATAAAATTCTCTTTGAAGCGGCTTACACTTCACACTCACATAGGTGATTTTTAACTGTGTCATCTCGTAGATATACTATTTGGTCAAATCTGTCAAACTTAGAAAATCATTAAAAACTTTAAGCTTTATTAACTCATTAACAAGCCTTAAAGTCTTAACCTTGTTCCTGAACATTGTCTTCATCATGAGAATGGATTGAGTTGATTGACAATGTCGAACCGTCAGTCACAACTTTGTTTTTCTCCTTTAATCTAGCTCTTGGGATCTCCAGTCTGCTAGATAGAGTTACCGCCCTGCTGACTTGTCCTAAGCCGTAAACCCATTTCCTTAGATGATCTTTCAACTGCCTCTCTCACTAGGCCTTTCGTTAGTGGATCTGACACATTATCACTTGACTTCACATAGTCAATTGTGATAATTCCACTAGAGAGGAGTTGTCTTACAGTATTATGTCTCCGTCGTATATGACGAGACTTCTTGTTATACATAACGCTCCCTGCCCTACCTATTGCTGCTTGACTATCACAATGTATGCAAATAGGTCCCACAGGTTTGGGTCAGAATGGAATATCCTCTAAGAAATTTCGGAGCCATTCAGCTTCTTCACCGTCCTTATCTAAGGCAATGAATTCAGATTCTATTGTGGAGCAAGCGATACATGTCTGTTTGGATGATTTTCAAGAGACTGCTCCTCCACCTAGTGTAAACACATAACCACTTGTGGATTTTACTTCATTTGACCCGGTGATCCAATTTGCATCACTATATCCTTCAATCACGGCAGGATATTTATTATAATGCAAAGCATAGCATTGTGTATGCTTCAAATAACCCAACACACGTTTCATTGCCGTCCAGTGAGTTTGATAAAGATTACTAGTGAACCGACTCAATTTGCTTATAGCACATGCTATATCTGATCGCGTACAATTCATAATATACATCAAACTTTCCAACACTCTGGCATATTCCAATTGAGAGTCACTTTCACCTACATTATTTTGAAATGTAAAGCTTAAATCAATTGGAGTTTTGACAACATTGAAATTCAAGTACTTGAACTTATCCAATATTTTTTCAATATAATGAGATTGAGATAATGCTAGTACCTGAGGAGTTTTGAGAATTCTGATCCCTAAGATCAAATCAGCAACTCCCAAGTCCTTCATAACGAACTTGCTGGACAGTATGCGCTTAGTAGCATTTATATTGTCAATGTCTTTACTCATTATTAACATGTCATCAACATACAAACAAACAATGACTTCATGATTCAGAACGTTTTTAATGTAAACACACTTATCACATTCGTTAATCTTGAATCCATTTGCCAACATTGTTTGGTCAAATTTAGCATGCCATTGTTTGGGTGCTTGCTTGAGCCCATAAAGCGACTTCACAAGTCTGCACACTTTCTCTTCTTTACCAGGAACCACAAACCCTTCAGGTTGTTCCATGTAAATTTCTTCCTCCAACTCTCCATTTAAGAAGGCTGTCTTTACATCCATTTGGTGAATTTTAAGATCATGCACTGCCGCTAGTGCTATTAACATTCTAATTGATGTTATCCTTGTTACTGGAGAGTATGTATCAAAGTAGTCCTGACCTTCCTTTTGTCTATATCCTTTGACTACAAGTCTAGCCTTATATTTGTCAATAGTCCCATCGGCTTTCATTTTCCTTTTAAAGATCCACTTTGATCCTAAAGGTTTATTTCCTGGAGGAAGATCAGCCAATTCCCAAGTATGATTACTTAAAATTGATTCGATCTCACTATTGACTGCTTCTTTCCAATAGATTGACTCAGATGACGACATAGTTGCTTTAAATGTTTAAGGCTCATTTTCAAGCAAGAATGCCACAAAATCTGGTCCGAAAGAAGTGGATTTCCGTTGGCGAGTACTACTCCTAGGATCTTTATTAGGTTGTGCATTTTCCTTTGATTCTTCCCGTGGTCGTTTAGATCTTTCACTTGTCGACTCACATTCAATTTTATAAGGATAAATGTGTTCAAAGAACTCAGCGTTATCTGACTCAATTACCGTATTCACATAAATTTCAGGATTATCATATTTGTGAACCAAAAATCGGTAGACCTTACTGTTCACATCATATCCAATGAATACACAATCCACTGTTTTGGGTCCAATTTTTACCCTCTTAGGTAAAGGAACTTCTACCTTGGCAAGACACCCCCACACTTTGAAATATTTCAAGTTGGGTTTCCTTCCTTTCCATAACTCATATGGAATTGATTGCATTTTGCTACGGGGTACCCTATTGAGTATCTTGTTAGCCGTAAGGATGGCTTCTCCCCATAGATTTCTTAGTGAACCAGAACTGATTATTAAGGCATTCATCATTTCCTTTAATGTTCTGTTCTTCCGTTCAGCCAAACCATTTGACTGCGGTGTATATGGTGCAGTAGTTTGACGGATAATACCATATTCCAAACATATCTCAGCAAAATGAGATTCGTATTCTCCACCCCTATCACTTCGAATCATTTTTATCTTTAGATTCAATTGATTTTCCACTTCATTTTTGTATTGCTTAAATGCATCAATTGCTTCATCCTTACTATTAAGCAAATATACATAACAAAATCGAGTGCAATCGTCAATGAAAGTTATAAAATACTTTTTCCTACCACGAGATGGTGTTGACTTCATATCATATATATCTGTGTGAATTAAGTCTAAAAGTTTTGAATTTCTTTCAACAAACTTATAAGGATGTTTAACAAACTTACTTTCCACACAAATTTCGCATTTCGATTTATCGCATTTAAAATTAGGCAATACTTCTAAAGTAACCAATTTCCACAAGGCTTTGTAATTTACATGTCCCAAACGGGCATGCTATAAATCATTTGACTCCAATAAGTAAACAGAAGCATAATTCTTATTAATACTATCAACAACCATTACATTCAGTTTGAAGAGGCCCTTAGTGAGGTAGCCTTTTCCTAAGAACATCTCATTCTTACTTATTACAGCTTTGTCACTAACTAGGACACACTTAAACCCGTTTTTAACGAGCAGTGCAGCAGAAACTAAATTCTTCCTAATAGTAGGAATGTGCAGAACGTTGTTAATTCATAGTCAACACCTTGCCGGATGTCATCTTCAACATTACTTTCCCAGTTCCTGCAATCCTTGCTGTTGCTGTGTTTCCCATGAACAAATTTTCATCAACCTCAGCAGGAGTGTATGTTGCAAAGGCTTCTTTCGCAGAGCAAATATGTCGAGTAGCACCTGAGTCGAGAAACCACTCCTTGGGATTTCCAACTAAGTTGCACTCTGAGATCATTGCACATAGGTCATCTGTATCTTCCATCTTTTCCACGATGTTTGCTTGGCTTTTGCCTTTCCCTTTGTCTTTGTCTTTGTCCTTTCTTGGAGCACGACAGTCAGAAGACTTGTGATCAGCCTTACCACAATTGTAACAGTTGCCCTTGAACTTTTTCTTGGCCTGTTCTGACTTCTGTCCGTTGGACTTCTTTCTCTTCTTGTCTTTGGTAGGAGCTTCTTCAACAATATTAACTTCAATTACTGTCGAACTCTTACGAGACTTATTTTCGGCAGTTTTGTTATCTTCCTCAATCTTGAGCCGAATCACAAGATCTTCAAGCTTCATTTCCTTACATTTGTGCTTTAAATAATTCTTGAAGTCATTCCACGAAGGAGGTAACTTATCGATCTTTGCAGCCACTTGAAACGCTTCATTTACTACCATATCTTCAACAATCAGATCATGGAAAATAAGTTGAAGTTCCAGCACTTGTGATCCAACAGTTTTACTATCTGACATTTTATAGTCTAAAAACTTTGCGACCACAAACTTTTTCAAGCATGCATCTTCTGTCTTATATTTCTTCTCAAGTGCATCCCACAATTCTTTCGAAGTTGTCATTGCACTATAGACATTATATAAGTCATCCTCTAACACACTCAAAATGTAGCCCTTACATAGGAAGTCTGCCTGTTTCCATGCTTCAATAATCATGAATTTTTCTGTCTGACATTTCAGCGGCAGGCACTGGAGTTACTTCATTGGTAAATTTCTGCAGACCAAGAGTGGTAAGCCAGAAAAATACCCGTTGTTGCCATCCTTTGAAATTCACACCAGAGAATTTTCCCGATTTCTCTGCTGGTGGTACAGCAGTTCGGGTTGGTGCAGCAACAGCCACCGTAACATTGTCATTAGCCATTTCAGAATCTGTAACAAATAGAAATTGATACAAATGACTCAGTAAGCAATAACTTAAGTTGCAAACTTAACAGGAGTATACAACCACGAAGGTTTTTCTCTCCACCAGAAACACAGATTAAAAAGTATAAAATAATTTCCTTAAGATTGTTATCAATCTGTGTTTAAAAAACCAGAATTACTGATTTCAATAAACTTTGCAGAAACACGAAGTAACCAAAGTTTAATAAACCAGTAAGAATAGATGAACAGAAATTAATTGACAAAACTAAAATCTGTAAAAAAACGTACCACAATCTGGAAAAACAGAATCAGAAAAAAGATCAAGCCCACTGAATGCACAGTGTCCCCTTAAGGAAATTATTCCCCTCTAGTATCCGAGGTTTGATTTGGAATATGTCCTCCCAGGATAGAATGATCTCAATCACCAGTGTATTGATACCCAAAACTCTGGTGTCAGCGAACCACTCAACAGCAGTAAAGTACACGAAGAAATTTTGTGCAGAAGAAGAAGAAGAAATCAGAAAAATTCGTAAGGAATAAGTCTGAGGAATCAATGTATTTATAGGCAAGAGGAACTGGTTCCAAAAGGTTGCAATCCTTTCAGAATCCACACGACCATTCATGAAAGTTTGCAACCTTTCAAACGGTCATGGCTGTTTCTGAAAGTTGCAACCCATTCAGCACAGTCACTTCCAACGGAGGGAAATTCAAATAAAATGGGAAAGATTTAAATAAAACGGGTCGCGTGTGGATCCGAGTCGGGTCGGGCCAATTAACTAATTAATTGAATCGGTTAATTAACTAATTAAAACGTTGGCCATTTAATTTAATTAATTAAATAATGAATTAACTAAAATAATTAAAACAAACTTTGTCCAAAAAATAATCTCTCGATCATTTTTTCAAATTCAAATCCAAAGTCGAGCCGAGCGAGCGACGACGACGACGGCGCAAGGGGGGTCCCTCTTTCCAACCCTTTTAACAATTAATAAGAGTGTTTCTATAATTAAACTCTCCTATTTTTCTTTCCACCACCGATGAGGGACAAATGTCTTTTCAATGTCTTTTCAATAAAGCATAGGAGGACTTTTCAAGTTCTCAACTTTTCAAGTTCCCAACTTTTTCAAGTTCCTCTTTCATCTTCCCTCCATTTCCCATTAACTCTTGCTACATACCCAACATAAACTAATAATCCGCACCGAGTTTAGGAGTGTTTTTAATACTTCTCTCATAACATAATGATTATTTATAAGAGAATTTATGTATTCGTTTGGTTGGGAACTAGTTATCCCAGGATTATCTATCATGGGGTTAGTTATCCTGGGATAACTTATCCCACCATGTATATGAGATAACTTATTCCATCACTATGCTATAAATGGTGGGATAAGTTATCCCAAATATGTCAACCAAACAAGACATCTAAATTTTATCTCAGGACTATTGTTTTATCCCAAGACTATTTATGCTTATCCCTCACACTAAACGAGCAAAAGATTTAGTTAGTTATGTATTAGTGATATATGTATTAGCTATTCCACATTCTATTCTGTATAAAATTATACATAGATTCTCCCATAACTTTTACATGTATTAGTTATGCGGATTTTTAAATTTCAAACATTTAGTACTAATTTTGTATATAAATAACTTACCTCCTACTACCTCCACCCACTTTAAATTGTCATGGTTTTCTTTTTTTAAAGTAAATTATAAGAACTTTGACTAACATTTTATGATATATTTTTTCATCATATTGATATGCAAAAAATTGCAATTTATAGTACTTTTCGTATAATTTTTGAATATCTAAATTTTCTGTTTAAAATATCGAATTAATGTAATCTAATTTAACTTTGAAAATTAGTGAAATTGACTTTCGAAAAGCGCAACATGACAATTAAAAGTGGATAGAGAAAATAATTAATTACCAAATATAATCTTACTTATACAAGATTTAATACATGCATTACTCACTTCCAATCATCGACCCCTAATTGGCTCCTTAATTAATCATGTCGCATAAAGACAACTTTCATATTAAATTTTCTCGAACCTATTTCTTACATATAAAATAAAAACATTAACATTACTTCGATTCTTCATTTACACACAAAAGAATCATAGCAGTCTGCTAGTATTAATTTGAATGTTTACAGAAAAAATATTATTTGAACAATATCAAACCATGATAGTTGCTCAGCATATAAATCGACATTAAAACATTTAAATTTAATTACTTTTAAGCTGATCACGACCAAGCCAACCACCGTTATCTCTTATTCAACGTCTTCAGCATAATTGAAGGATAAAGTAAAATTTTAATTAGAGGCCTAAAATCTAAATAAATTTCATATGTGTTTATTTAAATTTTTTTTATTTAGATGTAAATTATTATTAAATATATTATTTCATAAATGATATTTTTGATTTTTTTTTCCAATTATTAGCTTTAGGTAAGATTTTATCAAATTCAATGTTGAAAAACATCCTTTCTTTGAGACAATCATTATATGAATTGTTCACATATATAAGTAATAAGTTGACAAATTTTAGATAAAAATACGAGTTAGAACAATAAAATTTAATTCAAAAAAGTTGATAACTTGATAAACCTACTTTAATGTAATTGTTGTAATACTTGAAAATCTAAGAAGAAATTAAAATTAAAATAAGAATTTGCAATTAATTTTGTTCTAACACTTTTTGATTATTAATTTTTATTTTTGATAGAGTATTACACTAACTTATCAAAGATTTATTGAAAAAGAGTACAAAAGGATAAAATGTAAGAAGGCAATAATGTTTTTTTTTTCTATTTGAAAAGGATTAAAGAGAATAAAATAATATAAATATATAGTGATTTTTTATTTTTTTGGGGTCAATAGAATAGCTTGTAAATATCTATTGAAATGGTCATCAATTTAGTGAATTTCTAGTGTTCCATATATTCTAGTTTCTATTTGTCCTATCATGTTCTAACATAAAAAAATGTTCATAAACTTTTCACAAAATTCCCCTCCTCCCATGCGCTAGAGATGGAGGATTGACATGTAAGTACATTAACCATATTAAATTAATATTTGGTAAATTAATTATTTTTTAAGATGATATTTTTTTTTTGAATTCGACTTAAGTTGATGGAAAAAATCACCCATTTCGATAAGATAATAAGATAATATATTCAAAAGACATGTATTTAAATATATGATCTCATTAATATTATAAATTCATAATTTTTTAAAAGTACATATACATCTAAGACAATTTAGTAAAATATGATTCTATTGTGTTTTATTTATTTTGTTAAAATTTAAATCTATTGAAGCTCATCTCTAACTTTTCTTATAACATCCAAAAGTTTCAGTGTTGCCACAACTACAAATCTTTTTGAGTGCATGTGAAATGATCTCTTTTGTACTTACATAATACTTTACGTATTTGATCTATCATTATTGATTTTGTGACACCTTTTACATGAGAAGTCATTTTTGGATATGGTTTCAAGAAATTTTCCTATGTTGCTTACCTAATTTGTTCTCTCACCACCATACTGTAACGACCTGTTCCCGTCATTATAGAAAGGCCAATGGGGAAAGAATTGGGGCCAGAAAACCTTTTTGTAGTAACTTGGAATTTTCCAATCTAGTCCAGATTTGGACGAAATCGGAGTCATTTAGGTGTAGGGAAATCTGGTAGCAATCGGGTGCCTTATTTATGATTTTGATTACATAAGTAGTTAGATAAGTCGTTAAGGAATCCGTGCGACTTTACGGAATTGAATTCGGGTGAGTAGAACTCCCGAAATCGATCTTAGCGTGAGCGGTATATTCTGAGCGTTGTTGGTTAAAGGTGTGTTGTGAAATGGGGGTATTGAAATTATTAAAATAGCTCACTATTTCGTGCAAGCCGCTTTGGCGGTGGTTTTGGTCGCTGTGGCGGGCCAGACGCAGCTTAAGGTCGGAAATAAACCCCAAAATGACTTTATTCTGCACTTTTTGGTTTTTAGAGCTAAGGAACGAACCCTAGGCAATTCTTGACAGTTTTCCACCATTCTTGAGGCTAAAGGTAAGATTTTAACTCCCCGAATCCATTTTTCGATCCGTAGAACGTAATCTAATGGGTAAATATCGATGAGGAGGGTTTTGATCTAGAATCTATGGTGAAAACAACCCTAATTTGGACACTTGGGATCACGAGTTTGTTCTAGGGTTGTTAGAATTATTAATAATTCGGGTAATTAGTGATTGTTTATTGATTCCCGTATTATATTGATTGTTTGTAGACCAAGAACAAGCGGAACGAATCCGGAAAGGGAAGGATCAAGTTTCTTAGGGTTTCAAGCTTGTTTCGAGGTAGGTGATGGTTGTGATTTCATGTTGGTGTGATATATGTTTGTAATTGCTCATTATAATGCATGTATGTATGCGAATGTTGCATTATTGATCACCCTAATCGTAAATGAGGACAATTGAATAATTGTATGCAATGAATAACCTCTTGTTGTATGATTGTGAGAATATACATTGTGATTGTGATTGTGGTTTGTTGATTGGATCGGTTGCCACGTTCCGACATAAACATTGAATCGGGTACCATGTACCGGTATGCTAACAGTTTGGGTGTGGGTTCCATGAGAGGACCATTGAATTGGGTTCTGTGAGAGGACTATTGAATTGTGTTGTGTATCTACTTGTGATAATTACGTTCATATCTAATGATGATTGATATTGGAAGACTGTATGTTGCTCTAAATTGATAATCAATGTGTATTATTGAGAATGTGGGATGCTACATTGATCCTGAAAAGATGACTAATAATGTATATGTTCGGTATATGCCTGTTTTATAATGTTGTTGTTACTTGCATGTGTTTCACTTATTGGGATAGCCGTGTGATCCTACCAGTACATTGTTGTTGTGTACTAATACTGCACTTGCTTGTTCTTTGTTGAGTACAGGGCATCTTCAGGCGGCTATTGATAGACCTCAGCTAGGTGACTATTGAGCATGACCGGATTCAAGGGTGAGCCAGTTCTTTCATGCTGCCATGGATCTCTCTTGTTTAAGTCCACTCTTTTCGGACTCAGACTATTTGTTTAGTTTCGGGGTTGTACCCCTTGTTCTTGACTTGTCGTTAGTAGAGTTTTGGTACAATGACTTTCAGGTTCTAGGGGTTGTTCTTCCGCATTAGTTTTGGTTAAGTTATTTGTTTAAACATTTGGATTTATGGGAACTCCGTATTTTTATTGTCATTTAAACCTACTTTCGTATCTTTAAATGCATAGTTTTTGGTAAGTTCTTTAGTCTGGGTTGTAGTAATGGTTCTCCCATCGGAGGGTTAGTGTGGGTGCCAATCACGACGGTCTGGGTCGTGACACATACATTGAATGCTTTTAGTAAAGATACAATGATTTTGATAAATTCATTGTACTTCATTATAATAAGTTTATTTCTTTTATGTGGATTCAATAAATATGATACATAAATTAATAAGATTACTGATTTTGATGTAATCAAAATTAACCTTCATTGAATCTCAAAACACCCTTTAAATTAATAAATATTAATTTATCGATTAAATAATACCTTTATAAAATAATAATATTTATATTCCATCTATATTAATATAGTGAGTTTTTACTTTATATGTCAGAAATAAAATTGACATCTTCATAACTCAAAATTGTTTTACATATTTTAAGCCAAAAAATATTAGCGCTACATAGCCAATTATTAAGTAAAGAGACATGAATTATTACTAGGAATTAATCTCCCTATTTTAAGGAGCACAACCTCTTTCCTCTCTAAAATTATGTGGCAATCCTAAATATAGTTATTTATCATATGAATGTTTATTTTCAGAAAAAAGTGTATTACTCAAATTATATTCTGTCATGTATCATTATAAAATTAAGTATATAAATACTGATTTGTTGAGTTTTACTGCAATATTAACATTTTTTTTTAGATTTGTACACATCAATTTAATTATATATACTAATTTGTTAGGTTTGTTAATTGGCTATCTAGTGTCAATATTAGGAGCACAACCTCAATTCTCCCTAAATCACGCATATTTGCAATCGGATAAAAAATTTAATTATACAGTGTAGGCACCCTAATTACTCTTATATAAAAGTAGTTTAACTTTTTACCAACGTAGCAATATAATCTTTACAAAATCGAACAAAATAAAAAATCGGTAAATAGAAATTAAAATATAACGCAAGATTGGTTATCAATTTGGGTTTTAATTCCTTAATTTTCTTTCTTATGTTATTTACCTTCCACAAATATCTCAATCATTAGTTAACAATTCTCTCTCACAACCTCAAAAGAACGTATTCTAACAAAAAACAAACTCTTTATTTCCTATTAAACTCATTTCTATGGCTGGAAGCAACCATGTTTCAATTTTAATTCAACATAACGACAGATGGGATGTAACATACATGTAAGATATTTTTAAATTAGTTTAAAGTTTTTTAATATCAGTTTTACAATTTTTTTTAATATAGTTTCAGGCACTGAAACGACACATATATATTCGATTTTAAAAATAAGTCGTTTGAATGTCTGAAAATACTATTTAAATTTTTTTTGTTGAATTTTATGTAAATCGTATGTTGTATAATTGTTTTGAATCTTAAATCATATGTAATCTGAAAAAATAAATAAATTATTTTTTGTATAATTGTTTAAATTGAAAATTGAATATGGTTTGTATATGATGGTATTATTCATATAACCAAAAACAAAATTAATGACATATAGATAGCAAATTTTTTAATTTATTTTGATTAAACATGATTTTTTTTTTGTTTTGTAAATGGATGGTTAGTTCATGGTGTATATGATGATATAGATATATATTATGTATTTGTAAATGGGAAAAAGCATAGATATCTTCCTGAACTTGTCTCGAAAATTTAGTTACACGCTTAAATCATCACAGTGACCTATTACACATTTTTACTATTCAAAAGTAAATTTACTATCACCCTGCTTACTATCACCCTGAGACGTGTAACACCACTCTCACATTATGTGGTGTATTACACTCGCTACCACATCAACGCCATATCATAAATTATAGTTTTTTGTTTTCTTTTCTTTATTAATTAATTTTTCTTTTGTTAGCTATATTTTACTCTAATTAATCCCTAATTAATTATTTTAATTCTCTAATAATTATATCTTCATCATCACTAAATTCCACCCATTTCAACAATCATATCCGGCCACCTTCACTATTGATTTTGTTCTTCATCACCACTATACCAATTTTTCTTCTTCTTTGCAACCCAATGCCAAATATCACCACCACCATTATTAATATTGATTTTTCTACGTCACCATCTTCAATTACCTCTTTTAATTTTTGTCACCCATCACCATCAAACCCATAAAGCTGCTATCACCACCAAATCAAAAAATTGATTAACAAACAAAATTTCTTTAACAAAGTCAAAAAAATTAAAAAGATAGAAGCAATCAACCGGCACTTTTCTAGATAAAATACAATTATTCACTAACAAATCTATGAGAATTAACCTAATTGTGAATAAAAAAAAATGTGCTTCAAGATTGTGATAAAAAAAAGAAGTGTGATGAAAATAAAGAATGAAGAAGAAGGGACAATGGTTGGGGTGTGAAGAAGAAGAGGCGTGGGGGTGGGAGTTGAGGTGGAAAAGACGATTCTAACTTTTTTTTTATTTACTTTAATTTCAAAATGATGTGCCTATTTTTCATTTTTGTTTTTTGGCAACGTTAGTTTTAGGGGTAAGAAAAATCACTTTTGAGTAGTATATGTGTGTAATAGGTCACTATGATAGTTTAAGCGTGCAACTGACAATTTCAATGAGGAATTTATGCTTTTTCCCATTTGTAAATATGTATTAGGAAACAATGTTAAGCACAAACATGCACATTGTGTTATAAGGATCTTATATTAATTAATAGCCATTTTTTTAATTCCTTTGTGGTGCAAATGATGTTGTATGTAAAAAATTGTGGTATCAGAAGCCTATGCTCAATTAAGAGCACGATCCTGGAGTACTTGTCTACCCGCTATAGCCTCAACTTCCAACACCAGTCTTAACCTTTCTCCCTCCTCTCTTCACCAACTCATAGCCATCTATTCCATTAGGCCGAAACCCTCAAATTACTTAGTTTAGAGAACACAAATTGTCCAACTTATGCAAACACTTAAAGTCACAAATATAATCAAAGATGAAGCCCCAGAAGAAATAATTGTTGTCGAGAAAGAAGACACCACTCCTAATCTTGAATTCATTGAATGAGAAGAATGTGATGTTCTAGTCATGAGTTGTCTCTCAAGAAAAATGACGGAAGAGTCGATGTTTCTGATCATAGGTTGTTCAACGGCTAAATAGATGTGGGTCTGCTTTGAGGATACTTACCTACAAGCAAGCAACAACAAGGAATTTCAATTGAAGCAACACCTTCAAACCATAAAATTGGGATCTAAATCAATAGATGAATACACAAAAGAATTCAAAGGAATATGTGATGGTCTTATGGCTATACAAAAACCTTTGGACGAAGATAACAAGGTTATCAATTTTGCTAGAGGCCTTGGAAGTAAGTACAAAACTTTTTCGTACTGTGATGCTAAGAAAATCGCAATGTCCTACATTCACACAATTTGTGAACGCTCTTAAAGGTTTCAAAATGAGAGAAGATACAGATGACCAAGTTGAGAACATACGCCTCCACTCCAATATGTCTTTTGTGGTACAAAAATGTCAAAAAAGAGGTTGTGGTTACTATAATAGAGGAAGAGGACAACAACAACAACGTGGAAGAGGTTTCGGCAGAAACTCCTCTCAGCATCCATCTGGTGGTTCATCCAACATGGACATCTAACCAAAGGAGACTATTCGGATAGATCCATGACAAATTTGTGACAGAAATAACCATACAACTCCATCTTGCTTCTATAGATGAAATTACTCATATCAGGCACAACAAGATATGTCGCAAACACTTGCAACAATGTGATTTAGTGAAGAGACTGACGATAATCTCTATATGGACTCATGTTCTAGCAATCACATGGTGCAATCAACCGATATTCTTGAAAATCCTTCCTCATTTAAAGGTACAAATTTTGTTATGGTAAGTAATGGTGACAAATAACTAACAATGCACATCGGAGATAAATATATTGAAATAAATCTTCATCTAAAGGACATCTTTGTCGTGCCTAAACTCAAAAATAATCTTAATTCTGTTAGTTAATTTGTGACAGAAAATTCGTGTTTACTAAAATTTACTGACAAGGGTTTTATTATTAAGGACATGAGAACGGGCACAACTCTGGCAAAAGGCAATAAAAAAAAGACTTGCATGCCTTGGAAGGAAACTTACATGTTGCCTTGATAGCTACAAAGACACAGAAGAATTCAGACACATTTGGCATCAAAGATTAGGACACCCACATTCAAGAATTATTTGTTTATTACATAGCAATAAAATGATTGATGTCCAAAGTTGGAACAAAGAATTTTCAGTTTCTTCAAGTTGTAAAATCGGAAAAAGCTATAAATCACCTTTTCAAGTATCAAATAAAAGGGACTTGAGCTATTAGCAAAAATACATAGTGATTTATGGGGACCAACCCCTGTGGCATCACCTCAAGGAATAAAATACTATGCTATTTTTGTTGATGATTGCACTAGATTTACTTGGATATACTCTTTAAAGAAGAAATTTGTCTCTATTTTTTTTTCTTGAATTTTCAAAAATTAGTAAAAAATCAGTTCTCTACAAAAATCAAAGTATTTCAAAGTGATGGCAGAGATGAATTTAATAGTTTTGAGCTTGAGACCCAACTTGTCTAAAAACGACATACAACAACAAGTTTCTTGTCCATATATACTTGAACAAAATGGAGTCGCCGCAGAAAAACATAAACATATTGTTGAAACTGACATGACTTTGCTTTTTAATGCAAACTTCTTGTTGTTCTTATGTGTTGAAGCCTTTATGACTGCCGTCTTCCTAATTAATAGAATGCCTACAACTACATTGAATATGGAATCACGTTCTCAAAGCTACATAAACACTCACCTAACCATAACTCCCTGAAAGTTTTTGGGTGTCTATGCTTTTTGTTGGTGTTTTTTAAAAATGGGGCAGCACAAAAAGATTGAAAATGTCTCTTAATATTTTATTAATCATAATAGGGCTTTAAATAGCCAACTTGATAACATAATCTGCATAACAAGAATTTAAAAAGACTAAATAATTTCAACAATTAAAACAATCTAACAAATATTTAAAATTCAAATTCATCCTAAAACTAGGTAGCTTATTATTTTAAAAAATGACTGCAGTAACTAAAAGCAAACTCAACACTCCTCCTTTGCTTTAGATACTGTAATTTAGAAAAGTTGCTCCTCCTCAATTTCTGCTTCTACAACTTGTGCTTGAAGATTGTTCTTAAGCTTGCAAACTTTTGTAACATGATAGACTTGTTTGCAATTTCCATATATTGCATCCGGTCTCCATCAACAAAAATTTTCCAAGTGCGTTTTTCTTTTGCAGTATTTGCAAAGAGGGTAATTATCTTTTTTTTTTTTCTGTTTTGTGCATAAAAGGCACCCTCAGTAACATTATCTTGCCTGAAAACTCTTCTTTGCTCTTGTGCTTGAAGATTACTTATTAGTTCTTCAATAGAGAGATCTTTAGACTCTTCCAGAGATGAAATTTTAGATTCGAATCTCTCTGGAATTGTCACAAGGATTTTTTCTACTATTCTGTCATCTTTGAAATCTTCGCCAAGCAACCTGATTTTATTAACGATAAAAGAAATCTTGTCAGAATACTTAACAATAGTTTCATCCTCTTGCATCCTATGAGATTCGAAATCTCTTTTCAAATTCAAAATTTGCATTTGCCTGACTCGGTCACTTCCTTGATATTCCTTTTTTAATTTTTCCTAAGCTTCTTTTGCCGTTTCACAAGCAATGATTTTTGAAAAAATCGAATCCGCAACTGAATTTTGAATTACAGTTTTGGCTTTGAATTTTTTGGTTTATTCATCCGAATGAGATTTAATTTGAGCAAGGGTAGGATTTGCAGGGAGAGGTTGTAAGGGTATATCTTCCATTATAACTTCCCACAGATCATAGGCTTCAAGATATGATTTCATTTTCACTGACCAAATCTGATAGTTTTCACCAGTGAAAATTTTTGGGGCATTCAAAGAGAGACTGCTGCTTGCCATTATTTTGGGTAAAAATGATTTAGAAAAGCTTTTGCATTGAAAAAAGCACGGATTGAAAAGGTAGCTTTGATGGGTTAAAATGGGTAGCCACGATGGGTTAAAAGGTATCCCTTACGGGTTAAAAATGTATGGTAGTTCTTTGGAAGATTTCACAGATCTCTTAAGATCAATGAAGCTCTTGATACCACTGTTGGTGTTTTTTAAAAATGGGGCAGCACATAAAGATTGAAAATGTCTCTCAATATTTTATTAATCATAATAGGGCGCTAAATAGCCAACTTGATAACATAATCTGCATAACAAGAATTTAAAAAGACAAAATAATCTCAACAATTAAAACAACTTAACAAATATTTAAAATTCAAATTCATCCTAAAACTAGGTAACCTATTATTTTAAAAAATGACTGCAGTAATGAAAAGCAAACTCAACACTTTTCATATCTCAAAGGACAGAATAAAAATATATTCCAACCAAAATCACTCCCGTGTGTTCATAGGTTACACTAGTACTCCAGAAGGGTTACATATGCTACATCCTCATAAGAGAAATTTTTTTATTTCGAGACAAGTCATTTTTGATGAATTGTATTTACCTTATGTACTGTTTACTAGAGTTGATCTCTCTACAAAATTTCATGCTTCACATTTTACAACCTTTCAAGAATTTTTGGGTAAAAAAATCATTTAATATGAATATGCATCTCCTTCAGTTGACTACGTAGAAAATGCATATATTATTAACTATATCTTTTTGTTAAAGTAACTATCTCTGCTAGTTGTAGTAACTCATAGTATTTATTTTATTTACCTCTTGTTATTAGTTTAAATAAGTCACCTACTGTGTGGAGCACGTTTAGGAATAGTTATAGTTCCTATTTTATCTAGCATTAGTTAGTTGTAGATCATGTGTAGGTGGTGGCCTGCACGTTAGCATTTGGGTGAAGATTATGTATATAATAGCTTGCTATCAGACTTAACAAAAATCATCTTTTGACCTTCTCATCTTAATCTTCATATGGTACCATAGCTCCCATAAGATCCACCGAGTCTGATCCATTTCATTATTCTTAAGCTTTCTCATCTATGACTCTAGTCACTGATGCTACTGCTACCAACAATTCTACAGTTTTTGTCACCACTCATGTGGTACAATTTAACCCTATTGCTCAATTACCTATTATACTACAAGGTACTCTCAATTTTTCAATATGGAAAGCACAACTTGTGATGCTACTAAATGGACATCAACTCCTGGGACATCTTGATGGAACCAAAACTGCTCCATCACCTACTATTACCCAAAATGATCTTACTATACCGAACCCCAATTATCAGATCTAGTTCTCTCAGGACCAGTTGATCCAACAAGCAATGATGGCATCGACCGATCCTACAATTTCTCCAACTGTTGCAGTAGCACCATTTTCTACCAAAGCGTGGGCACTCCTTCACACAACTTACGCCAACAAAAGCCATACTCGCATCTTTAGCTTGCGTGATCAATTGTAGAATGCCAAAAAGGCTCACAAAACCATTGCAAAATACTTACAAGAGGTTCATTCTCTATCTGATGTTCTCTATGTTGTTGGTTCAACTGTCAATGACGATGAACTTTTTGTCAAAATTCTAAGTAGACTTGGTCGTGAGTATAGTGAATTTCACTACTAAAAAACCGCTAAAAAACGACGGAAGAAAAAGCGACGGACAGCGTCGCTCCAAAAAAGCGACGGACTAAGAGATACCGTCCGTCGCTTTTTAATTAAAATAATTATTTTTAAAATTATTTTACAAAAAGCGACGGACTGCATCTCTTAGTCCGTCGCTTTTTTTACGGATTTTTGCGCTAAATATATATATATATATATATATATATATATAAAATTAATAATAATTTATTTAACATATATAGAGACGTCGTCCGTCGCTTTTTATAAAAAAATAATTATTTATAAATTAAACAGTAATCACGTTGTCCGTCATTTTAATTTACTTTATTTTATTAATTTGTTTTTTAAAAAATCGACGGACGGCATCTCTTAGTCCGTCGCTTTTTGGTCAAATATCTAGTCAAACATTTTTCAAAAGCGACGGACAGCGTCTCTTAGTCCGTCGCTTTTTAATTAATTTTTTTTTTAATTTTTTCTTAAAAGCGACGGACGGCATTGCTTAGTCTGTCGCTTTTTTTCGCGAATTTTTGCTAATTAATTATTTTATATAGATAGCGACGCAGTCCGTCGTTTTTTATTAAAAATAATTATTTATTAATTTTAAAAAAGTCACGCCATCCGTCGCTTTTTATTAATTTTAATTGTTTAATTATTTTTTAAATTAGCGACAGACAACATCTTTATGTCCGTCTCTTCTTGGTCAAAATATCTGGTCAAATATTTTAAGAAAGCGATGGACAATTTCTCTTAGTTTGTCGCTTTTTGGTCAAAATGTTGGTCAAACATTTTTTTAAAAAAGCGACGGACATAGAGACGCTGTCCGTCGCTTTTTAAAAAATATCTGCACTAGCAGACACGATTTTCCCCATTTCTCCATATAAAAAACAAAATTGAGAAATATTTTGATTTAATTTTATTTAAATCGTCTTCCGGAGAATGGTTTTGTGTAAAATAAAAAACAAAAAAAATTATAATACCGACTTCCAGATGTCGGTAAATTAAATAGTATGTAATAAATTAATCTTTTCAATTAACTTTAAATAAATCGTCCTCTGAATGACTGTTTTATATAAGATAAAAAATAATTTAATATAAAATACCGACCTCCCGATGTCAATATTATTTAATTAACATGATTACTTTTTATTTATCTTAAAATTTAATGTGATACCGACCTCATGAGGTCGATATTTTTTATTATATCTAATTACTTTTAATAAAAGCGACATCCGGAGGTAGGTATGTTTAAAATATTCCTATTAATCATAATTTTGCTATTGTGCATAATATTAAAATTTCATTTTACACCTACGATTAATTGTTCAAAAAGTGTAACAATTTTGTATACTTTTACAAATAAAATGTTAGAATTCGTGAAATAAATAAAAAAATATCTATAATCCATATTTAGAGTATGAAACTACGTTGATATGAATTAGGAGATAATTATACTTATATTTATAGAGTAATGTACAAATCCTATCAGTCCGTCGTCTAATCATAAACTTAATATCTCATGTCATGATGTAGTAGAGGTGAAGAGCTAACATATAAT
>NC_064287.1:9016908-9048412 GCF_019186545.1 Solanum stenotomum
TTAGAACTTGAACTTGAACTTGAACTTGAACTTAGAATTGGAAGTCAAACTTAGAACTTGAACTTGAAATTAGAACTTGAACTTGAACTTGAACTTGAACTTGAACTTGAACTTAGAATTGGAAGTTAAACTTAGAACTTGAACTTGAAATTAGAACTTGAACTTAGAACTTGAACTTGAACTTAGAATTAGAACTTAAACTTAGAACTTGAACTTGAAATTAGAACTTGAACTTAGAACTTGAACTTAGAACTTGAAATTAGAACTTGAACTTGAAATTAAAATTTGAACTTGAACTTAGAACTTGAACATAGAATATGAACTTGAATTTAGAACTAGAACTTGAACATAGAATATGAACTTGAATTTAGAACTAGAACTTGAACATAGAATATGAACTTGAATTTAGAACTAGAACTTGAACTTGAACTTGAACTAGAACTTAGAACTTGAACTTGAACTTAGAATTTGAACTTAAACTTAGAACTTGAACTTGAAATTAGAACTTGAACGTAGAATTTGAACTTGAACTTTGAACTTAGAAATTGAAATTAGAACTTGAACTTAGAACTTAAACTTGAAATTAGAACTTGAACGTAGAATTAGAACATGAACTTTGAACTTAGAACTTGAAATTAGAACTTGAACTTAGAACTTGAACTTGAAATTTAACTAATTTTAGAACTTTTCGTGCTAGGCAACTGAGGAAGCTCAACATCTAAAAAAGTTGATACAAGACTATATTGCTTCTTTCATCAAAGTAGGAGATAAGGTTGGTGCTTCTAAATTTCTAAAGTTCAAGTACAATTGTTTACAATAATGTGTTTGTGTCCATCTAGTATTGATATTTAGCTTTAATTTTATGATAATATTTTTGTGTCCATCAATTGTTTGTTAAGCATAAGTACCAACACTAGTTGATCCTATTGATGACAAAATTAATTTTCTTGCAAGATCGATTTGTATCCCTATAGTGTTGACACTTAGCTTTAAATTTAGAAATAATATATTTGTTAAGCATGAGTACCAACACTAGTTGATCCTATTGATGACAAAATTGATTTTCTTGCAAGATCGATTTGTGTCCATCTAGTGTTGACACTTAGCTTTAAATTTAGAAATAATATATTTGTTTAGCATGAGTACCAACACTAGTTGATCCTATTGATGACAAAATTGATTTTCTTGCAAGATCGATTTGTGTCCATCTAGTGTTGACACTTAGCTTTAAATTTAGAAATAATATATTTGTTAAGCATGAGTACCAACACTAGTTGATCCTATTGATGACAAAATTGATTTTCTTGCAAGATCGATTTGTGTCCATATAGTGCTGACACTTAGCTTTAAATTTAGAAATAATATATTTGTTAAGCATAAGTACCAACACTAGTTGATCCTATTGATGACAAAATTGATTTTCTTGCAAGATCGATTTGTGTCCATCTAGTGTTGACACTTAGCTTTAAATTTAAATAAGTTAAATTAAATAATGTGGTTTTGTTGATGGATTTAGTTATTGGAGTTAAGTCAAAACTAAACTAATTCAAGTTAAAAAGTTGTTAAGTTGTTTAAATAAGTTAAATTAATTAATGTGGTGTAGTTGGTGGATTTAGTGTTGTATTAAGTCAAAACTAAACTAGTTAAAGTTGTTAAGTTGTTTAAATAAGTTAAAATAAATATTGTGATTTAGTTGGTGGATTTAGTTGTTGTATTAAGTCAAAACCAAACTAGTTAAAGTTGCTAAGTTGTTTAAATAAGTTAAATTAAATAATGTGGTTTTGTTGAAGGATTTAGTTGTTGGAATTAAGTCAAAACTAAACTAGTTCAAGTTATAAAGTTGTTAAGTTGTTGAAATAAGTTAAATTAAATAATGTGGTTTTGTCAATAATACTAAACTAGTTTTAGGACTACTACTAGTAAAATTATTATTAAATTTTATTTATAATATAATTGAATATCTATATTTTTGTAGATGGATCATCATTTGTGGATGTATAATATGTATTATGAAACTGGTGCTGGTTTGAAACCTGAGTTTATTGACGGTGTTAGAAATTTTATTGAACATACAATGAATAATATATATTAATAGTGAATATATTTATGATATGTATATACATTGATGTCAATTTTTATATTTAATATGCAGAATGACTTTCATCAGTACGTCGCTGAGAATCTAGATAGTTCGGTCCAATTAACCTCTGAATTGTCCACCCAGATTTGGAAAGAAAAAGTGGTAGGGGGGACACACAAGGGTAGATGCTATGGTCTAGGCTCTCGAAACGATGTTAGACGACTCCAGTCAGGCTTAGAAGGTATTGGATCGTCACGTCAAGCCGAGACACTTGACGGTGTTCAGATTGCTGCTATGTCGGATCAAATAGCTAAACTTACAATGGCACTAGCAGAGTCAGAGTGGAGAAGAGTAGCTGAACAAGCAAACATGAGTGAGACCGTTCAGCAAATCAAAGAACAAGTAATGAACCTCGCTCGTCGACCTACTACTTCCGCTCCCGATGACACTGACAACGAGAGTGATGATGATGATTATGTAGATCTCACTCCCTAGTTCAGTTCTTTGGACATTTATGAACTTTTTGAAATTTTGAAACGAATTTTAAAAGACTTTATAAGTGTTTAATTTATGATTTAGATACTTTTGAATGTTATTTTAAGTTTGTTGTTTTATGTTTTGTTTAGATTGTTTATAATTGTGTGTTTGATTGGGATGAATAGTGTAGAATTGAATTGAATTGCATTGACAGGTGGGCAGCAGAAACTGCCAGTTTTAGCTGTCAAAAATATTGCAGAAAAAGTGACGGACAGAGTGGTTTAGTCCGTCGCTTTTCTGGGGTTAATTTTTTTAAAAACCCATAAAAGCGACGGACAAAGTGGTTTAGTCCGTCGCCTTTTAGAAATAAAAAAAATTAAAATTAAAATAAAGCGAAGGACTCCGTCGTTTTTTTAAAAAAAATTCAAAAAAAAGAAGTAAAAATGCGACGCCGTTCGTTGCTAAAAGAGACGCAGTCCGTCACTTTTTGAAAAGTGATGTTGTCCGTCGCTTTCTGAAAAGCGATGCTCTCCGTCGCTTTTTGAAAAGCGTCGAGCTAAAAAGCGACGGAGGTGACTGCGTCGCTTTTTCGTCGATTTTGACCAAAAAAACGATGCAGTCCGTCGCTTTTGGCCGTCGTTTTTTGACAATTTTTTAGTAGTGTTTGCTGCTGCAATACGCACATGAGAATCTTTTTGAGCTGTGAAGAATTATTTCAAAAGCTCACAGAACATGAATTTTTCCTAATACATCTAGATTTGGAAAAACCATCCCCTATGATCACAATGCCCATAAATCCAACACGCCTCCGCAATTCATCAGGAACAATCCTCGCTTCTGCAATAAACCATGGAAACCCTCCCAATCTCGGCAATGGAATTCCAACAATCAGCAATCGAACTCCAACAATCAGCAAAATAAGATACAATATAAACAACCTGTCAAATGTCAATTGTGCCAAAAGCTTGGTCACACAACATATGTTTGTCATATGTTTGTCTCTCCAAGTCACACAAACATTTTGAAGCTAAGGCCAACTTTTTCATCGGGCTTGCAATCATCCAGAAACTCTTGGATTCTAGACTCTGGAGCAACTCACCATGTCACTACCGAACCCCACAACCTTAAAGAGTATACATGAATAGAAGAAACTTCTATGGGTGATGGTAAAACCATTCTCATCACTCATTCTGGTTCAACTTTGATTCAGGCATCTAATACCTTTTTAAGCTTTCTGACACACTTTGTGCTCCATTAATAATAAAAAAGTCTAATTTCTATTGCTAAGTTTATCAAGATAACCTCATATCTATTGAATTCTTTCCTTTTACTTTTGTTGTGAATGACTTGCACATTCTAAAGCCATTGGTACAAGGCCGGAACAAAAATGGATTATATGAGTGGCCATATCTGCAATCCAAGAAACCATCCATTCACCTTGCCTCCACAAAAGCCCCACTTCAACTCTGGCATTGTCGATTGGGTCATCCGTACTTGGAAATTTTAAATTTTATTGAAAATAAATTTTCTTTACCTGTTGTTGCTAGCAAAGACAAGTTTAAACCTTGCAATTCTTGTTCTTATAATAAAGCGCATCGTTTTCCATTCCAAAGACTCATTTTGTCGAGTAATATTCCTCTTAAAATTGTCTTTAGTGATTTATGGGGACCATCATCCGTTTTGTCACTCGATATATATTACTGCATATTTGTTGACTGATACACCAAATATACTTGGTTGTATACACTCAAAAACAAAAGTGAGGTTGCATCAAATTTCCCAAAGATTCATCCTTTAGTAGAAAATTTATTCAAAACAAAAATTTCTTCAATTTATACAAATGGAGGGGGTGAGTTCATCGGTCTTCAGCCTTATCTTCAGAAATATGAGATTGAACACTTGATTTCACCTCCCTACACACCATAACGTGTTGTCATAGCTGAACGTTAACGTCATCATATTATTTAAAACGACAAAAGTCTTCTTCATGAAGCATCCTTACCACCTAAATTTTGGTCTTTGGCCTATCATTATGTTCTCTACCTTATTAACTGACTTTCCACTCCTATCCTGAATAATGAGTCGCCCTACCAAAATTTATTTGGTCGATCTCATGATTATACCACCCTAAAAGTTTTTGATTGTTTTTGTTACCCATGGCTTAAAACTTACACAAAAAATTAAAATTGATCCCTACTCCACCCTGTGTGTGTATTTAGGTATCTCTCAAACTCACCACGCTCATATCAGCTTTGACCCAGTTCACTAAAGGACTTTCGTAAGTTGTGATAAATTTTTTGAAATAGAATTTCCATTAAAAAAATGTTCATTCATTTGCGAAAATATACTTCCCAATTAAGTTGGGAAGTTGTTGAATCCAAAGAGGAGACTCCAACATCAATTCTAACTCCTCTTTTTATCCCACCACTTATTCCAATCCCCTTTAGAATCCAACTGTCACGCCCCGAGCCTACACCCTAGACGTGGCCGATACTCGAGAACCATTGTTGATCCCCAAGCGAACCCTTGTCCTGGATGAATAATTAGCGGAAGACTTACTCAAGCAATGATAGTCTCAAAACAGAATTAAATCAGTTAAACTCAAATACTTAATAACAATACTATTGTTTGTTAAAACACTCAAAGAGAGTAAATTAATAGACACCTCGACTCTGTCTATCTATGAAGCCTCCACTATTATAGAAAGATGTCGGGACAATACCAATGACATCTCAAAACTACTAACTAGAAAGTAAATGTGAAGTCCTCCAGAATGTAAGGAGGCTCACCAAAAGCTAGCTGAAGTCTAGAGTGCTCTCAATGAAGCGCACATTGATTATCCTAAACAACTATATCTTCATCATAAATAGATGCAAGTCAAATGACATTAGTACATTGAATGTACAAGTATGTAATAGAACTGAATAACAAATAATTGAATTGAAAGGACTTCAATAGAAAAAATATACTCAAGCTGAATGTAATGAAATAAAAGAGTTAAATCATTTAAAGCTATCTAAAGTAATTACTCATCTCTGAACTCAACATAATAAGTAATATATTAAAATACACTTTAACTCTATCAGGAGATTCTCTCACTGACAACCATCACTATGAGCTATGTGATGATACATCGTCTTGTCTACGCTGCCAGAACTGTCTTATACCGTGTCGGGTATAGAACCTCTCAGCTAAGTGGATCCACTAAGCTATAAGGATGTATCTAAAAAGTATGATCCTGTACCCATGTTGGCAATACATGGTTTATGAGGATTTTGAGTTGTCTGAACTCATCCCCGTATCAGTGCTCAATACTAACCCCAATAGTATATATAGTCATGCTTAAATATATAAAACATACACTTTCTCTTGTTTGAGATAATTGCTCAAACTATCCTCTTAAAAGAGGTAACTACTCTAAAATATCTCTGAACTCATAAACTTATTTAGAATCAAGGTTTCTCTTTTCTCACTTTAAAAATGATATCTTTGGTAAATATTTCGTTCCCTTATACTTTCTCTCAAAACATCTCTTCAGACTTTACTCAAAACTCTTCTTTACTTTTCTCAGAAATCAATTTAAGACAATGATTGATTAATGTGATTTCTCTATAAATAGATCAATAATAAGGTTCATGCTAGAAAATAGACATGAACAATCAACTCAAGAATCTCGATATATGATATAGATCAACTCAACAATTAGGAACATAATTTAGGAATTCAACGATACTACTCATCTCAACACTACTCAGATCTAAGGATAGAACCCTAGATTACTCTTTTACTGATTTGAAAGTAGATGTAGGGTATGTGGACGAACTAGTCTAACACTGATAGTCTTACATAGTTGGGAAGAACAAATTTCTTGGCGAAATTGATGGAAACTTGAAGAACGCTTGAAACCCTTGCCTTTTCTCCTCTTGGAACCTTGCTCTAATGATTTGAAGTGTTAAAGAACGTAAAAAGGACGTTTAACACTACTAAGAACCTTAACTAGGTGAAAAAGGGCCGGGATTCAGGCTTAGAATGGATGGAAAAGTCTGAAATACCCTTAATTAGTAGAAAATGCAAACCCCAGGCGCGTCTAACGGTGGTCCTGACGGCTATCATAGTCAAAAAAACCTGTTACCTATCATAGTAAAAAACACCTGAAAGACCTGATACTCTGCATGTGTGACGGACTAGCTGACAGCTCGTCACAGGTCTGACGGCCCATCATGGATGCCGTTAGCTTTTTCTGATGTGACAATCTCTGGTAAAATGGCCATAACCTTTTACTCTGAACTCGAAATGAGACAAACTCGGTGGCATTAGAAAGAGGACTCAAAGACCTTAAATTTGATAGGTGATGGACCATCTAATTCATTATGTACTGAAAGATGTGATCTTTTGCATCTCACTAAGTAGAATCTTATGTCAAAACTTAATCGGTATGGGATCTTTCAACTCAACTTTTTGCTAGGAGATTCTTGTGACCCTAATTCATCTCCAAATCCATTACCACACTAAATAAATGACCTTTACACATATGAGAAATCTAAGAATCACTCTATACAACCTTTCATGTAAATAAAGTATAGTTCGGGTCTTAACATAGAATTTTTTGGGGTATTACTATATCTCCCCATTGGGATCATTTGTCCTCGACTGATGGTTAAAATGAGCATGGAAGGGAAATGAGTTACTCTTACTATCTTTTTGACTTTTGAACTTGTCAACTAACATAGACAAAACTGGTTCATAGTAAGAGTTTGGAACTTTCTATAGCATATATGTTGCGAATGATTTGAGTTTGAACATAGTCACGCTCTATCTGAAGATATTTGACATAAAGCAATTATATCTGGGCACGAAGTAAGAATAGGAATACTATGCCTTGAGTGATATGCCTGGTTGCTTTTAACCTTAGCAATACTTTTCAACTATGTTCTCTTTTCTGATTACTACACTTCATTAGTTGCAACTCCTAGCTCCCACTAAAGTATATGACTACTCTTACAAACGTTAAGTCAAATCACTTGCTCTTACTGTGTTCAAGCCTAATATCTAATCACAAGGTGCTAAACATGAGATGGTTATACTTATCTAAACCACACGATTCATGTTCTATACCTCTATATGGAATATCATCCCAATAGTACTTCTCCTTATAACCGCATTCAACCAACCTTGAGCCCAAATCAAGAAACACCTAATGCATCATACATCTATCCACATTCAAGCCTAGTACTATAACCACTCCATGAATTTGCACTAACCAATCCTTCTAAGAATTTCTTATTCTCTCATCATCATTACCAACTAAAATTTAACATAGTACTACTAGGAATCGACTAATTTCTCTCATTTAACTATTACTCATAGTAAAACACTATCCTATTCCTCCTCCACATTATAACTTAAGATGGAATAAGGACACCACCACTAACACAATAAGAAACATCAACCCTCTCCTTTTATCATTACTCAACTACTATCAACAAAATCACTATCAAAACTGAAAAGGATGACTAAAAGAGCTTACGGTGAAAAATCATAATTACGATTCATTCAAGACATATGATATAAAAATATGCTTGACATAACATTATTCTGTTAACCAGTAAGAGTAAATCATGAATTCGAATACTGAGCATACTATGAGATGCGAGTGCTTATATGAATAGGTTCATATGAGGCTGATATTCATAACTTTATAGAGTAAGATTGAGATCAATGGGCTAAAGTCTTTGCCCCTCATTCTGCGAACTTAGCATAAATGTTAATCTGTCTGAAGTGTATGAGAATATGTCATGGAAAATATTCTAATATTAAAGACATCAACATGATGTTGTAAAGACTGAACTTTGAGGAATACGCTAGAGTACGAAGGGATCGATATATCACTTTAACTCTTTCTGAACACATCACCATTTAATTCCCAACACTTGACTTGGTCCCTAACCTTATCTTCTTCCCCTTTGATCTGAAGCGAACACTTTAAAGCTCTTGATCTATTATATCATCTCTAAACTAGTCTATATATGTGTTACCCTAATACCTGGGAAATGCTAATCTTATGTCTACTAGACTCTCTATGTGCGCATACTAATATTCCTTCTAAGTCTTCTTTCTCATATGCTTCTCGTAACTTCTTTTTGTCTTCTTTAAAAGACTTTCTATATCTGTTACTCGCATTGACTTAGAAAATCACTTAATCTAACTTTTAAGGGAAAAATAATGATTACATTAGCCTATTCCATATTGACATCTACGCACACATGAAAAATCATAAACTTAATTGGAACCTCGTTTGACTAAATACAATCTCGGGTACACCTTTTAATGCTCTTTTACTCTAATGATTTAGCCACACTTTATTGCTCTCATCTAAAAGTTAGAAGCCCACACTTGTCCACTCACATTCATTGCAACTAACATATTGATTCCTCACCTACTCTATGTCAAATCTACCAGATTAGATTCAAAATTAAATTATCACCCTCGTGTTGCCATTTTTTTTATTACGACACTCATGCATCTCAAATTCAAGCTTAGTATCTAGTACTAAACACAAATATCAATATAATTGCTCGCATACTATACTAATTGATAACTACTAGATACAATTAAGAAACACTCACTCCTAAGACCTCATGACAAGTAGTCAATCTTTATATCTCAGTCTATATCCTTACAGTTTATCGTCACATTCCCTTTCATAACTTAATTACTATTTACCCATTCACTATACATCATTGCCTAATTAGTTCTATAACCCTCTGAATATTATGGGCTCTCCCTTAAAAATAATAAGCCTAGCCTAGATTTGTAACCTCATGAATACTTTACTTTTTATTCAACACATATACTTGTCCTTAACTAACACAATGTTACATCGACATAAACTCCCTTCTGGTTAAAGTATACTCTAACTTATCCATACTATAACTTAATGGGTGCATGACTGCAACAACATAATTTACCTCATCACTGTCTCCCTTCTTAGATTACTATACCTCTGCATGCATTCTTCTTACTTTGAGCACTTCTACCACTACTAGCTTATAACATCACAACTTATACTCTCTTTCGGGTGAATAATACTACCGAAGCATTTTAAAACATACTGTCATCTTAAATATATCACCTGAAACAAGGTTTTAGAGAAGAGAGTCTGGGAGTACATCTCGCTTTTAGCTCAAACGCACGATTCATATGAATAATAGTGCACTCTTTCGAATCTAAACACTTAAGCTCACTCACGGGCTTCTCTCAAGCCTCTATGGACTTTCTAAAAACTTTTGTTGAGAGTAACTCATCAATAAAGACAAGGATCTGGGCTTTGCTTTTCAACTACCTTGAGTATGAGAGATAATCAAATATATTTGAGAAACACACAAGTTTGAATAAGTTCCTCATGACATAGTTCTATTGCACGATTTAGAGTATGAAAGAATGGGAGATTTTCTTAAATGTTTGTAGTCCCTCGTTTATAGAAGTGAGGCCCTTAAAACCATAAATAAGATGCTACTGACACGACTTCATAGACACCCTAAGACAGTTGAACTTTGTGATCTGATACCAAGTTTGTCACTCTCGAGCCTACACTCTAGACGTGGCCAACCCTCGAGAACCATTGCTGATTCACAGGTGAACCCTTGGCCTGACTGACTACTTAGCAAAAGACTTACTAAAGCAATGATAGGCTCACAACAGAATTACATCAGTTAAACTCAAATACTCATCTCATAATATTTGAAAAAATGCTCAATAACAATACTATAGTTTGTAAAACAATTCAAAAAGAGTAAATATTGAGAGACACCTCGATACTATCTATCTATGAAGCCCTTACTATTAAAGAAGGATGTCGAGACAAGACTCACGACATCTCAAAACTACTGATTATAAAGTATATGTGAAATCCTCTAGAATGTAAGGAAGCTCACCAAAAGCTAGCTAAAGTGTAGAGTGATCTCAACAAAGCGTCTGTTGATGATCCTGAACACCTATATCTGCATCATAAAAAGATGAAGGTCAAATGACATCAGTACATTGAATGTACGAGTTTGTAAGATAGCTGAATAACAAAACTGAACTGAAAGGAATGCAATAGATAAAATATACTCAAGCTGAATGTAAAGAAATAAATGAGTTAAATCATTTAAATCTTTACAAAGTACTTACTCATCTCTAAACTCAACATAATAAGTAATATATTAAAATACTCCCTATGTTTCAAAAAGAATGACCTACTTTTCTTTTTAGTCTGTTTAAAAAAGAATGACTTCTTTCCCTTTTTGGTAACGTTTTAATTTCAGCTTTCCACGTGGCACATTTAAGGCCACAAGATTAAAGGGCAATCTTGTAAATTTGATATAACTTTAATTTAGGACCACAAGATTAAAAAGTCTTCTGTATTTTCTAAAACTTCGTGTCAAGTCAAACTAGGCCACTCTTTTTGAAACAGAGGGAGTACACTTTTACTCTACTGGAGATTCTCTAACCAACAACTACGTGATGATATATTGTCTTGTCCACATTGCCAGAACTGTCCTATACTGTGCTGGGGTATAAAACCTCTCAACTAACTGGAACCACTAAGCTATAAGGATACATCTATAAAGTATGATCCTGTACCCATATTGGCAAGACATGGCTCATGAGGATTTTGAGTTGTCTGAACTCATTCTCATATTGGTGCTCAATACTACTCTCAATAATATATATAGTCATGCTCAAATGTATAAAACATACTCTTTCTTTGGGTTGAGATAATTGCTCAAACTATTCTCTTAAAACATGTAACTACTCTGAAATATCTCTAAACTCATAAACTCATTTAGAAATCAAAGTTTTTTTTTTTATCACTTTAAAAATGTTATTTTTGGGAAATACTTAGTTCCCTTATACTTTCTGTCAAAACATCTCTTCAGATTCTACTCAAACTTCTTTACTTTTCTTAGACATCAATCTAAGACAATGATTGGATAAAATGATTTCTCAATAAATAGCTCGATAATAAGGTTCATCCTGGAAAATAGACATGAACAATCAACTCAAGAATCTCGATACATGATATACAACAACTCAACAATTAAGAATAGAGTTTTGGAATTCGATGATACTACTAATCTCAAGACTACTCAAATCTAAGTATAGACCCTAAGATTACTCTTTTAGTGATTTGAAAGTAGATGTAGGGCATGAGGACAAACTAGTTTAACACTATGATAGTCTTACATACCTGGGAAGAACAAAGTTCTTGGTGAAATTGATGGAAACTTGAAGAACGCTCGAAACCCTAGTTTTTTCTCCTCTTGGAACCTTGTTCTAATGATTTGAAGTGTTAAAGAACGTAAAAAAGATGTTTAACACTACTAAGACCTTTAACTAGGTGAAAAAGGGTCGGGATTCATGATTAGAATGGATGGAAAAAGTTTGAAATACCTTTAATTAGCAATAAATGCAAAACCCCAGGCGCGTCTAACGGAGGTCCTGATGGCCCGTCACTAGGATGATTGCCCGTCACCTGTCATAATAAAAAACACTTGAAACACCTGAAATTCTGCATGTGTGACGACCCAGCTGACAACATGTCACAGGTCTGACAACTCGTCATGGCTGTCATTAGCTTTTTCTAATGTGACAGTTTTTGGTAAAACGACCATAACCTTTTACTTTGAACTCGAAATGAGGCAAACTCGATGTCGTTGAAAAGATGACTCAAGGAACTTGAATTTGATAGGTATGTACCACCTAATTCATTATGTACTGCGCGAAATAATCATTTGAAACTGACATAAGTAGAATCTTATGTCAAAACTTAATCGGTATGGAAGGTTTAAACTTAACTTTGTGCTAGGAGATTCTTGTGACCTTAATTCATCTCCAAATCCATTCCCACACTAAAAAAATTGACCTTTACTCATATGAGCAATTTAAGAATCACATGATACGACCTAACATGTAAGTAAAGAATATTTTAGGTCTTAACTTAGAAATTTTTTGGGTGTTACAATATCTCCCCATTGGGATCATTCGTTCTCGAATGGTTGTTAAAATAAGCCAGAAGGGAAAGGAGTTACTCTTACTTTATTTTTGACTTCTGAACTTGTCTACTAACATAGGTGGAACTAATTCATACTAAGAGTTTGGAACTCTCTATAGCACATAAGTTGCGAACGATATGAGTTTGAACATAGTCACACTCTATCTGAGGCTATTTGACATAAAGTAAGGATATCTTGACACACAGTAAGAATAGGAATACTATGCCTTGAGTGTTATGACTGGTAGCTTTTATTCTTAGCAACACTTCTCAATTGTGCTCTCCTTTCTAATTACTGCACTTCACTAGCTGCAACTCCTAACACCCACTAGAGTATATGACTACTCTTACAAATGACTAAGTCAAACCACTTGCTCTTACTGTGTTCAAACCCAATCTCTAATTCACAAGGTTCTAAACATGAGATGGTTATACTTATCTAAACCACAAGATTCATGTTTTATACCTCTATAGGGAATATTATCCCAATAATACTTCTCCTTATAACCACATTCAACCAACCTCGAGCCCAAATCAAGAAACACCTAATGCATCATGCACCTATCCACATGTTAACAACACCACATTCCAACCTAGTACTATAACCACTCCATGAATTTCTACTAACCAATCCTCTAGGAATTTATCATTCTCTCATCATCTCTTCCAACCAAAATTTTACGCAATACTACTAGGAACTGACTAATTGCTCTCATTTAACTATTACTCATAGTAAAACATCATCATATTCCTCCTCCAGATAATAACTTTAGATGGAATGAGAACACCACCACTACCATAATAAGAAACATCAACCCTCTCTTTTATCATTACTCAACCACTATCGACAACATTACTATCAAAACTGAAAAGGATGATTGAAAGAGCTTAGGGAGAAAAATCATAAGTATGATTCATTAAAGACATCTGATAAAAGAATATGCATGACATAATGCTATTATGTTAGCCACTAAGAGTAAATCATGAATTCGCAAGACTGAGCATCCTATTAGATACGAGTGTTTATATGAATAGATTCATATCATGAGGCTGATATCCCTAACTTTATGAAGTAAGATTGAGATCAATGGGCTGAAGTCTTTTCCTCTCATTTTGTGAACTGAGCATAGATGTGAATCTGTCTGAACTGTATGAGCAAAGGTCATGGAAAAAATAATGATGTTAAAGACATCAACAAGATGTTGTAACAACTAAACTTTGAGGAATACGCTAGAGTATGATTAGAACGATATACCACTTTAACTCTTTTTGAACACATAACAGTCTAATTCCAAACACTTGACTTGGTCCCTCACTTTATCCTCCGCCCTTATACTTTCTCTCAAAACATCTCTAGACTCTACTCAACTCTTCTTTACTTTTCTCAGAAATCAATTTAAGAAAATGATTGGTTAAAAGTATTTCTCAATAAATAGCTCAATAATAAGGTTCATACTGGAAAATATACATGAACAATCAACTCAAAAATCTCCATACATGATATACATCAACTCAACAATCAGGAATAGAATTTCGGAGTTCAACGATACTACTCATCTCAAGACTTCTCAAATCTTTAGAGCCCTGGATTACTCTTTCACTGATTTGAAAGTAGATGTAGGGTATGAGGAAGAACTAGTCCAACATTATGATAGCCTTACATACCTGGGAAGAATAAAGTTCTTGGCAAAATTGATGAAAACTTGAAGGATGCTCGAAACCCTAGCCATTTTTCCTCTTAGAACTTTTCTCTAATGATTTGAAGTGTTAAAGGACCTAAAAAGAATGTTTAACACTGCTAATACCCTTAACTAGGTAAAAAAAGGTCGGGATTTGGCTTAGAATGGATGATAAAAGTCTAAAACACCCTTAATTAGTTGAAAAGGCAAAACCCCAACCGTATATGACGGAGGTCCTAATGGCCTGTCACAAGGATGATTGGCCGTCACTTGTCATCATCAAAAACACCTAAAATTTTGCATGTATGATGGCTATCACAGGTCTGACAGCCTGTCATGGCTACCGCCAGCTTTTTCTGAGGTGATAATCTCTGGTAAAACGGCCATAATGTTTTACTCCAAACTCGAAATGAGACAAACTTGGTGGTTTTGGAAAGTGGACTCAAAGTTCTTCCATTTTATAGGTCATGGGCCACATAAATCATTATGCATTGAGAGATATGATCGTTTGAAGTTGACGTGAAGTAGAATTTTATGTCAAAACTTAATCAGTACGGAAGGTTTCAACTCAACTTTGTGCTAGTAGATTCTTGTGACCTTAATTCATCTCCAAATCCATTCTCACACTAAAGAATTAACCTTTACACATATGATCAATTTAAGAATCATGCGATACAACCTTTTATGTAAATAAGGAATAGTTTAGATCTTAACTTAGAATTTTTTGGGGTGTTACACCAACTCTCACAATACAATCTCTTCCCCAAGCAATGCTCACTCCAATAGCTACGACCAAGTACTAGTAAGCTGTAGAGGCATCAGGTAATACACAACTTCCTACCCTTTATTTTTTTGCATGACACCGTCACACAAAAGCCTTTACTCACATACCAGAGACACAAAACAACCACTCCCAGCCCCTGGAGAAGCCACTCCTCCACCCATGACATCAAGTGATCCCTCTCTTGCAATACTTGCTGTCTCGATTCCCCTACCACCCTCAAATAGAATTATAACTAGCTCCCAAAATAATGTTTCCAAGCCAAAAAAGAAAACTCTCTTTTCTAACCCATTTGATTCCTACAGTTGTAACTTTCAAAAAAGCTGATAAACATGAAGAGTGGGGACAATGAATGAAAGTAGAGTATGATGCCTTAATTAGAAATCAAACTTGGGAACTCGTAACGCGAGACCTATCCAAATATGTTGTGGACTGCAAATGGTTGTAACAGATCAAGAGAAAAGCATATGTCTCACTACTAAAAAACTGCTAAAAAATGACGGACAGAAAAGCGACGGACGACATCGCTCCAAAAAGCGACGCCATTTGCCACACTGTCCATCACTTTTTAATAAAAAAAATATTTTTAAAATTATTTTACAAAAAACGACGGACGACATCTCTTAGTCCTTCGCTTTTTTCCCCGCAGATTTTTGCATATATATATAATTAATAATTAATTATTTAATATAGGCAGAGATGCTCTCTGTCGCTTGTTATTAAAATTAAATTAATTATAAATTAAACAACAACCACGTCGTCCATCATTTTTAATTAATTGAAATTTATTAATTATTTTTAAAAAGAGCAACAGACGACATCTCTATGTCCGTCGATTTTTGGTCAAAATGTATGGTAAAATATTTAAGAAAGGCGACATATAACGTCTCTTAGTCCATCCATCACTTTTTCGTCAAAATGTTGGTCAACTATTTTTTAAAAAGCGACATACAGAGAGACCCTGTCCGTCACTTTTCTTAAAATATCTGGGAGACCAGATGCGAAATTTCCCCATTCCCTCATTCTCTCTTCCTTCTCTCTAAGAACCACTGTGTGCCACCGTCTTTGCCGATGTCAACGCCGCCGCCGCCTTTGCCAACCCTAACGATGCCGCCGACGCCATCTCCATTTTCTATTTCTCCTTTAATTTAAGGTTAGAGTTGCATCAAATTAGTTTTTAATTTTTTCAATTTGAGTTATATTTGATTTTGTTAATTAGTTTATTAAATTTAATTGAGTTACATTAAACTAGTTCTAAAATCCCAAAATAAAACTAGTCCTAAAATCCCTAATAGAAACAAGTCCTTAAATACCCTAATTAACAAAATCAAATATTACTCATATTGAAAAAATTAAAAACTAATTTGATGAAATCCTAACCTTAAATCAAAGGAGAAAGAGACAATGGAGAGAGGAGATGGCGTCAACAGCGATAATAGGCATCGGCGTCGGCAAAGGCATTGCCATCGTTGGCGTCCACACACAGTGGTTCTTAGAGAGAAGGAAGAGAGAATGAGGGAATGAGAAAATGTAGAAATTTCGCGTCTGGTCTCCCAGATATTTTAGGAAAAGCGACGGGCAACGTCTCTTTGTCCGTCGCTTTTTAAAAAATAGTTGACCAACATTTTGGCAAAAAAGCGACGGACTAAGAGACGCTGTCCGACGCTTTTCTTTAATGTTTGACCATAAATTTTGACCAAAAAGAGACGGACTTCGAGATGTTGTCCGTTGCTCTTTTAAAAATAAAATTAATAAATTCAAAGTAATTGAAAGCAACAGACGACGTGGTTATTGTTTAATTTATAATTATTTTTTAATAAAAAGTGATGGACAACGTCTCTACTTATATTAAACAATTAATTATTAATTATATATATATTTGGCGCAAAAATCCGCAAAAAAAATCGACGGACTAAGAGATGCCATCCCTCGCTTTTTTGTAAAATAATTATTAATATTAAAAAGCGACGGACAGTGTGGCAAATGACGTCGCTTTTTGGAGCGACGCTGTCCGTTGTTTTTTAACAGTGAGGGTTCACACAGCGCCCTGGCTTGGATTTTCATGAGACATTCAGTCCCGTTGTCAAACCAACGACGTAAGGTTGGTTATATCTATAGTTGTGCAACACAATTGGCCAATCCATCAACTTGATGTCAATAATGCTATCCTACAAGGAAAATTGGACGAAGAAGTGCTTATGTCTCAACCTTAGGATTTATTAATCCCCATTTCCAAATCATGTTTGCAAGTTGAAGAAGGCAATTTATGGCCTCAAACAATCCCCCGGGCTTGGTATAATGCTATGCATGAACATTTGCTGAAAATGGGTTTTGTCGGAACAAAATCTGACAACTCACTATTTGTAAGGAAGCAGAAGGCTGTAACTATTTATGTTCTTGTCTATGTTGACGACATCATAATCACTGGCAAACATCCATAAGTGATCAAATTTGTCATCAGTTCCTTGGCAGCTAGATTTTCGTCGAAAGATCTTTGCTATCTGAACTACTTCTTGGGTATTAACATTAAGCACATACCAGATGATCTCATTCTTTCTCAATCAAAATACATTCTGGAAATTCTTTTGGAACTGGATATAGAAAATTGCAATGGTGTTTCTACTCCCATGTGTTCCAGTGTACCACTTCGAGTGGCTGACGGTTCGCCATTTACTGATGCAACGCGCAACCGGTGTACCCTTGTTAAATTGCAGTATTTGTCTCTCACACGGCCTGACATATCTTATGCAGTCAATAAATTGTCCTAATTTATTCATGTCCGATGAACATTGGAAAGCAGTTAAAAGAGTTCTACGGTATCTCAAAGAAACTGCAAGTTCAGGACTTCGCATCATTCGCATCTCTGACTCTAATTTGTATATGTATGCTGATGCAGATTGGGATGATCCGAATGACTGAATCTCTACATCAGGTTACATTCTTTCTTTGGACCAAATCCAATCAGTTGCTCATAAAAAAAAACAACGTACGTTAGCTCACTTATCCACCGAGGCAGAGTACAAATCTGTCGCCAATGCAATTGCAGAGCACACTTGGGTGAGAAACTTACTTCATGAGTTACATGTCACCATTTCGAAGACGGCAACAATCTACTCTGACAATGTTGGAGTGACTTATTTATCTCACAACCCAGTGTTTCATACCCGTATGAAACATGTTGTTGTTGATTTTGCATATGCACGTGACCAGGTTCAAGATCATCGAGTTCATGTTACTCATACTCATGCTTGTGATCAACTTGCTGATACATTCACCAAGCCATTGCCTAAATCAACATTTACTAGGTGTCGTTCCAGGTTAGGCATTGTTGCACCTTGCCTAACTTGAGGGGGTGTATTAACTGTATCTGTTAGTTACAGTAACTATATCTGCTGGTTGTAGTAACTGATCATAGTATTTATTGTATTTACCTGTTACTAGTTTGAATAAGTCTCCTACTGTGTGGAGCACATTAAGGATTAGTTATAGTTCCTATTATCTTGAATTAGTTAGCTGTAGATCATGTGCAGGTGGTGGCCCGCACTTTAGCATCAGTTGGTTGAAGATTATGTATATAATAGCTTGCTGCCAGACTTAATAAAAATTATCTTTTGACCTTCTCATCTTAATCTTTATATTGCACCAGCTCTCAGAACACCTCATGTACAGATGCCTTCGATGGAACAACCTGCTTCTTTATCTCAATGTGACCAACTTCCTGAGTTAAATATTCTTTAAACTCACCAAATATTGAAGCCCCTAATTCTCCTCATGGAAGCAGCTCTTATACAATGCAAGCTAGCAACAACAGTTCATCAATGCAAGCTAGCAGCAACAATTCATCAATGCAAGTTGGCAACAACAACACATCAAGTCCTACCTTGTCCAATATTCCAGGTAATGACCTCTTTGTGGAACTTCCCTCTTTACCTTGTGTTGCACCTTTGCCTGAAGTCGATCCTATTGAGCCCATAGCTCCTACTTCGCCAGATATGCAAATAGAAAATACTCACCTAATCCTCACCCGAACTAAAATGCAAACTTTGCTTAATCCTACCTTTCAATCCCTCAGTTACACAACTTCCTTACATCCTGAAGTCACTAAACCAAAATCAATTAAATCTACTCTTTCTAAGCCACACTGGTTGACTGCTATGCATGAAGAGCTCTCAGCCCTGAAATCTAGTGGCACATGGATGTTGGTACCTCGGCAACCTCATATGAACATTATTGGCTTTAGATGGGTGTTCAAAACAAAACTAAAGCTGGATGGGTAAGTGGAGCACTTTAAGGCTCTTCTCGTAAGGTTACAATCAAATTGCTTGTATCGACTTTGATGACGCTTTTAGTTCCATCTTCAAAGCTACAACCATTCGCACTGTGTTGTAACCACCCTACATTGGGAGATTAATTGGACGTCAAGACTATTTTTTTACATGGCGATCACAAGGAAACTGTTTTCATGGAGTAACCTCCGGGTTTTGTTGATCCGGTCCATCCGAATCATGTATACCTACTTAAGGAAGCTTTATATGTTCTCAAGCAAGCACCCAGAGCTTGGTTCCCAAAGTTTAGCTCTTACCTGTTTCATCTCGGTTTCACTTGTAGCAAACCTGATCCGTCTCTATTCGTCCTACATTCTTCTCAAGAAACTATATTGCTACTACTTTATGTTGATGATATAGTGTTAACTGGCAACAATCCTGTACTTCTTCGACAGTTTACTTGCGAGCTTCAATCACATTTTGCAATGAAGGATCAAAGAGGTCTCCATTATTTTCTTGGTCTTGAGGTCCATCGCACCAAGGCTGGACTATTCCTTAGCCAGCGTAAGCATATCTATGATATTCTCCATCGCACAAAGATGCAAGATGCCCGACCTATTCACATTCCACTATCTCTCAAGCATAATCTCCATGAGTCCACATGTTCTATTGTCAATGCTACTGAATATAGAAGCATTGTGGGTGCTTTGCTATATCTTACTCTCATTCGACCTGAGATATCCCGTGCTGTAAATATCTTCTGTTCCAGTTTATGCATTGCCCGGCTGAAGTTTACTGGTCTGGCATGAAACGAGTTCTTCATTATATTGCTGGCACTCCCCTTCTCGGTCTACGTTGTTCCTCCAAATCTTATCTCAACTTGATAGGGTTCTCCGACGCTGACTAGGGTGGTTTCTCCATCTCTCAGAAATCCACCACAGGCGTTTGTGTTTTCCTTGGCTCCAATTACATTAGTTGGTCTTCAAAGAAACAAAATACAGTTGCTCGATCTAGCATAGACGCTGAGTATCGTTTGTTAGCATCTTTAGCTGCTGATCTCACATGGGTGACATACATTTTGAAGGATATTGGGATCTCGTTGTCTCATCCTCCTTTGTGGTTCACAGACAATATTAGTTCCCTTCACCTTACAGTTAATCCGGTAATGCATGCTCATACGAAGCATGCCGAGCTTGATTATCATTTGGTGGGGGAAAAAGTTGTCCAAGGCGCTATGGTGACAAGGTTCATACCTTCATTGCAACAGATTGTGGATATATTCACCAAATTACCGTTGCCTAAACATCAGTTTCATGTCTTAAGGTCCAAGCTTGGAGTTGTACAGAATCCCACCACCAGCTTACAGGGGGAGTGATAAACAACATGAACAAAACTAGAATGTATACCGTAGATCTGTATAGAATGTATAGGACTATAGGAGCACCTCTACATAATTGATGTTCTTTAGGAATAGAACTACAGAATAGTTGGGATATAGAGGAAGTTGGAATATAGTAGGAATCTACTAATACTTTGTGTATAAATAGGTAATCTGGTTACGTAGAGCAATAATAAGAAAGCTTGCAACTCTTAGTTGTGTTCTAGCAATTATTTTCTTCAGCTATCTTTGCTTTGATATTCACATATGACCATAATGAGAATGTTCTCCACCGAGAATTGGTGTCCATCCACCAACACGGTCTCCACTTTCACCGGAGAGTTTTATATATATATATTGAGAACCATTGGAGGCCTTCCTGTTCATGGGTCCTTTTATGATGAAGTTATACCCTCGGCTAAGGAGTTGATTCATGTAAATGACCAAGGGAAGTCTTTTTTTCCCTGGAAGCTGCTCTTACTTGTTTTGGCGTTTTACCAACTTATAAAAGGTGTCATTGATGAAGTTCCCTTTTGTGATTGGACAAAGTTCTGGTTTCGAGGGCCAAGAAAATTTGAGCCTTCCCTAAAGACATCTAGAACCAGAAAAAGCCAAGGATGAATCATGATTATTCAGGGAACATCGACATAAGTTTTTTTTTACCACGAACTGAAGAGGAAAATGCCCCTTTTGTCGAGCTAGGCGTGGAAGAATCACTCAAAGATGAGACTTATTTGGCGGCTTTCCTTGCGTGTTGACTCCGTAAAATTTTTGCTTCCCAACAAGAAGGTTGATTGTGTTCGTGCTAGTGTCTTCAAAGTTGCAAAATTGATGACTCATGGAGAGAAAGTTTCTTTGGTGGTTCTGGTCCTTGCAAGCACCTATCACGGCCTCAGGGAGATCTCCACCTCCTCAAACTTAGGGGCCTGCAATATACTCCTTCCACTTTTTTTTGTCTCTCTTTTATAATTCTATTTTCTCCTATATTCGATGCTAGCTTTCACGCTTACTAGGCAGAAGGTGTCATGTATTTCCCTAGCTATCTAATAAAAGGTAATACTCCTATACCTTAACTCTTATGCTTGCTTTAGCTGATATGATTTACAATAGTAGGATCATAGCTTAGTGAACCATAAGTCTAGAAATGATTAAACTTAATATATAGACTTTTTTATTGGGAATCTAAGACTTGGATATGCAAGAAAATGCAACTGTTTGAGTTCTTAGTGATAAAAAATCGCATGTTTAGACTTGGTTACTGTTTTTGAGATATCTTATTATCCATGATAATATTCATTGATCTCTTAATCATATTCATATAGAATTGAGGCACTGAAAGTTGATTTTTATTTGATTTCATGGGTTGAAAACTAGTAAACCAACAGTTGTTATTCGGGGTGGCAAAAGATCTACAACAAATAAACAGATCTAGATTCTGCTAATGTAGGAGGTGAGGTTCTGTTAATATGAACTCCAACATGGTGCATGACTGTAATGCTTTTCAGGTTAGATGTCGTTGTGTTGATACAATTCTCAAATATTAACATTCTGCGTAATTGTTATGTGAATGTCCACCAGGCGCCAATACACTAAGCTTTTTTACTTTTTTAGAAGCCTCTGCATGTCATCTATAAAAAGAATTAGAAGACGGCACATCTATAACATATGTTGTCAAAGATTTTGATACAAATCAGGACTTTGTGGTGGAGTGGGATGCACCAAATTCGAACATATACTGCTCATGCCATTCATTTGAGTACAAAGGTTACCTTTGTAGACATGCTATTGTGGTTCTTCAAATGTTTGGTGTCTTCAGATTCCTTCTAACTATATATTGCAACGCTAAACAAATGCTGCCACGATCAGGCATTCCATCAGCGAAGGACTGGATGACATGCAAGATAAGGTCTATCGTTATAAGGATTTGTGTCAACGAGAAATAATATTTGGTGAAGAAGGATCCTTGACTCAGGAGAGCTACAAAATTGCTGTTGGTACCATTAAAAAAGCTTTACAAGTTAAAACAATGTCAAGGAAACACTCTTGGCGCTAATCTTAAATTAGGTAGTAGTGCAACCCTTGCTTTCCAAGTTGATGATGTATGTCAAGGAAACACTCTATATTGAAATACATCATGGACATATATAATCATCAACATTGACATCATCAACTTCGATAGCAAGGGTTGCACTACTATCTAATTTAAGATTAGCTGCAAGACTGTTTCCTTAAACATTGTTTTAACGCTTCTTTAATGGCACCAACAACAATGTTGTAGCTCTTCTGAGTCAATGATCCCTCTTTATCCAATATTATTGCTCGTTGACAAAAATCATTATAACGACATACCTGAGCGTGCGCATCATTCAGCCTTTCGCTGATGGAATGCCTGATCATGGCAGTATTGGTCCAGCATTACAATACATACTCAGAAGGAATATTAAAAACACTAGACATTTGACGAACCACAATAGAATGTTTACAAAGGTAACCTTTGTACTCAAATGAATGACATGAGCAGTATATGTCTGACTTTGGTGCATCCCGCTCCACCACAAAGTTCTGATTTGCATCAAAATCTTTGACAACATATATTATAGATGTGCCGTATTGTGATTCGTTTTTAGATGGCATTCAGAGGCTCCTAAAAAAGTAAAAGAGTTGAGTGTGTTGGCGCCTGGTGGAAGTTCACATATCAATTACCAGAATGCTAAAATTTGAAAATTGTATCAACACAACGACATCTAACCTGAAATGCGTAGAGTATGGGAAAACTAGAGTTTAACAAATCCTCTATAGTTGGACAAAATTAGATGATTATAGACAAGTCTGCATGCATTGCCTAGATCTATAAAGAGTCATGCACCATGTTGGAGTTCGTATTAAAAGAAACTCACCTCCTACATTAGCAACATCTAGATCTATTTATTTGTTGTAGGTCTTTTGCCACCCCGAATAACAACGGCTGGTTTACTAGTTTTCAACCCACGAAATCGAACAAAAAACAACTTTCAGGGCCTCAGTTCTGTATGAAGTCTACCACACAAGTAAAATGTACTAATCAACCAAGCACTTGCTGCAGTAAAACTCCCTCTTTCAATTCAAGATTAGGATCCAACAGCTTTACGAACCATACGAAGTATTTAAGCTACTAAACTCACTGGTCAATCTCTTGCTCATAATAAATTCACTAAGTAGATCTGCTTATCATATTTCAACATATTAAGAAAATCATTCTTCATCCTTCAATAAGATAAGTATTCCATCTGATCTCCTATTGGCCTCAAGATGTTGACTAAACCACATCATTTGGTAATGTACTAATTGGCTTTGCTTTTGCAAAGTAACATACCTCTAAGACAACTCTGTGGAATAATATCAACTTTAACAATAACAACAGTCCAAAGAATAAAATAAAAAGTATAAGATTAAGAGATTATGAATATTATCATGAATAATAAGAGATCTCAAAAACAACAACCACGTCTGATCATGCGATTTTTTATCATTAAGAACTCTAACACTGTCATTTTCTTGCACATCCAAGTCTTAGATTCACAAGCATATATAGATATGGTTGACATGTAAAAGAAAATGCATTCTATATATTAAGTAATCAGCTAGTTAATCTCAATCATATCGAGACTTATGGTTCACTAAGCTACGATCCTAATACTGTAAATCATATCAGCTAAAGCAAGCTTAAGACATAAGGTATATGAGTATTGCCTTTTATTATATAGCTAGAGAAATACACAACACATTATGCCTAGTAAGTGGGAGATCTAGCATAGCATTGAGGAGTAAACAGAAATATAAAACAGAGAAAACAGTGGAAAGTTGATTGAACTTTTGAGCACAGTGAACGTTTCTGTCTTTTCCTCGTCAGAATGGTGCTTTAATCTTTCCAATTTACGTATCTTACTTTTCTTTTTGATCTGTCTCATAATAAATTCACTAAGTAGATCTGCTTGTCATATTTCAGCATATTAAGAAAATCATTCTTCATCCTTCAATAAGATAGGTATTCCATCTGATCTCCTATTGGCCTCAGGATGTTGACTAAACCACATCATCTGGTAATGTACTAATTGGCTTTGCTTTTGCAAAGTAACATACCTCTAAGACAACTCTGTGGAATAATATCAACTTTAACAATAACAACAGTCTAAAGAATAAAATAAAAAGGATATGATTAAGAGATTATGAATATTATCATGGATAATAAGAGATCTCAAAAACAACAACCACGGCTGATCATGCGAATTTTAATCATTAAGAACTCTAACACTGTCATTTTCTTGCACATCCGAGTCTTAGATTCACAAGCATATATAGATATGGTTGACATGTAAAAGAAAATACATTCTATATATTAAGTAATCAGCCAGTTAATCTCAATTATATCGAGACTTATGGTTCACTAAGCTACGATCCTAATATTGTAAATCATATCAGCTAAAGCAAGCTGAAGAGATAAGGTATAGGAGTATTGCCTTTTATTATATAGCTAGAGAAATACACACCACATTATGCCTAGTAAGCGGGAGATCTAGCATCGAATTGAGGAGTAAACAGAAATATAAAAGAGAGAAAAAAGTAGAAAGTTGATTGAACTTTTGAGTACTGTGACCTTTTCTGTCTTTTCCTCGTCAGAATGGTGCTTTATTCTTTCCAATTTTCGTATCTTACTTTTCTTTTTGATCTGTCTCATAAAGAGCGTCTCTTTTTGAAAAAGAAAATAATGATTCTATGTGCTACTGAACTTCCCTAAAACAACAAAAAAATTGCTATCAAGAATTAAGAAAAAGTAGACCAAACCATCACTAAATATCAGATACGAGCAAGAGACTAGGATTGCAACTGCAGCTCTACAATGTTGATATCCTACTCCCATGGCCTTAAGATCGATAAATTTTGCAATAAGGAGGTAATCTCCTCTTTATCTCTACTTAGTTACTGTCAATGCTTCCCCTCTATAAGGTATTATATAATTTTCCACACTCTCCCATAAACTTTAGAGGCGTATCCAGGATTTTCGCTAGATGGGTGCACGATTACGAAAAAATGTATCTTAAATATAAATTTGATCGATTTGACTTTTTGATTTTTAATATGAACCATTAAATTTTATAATTTATAGGTCCAAAATATATAATACTACTAGTTTTAAATTTTAATATACACATTTGATTTAATTATATAAAAAATTTACAGTGCTAAATTTTTTAGGAATTTGCAATGTAATGCACTTGAAAATTTTGAAAGATTAAAGGGGAAAAAAAGCAAAATTAGTTGAAATGTCAAAAGTGTAACTGAGAACCTCTTGAAGAGGTGTTACTCAAAAAGACAACATAAATATAAAATTTAAATTTCTATCCTCACTTAGATAGGTGCACCCAATCATCATCATTGTATTATTATATGATACTTTGAACATGGGTTCACAAATCTATATTTAAATATATTTTTTAAATATGACACTACTATATATGATCTAGAGAGGGGAGCATGGGTTCACGTGAACCGACGGCACCCCCTCTAGATACGCCTCTGATAAACTTAGGTAGCGACTGAAGTGCATGTTCAAACGCACATATTCATAAATTATTTGATTAGGAATACTGAAGTGCCAAGATATCCAGAGAGATCCTGTGGATTGGAATGAAGAACTACAGTGGGCCATTGACCATAATAGGGGTAGAAACAATAAGACAGAAGTCCATAGAATGGTGTTGGCTGGCTGTGTTTATCGCTTATGGATTGAAAGGAACAACAAAAGTTCCCAACGAAANACTGAACTTCCCTAAAACAACAAAAAAATTTCTATCAAGAATTAAGAAAAAGCAGACCAAACCATCACTAAATATCAGATACGAGCAAGAGACTAGGATTGCAACTGCAGCTCTACAATGTTTATATCCTACTCCCATGGCTTTAAAATTGATAAATTTTGCAATAAGGAGGTAATCTCCTCTTTATCTCTACTTAGTTACTGTCAATGCTTCCCCTCTATAAGGTATTATATAATTTTCTACACTCTCCCATAAACTTAGGTACCGACTGAAGTGGAAAGTATTGGGCATGTTCAAATGCACATATTCATAAATTATTTGATTAGGAATACTGAAGTGCCAAGATATCCAGAGAGATCCTGTGGATTGGAATGAAGAACTACAGTGGGCCATTGACCATAATAGGGGTAGAAACAATAAGACAGAAGTCCATAGAATGGTGTTGGCTGGCTGTGTTTATCGCTTATGGATTGAAAGGAACAACAAAAGTTCCCAACGAAAGGAAAAGGAATCTACTTTACTTATCAGAATCATTCAGTAAATGTTCTACATGGGGCAACTTAGGACAAGACTAGCACAAAGACTGACTGTACTACCTCAATTACTATCCATAGTTCTTTAAAAGTTGGTCATGATCAGGGTCTATTTGTGTTTGAGATAAGTAGTCTAGATGTTTGATCATGCTCTACTGGTTTGGAGCTCTATGGAGTAAGCATTTCAAACAAGCAACGATTGATTGCACAAGCGTTTAAATGGGCTTGAAGAGTTAGAGTAGGCATAAGCACATGCTAAAGGCAAGTCTACTTCTGTAATTTACAAAATGGTCTTGGCAGCATAAGTTTACGGTATTTGGATTAAGATAAATAATATTGACATCCAGGATAAAAGTTCTGATCCACAAATTGTTATCTTCTTTAGAGGATTGTACAAGATATCTTCTTTACAGGATCCTGAGGAAGAGTTTAGGAAGGAAGCTTGAAGAGATGAATATATACCCTAAGTTGTTGTTTAATAGCCAGTAGTTGATCTGATATAACAGATGTTTGTTTTCTAGTTCGCTAGTTGCTCTGGTAATTAAATTCTTGTTAATTTTTTTTGAAAACAGAGAATAGAAATCTCAGAGAATAAAGTGAAAGAGGTTATGGGTGAATACAACTAGATATCAATGGGAATAGATATCGCCGACTAGAAGTTCGCCAAAAAATAGATGGATGAAGATATTCACATGAAGGGAACTCAAAGAATTGTAAGTTTTCAAATTTCCTATTTCTTTAATTCATTTTACAAGGGACCAAACGGAATAAAGAAGGGAATATATGAAATGTTGTTGATTTGCAGAACAAACAAAGAACGTCACTTACAACTTCACATCAATTGTTCTCACATTTGCTTGAACTCTATGTATCACGGCTTAGATATACAGATCTACTCCTAGGCTAGTTTATACTGAAGGAGAGAGACAACACTGAATCTCTGGGGGACATCTAGTTTCAGCATTAGCACATGCTATGCAAGTGATACTTGTCTTTGGGGTGGGGTTGGGTCTCTCAAGGAAGAAAATGAAGGGAACAAACATAAATTTAGCAATAGGTTTGCTCAACATAGTAATTTCCGCTTCATGAATTAATACTGGTCAAAGAATAGTATTTGTCTAAGAGAACTATAAATTTTATCTACAGAGTACTTGGATTTTTTTTATATATATCAAAATACAAACACATCAAATTGTAATTGCTAAATATAGACCAAAGTAAAGGAAGAAAGAATAAGACATAGTACCAAAGTTTAAGGAGTAGATATTTAAATATTTAGAATAAGTCAATATTGGGAATTGACTCATTTCAACATCAAGACAAAGCAGCTATGACATGTTGAGTGATTTGATAGTTTAAGTTATTTTTTTATTACTGAATTGATGGTTAAAGCTATGCATGAGAACTCGTAAACAATGTATGATAGAGAGAGCTTACTACCACTAATGATTGAGGGCTCCTGGAATATATTGTAAGTGTAGTTGTCAATTAGTAGTGTGTGCAGAAATTCTAACTTCGGAACTGGCTCGTGTTAAACTTTTTTCTTGTACTCAATGAATTCAAATGTCGAGGCACCAAATGACTTGAAATTAATACCTTCCTTTACTTACGGTTATATTATTGGAGTGCATTTATCATATATACTTGAGTCACCAACCCTCACAAAAGGTAACGTGCAACAGAGTTAACAAATCAAAAAATGTTTTGTGGAAAAGTAAACCTCCGGTTGACTGAAAAGAAGTTCCAAATCTCTATGTTCTCTTGTTTGGGCTTTTTTTCTTGCTGGGTTGGTGGAGGTGGTGCGTTTGAGCAAAGAATGATTGAATGGAGGAGTGGAAAAGGCGAGACATTGGTGTGTGTGCAACCATAAGATTTTAAAGGCTGAGGTACCTGGTGCGTATGTGTGCACAGCAAATTCAAGATTCTTTACCCATAATTTTTTTTTAAAAAAGGAGGTTGGTAAAATAAACAAAATAAATGATGGAAAGTACTCCCTCTGTCACTTTCACTTATCTACTTTGAAATTTGCACGTCTCTTAAAGAGCAATGATTGAAATTAGTTTTTACCATAATACCCAAAATGTTTCATTAACTTGGTCAATGCCGTTTTCTTATTTTCACTGGAATAACCAAAATAATCCAACCAAAATAATCTTTCAAGCCCTCCAAACTCTATCAATATCAGACAAAAACTCTAATTTCTCAAGGTGTCCTCTGCTACTAACATCTAATACATTTCCCTAATGAACCAAAGCTAATACTTTATCATGAAAGGGGAACCGATGATCTAAACTTAAATACAACGGGAAAAGACCCCTAGCAACAATGAATTCTTTAAATGGTGCAGTGACATTCAACTTAGGGGAAACATTCAAATAGTCACATTCCTTTCAAGAATTCTAGCTGCAAATGTACCAAATCCCTCACCAATATCACATTTAATTCCAATTCCTCCACCATTTCCAACATTCCTATTGCATCAATAATTTAAAAATCATCCCCCCTACTACCCTTAACATATATCTGACTATCATAGCCCCACTACTTACTACATCAAAACAACCAGCACAATTTATATTAAGTTTCTTAACATCCAAACAAGATAAATTCTTGCAACCAATACCACTCTAACCATAAATCTTTTCACTATAATTTTTCCAAGGTGAATCATGAAAAGAAAGAAAACCAATACCTTTGAAATTGTCTTTGCAAAGCATCTTCTTCATGGTAAAGACTCACAAGTCACTGGAAATAATTTTTTGTCCAAGACTTCAACCATCAAGAAAAGGCCCATTAAAATTGTAATTCATAAATAGAGAAAGAAACCCAGTTATTTCACACCGGAATGTTCTATAGAAGCCACCTTTTTAGTGATTCCAAGTCTTGAATCTTTATCCAAAGGAATCAAATGGGGTTGCAAGAAAGTTTTCACTTCAGTTGGAATCTTGAAACTAGAAAAATCATAACTTTTATACCCTAAGAGCTATAGTACAAATATACAATCTCTTACTAGAGACCTCTTTTTGAAGAGCACACACTCATTTCCCACAACAACAATGATGGCTCTTAATATGGTAAAATTAACAATTACACAAAACCCTTAAATAATTATACAAAAATTTAACTCAATACTTGTAATAATATATAGATAATTGCAAGTAAATTGGAATAACTAATTAGCTGAGGTGGAAAACGTGGTTAAGAAATGAGGAGTTGGACAAATCTGCTAGTTTTTAACGAGTTAGCTGCTACAGTGAAGTTAGTTAGTTGCAATAATAGTCAGTTGATTCATTTTAGCTGCATATATACAAGTTGTATGAGAATTAAGAATTAATGCATAATGAAGTAATTTTTCTCTCTTTCTGAATACAATTCTCTCAACTATTCTTCTCAGATTTATTTCCCTGGCTTAGCATATTCATCTTCATCGAGATTCTATCTCCTGAATTAGTCAATTTCATAATTTCATGCATAAATTGGTATAAGAGCTAGCAATCCTTGAAATGGATATGTGGCACGAAACATGTACCAAGAAAGACCAACAGAAGAAACAGACGATAGCTTTCTGCATATTCAGGAGCAATTGAAGAAATTAATATAGGGTATGTCTAATATTCATGATCACAGTGCTCAAACAAATATAGGAATTGGGTCAGATCAAGGAAGCCATTGAATATATGGATACAAAGGGCAGAGATAAGTAATCTGGAAGGTTGCTCAAGTGTTCTCCAAATTTGACTTGAGAGCAAGATACCACCGATTGAGAATAGCTGAAGGTAATGCTCATTAGACTGCATTTATAACTCATGAAGACAACTACAAATTTTTAGTCATGACTTTTGAATTGAACAATGCTCCATCATCCTTCCAAGTTCTCATGAATGTTGTGTTCAAACCTCTTTCAAGAAAGTCAATTTCGATATTCTTTGATGACATATTGATTTACAATAGGAATATGGTTTCTCATCTTGCTCATGTGAAATATGTGTTTGCTTTAATGAAACGGTTTCAATTGTGTGCAAAAATGTCGAAATGTGCATTTGGTGTAGCTAAGGTAGAATATTTGGGGCATTTTATTAGTGTTGGAAGGTGTTTCAAATGATCCAAGGAAAATCTTGGTTGTAAAGGAATGGCCTATGCCTATCACTATCAAATAACTCAGAGGGTTTCTAGGATTGACATAGGGTTTTGGTTCCATTTGTAAACCATTGCATGACTTGCTAAAAAAAGAAAGGCTTTGTATGGATTGATGAGTTTACTGCAACATTCAACACCTTGAAGTAAGCCCCGGTATCAGTTCATGTGCTAGCAATGCCAGACTACTCCTAACCTTTCTTGATTTAAACCGATGCCAATGGCAAGGTATTGGAGTAGTACAAATGCAAAAAGGCTATTCTATTGCTTATATAAACAGGTCCTTGGCTTCTAAACACCGGCTATGTCTATGTATGACAAAATTATTAGCACTTATTTTTTATGT
>NC_064287.1:9049199-9186224 GCF_019186545.1 Solanum stenotomum
AAAGCTAGGGCTTGAGAGTGAAGAAGAGAAGAAGAAGAAGAGAAGAGGAGAAGAAGAGGAGATCAAGTAAGTTCCGTCGTGGATATCGTCGGGGGTGATCCCTACTAGGTATGTGAGTTCTTAGTGTTGGGTGATCCTTTCCCCACACACCAAAATCATTTTCATTATTGAGAAAAGATTGGATATGTTGTTGAAGTTGTTGGGTTGTGTTGTTGATGTTGTTGATTTTGTTGTTAAAGTTCTTGTTGGTCGTGGGACATGATTCGGTTGTGTATTTGGGTTGTAATCTATTGTATGTTGAGGGATTGATGATCCTTTGTGTTTGGGGTTGAAACCCTTGAAGTAAGGGTGGTTAGAGTTGGCAAAACAAGGGAGAAAAGTCGAGTTTTCTGGGCAAGGGGTTGGCGCGTCGCGCCTGCCAGCGCGCCCTAAAAGGGGTTCTGAACTTTCCCCCTTGGGGCGGCGCGCCTAGCAGAGCGCCAGCATGCCCCCTCTGAATTTCAAGGGCTGGCGCTCCGCGCCTTGCAGAGCGCCAAGGACTCCAATCTACCCCTTTCATTCCCCACTCTTTCATGCATGTTCCTTGGTATTGTACCTATGTTCCATAGTTGTTTCCAACACTTCAAGTTACGTTTAAATGTCAAGAATTCATCCGTAAACGTGTGATCATATACCTTGAATCTATAATCCAATTCAAAGCGAGTTAGTATCAAAGTCAAGTGAAGTTAGAGTCAAGTCAAGTAAAGTTAAGAAGTAAGTCCAAGCAAGTCCTTAAAGCTTTTCAAGAGTCGTTATCGAACGTTTTAACACCGTCTTAAGGTTCAAGTTTCAATTCAAGAAAAGAGTTTAGAGATTCAAGTCGAGAAAAGAATATAGAGTTCCAAGTTAAGTAAAGAGTCCCAAGTTTCAAGTTAAGTCGAGAGCATAAAGTTGAGTCCATTTCTCAAAAGCTATTAGGGAACTAAGTATTCCCAAAGAGGTTTGTAAATGTTTTACATTTGAGTGAGAGGGGAACCATGTTTTCCAAAAGAGCCTTTGGGCTAAGTTTTGAGTAATTATCTCAACTAAAGAAAGATGTGTTTAAAGCACTTATGAGCCAAAGTATTTTTGGGAGTAGTATTGAGCACCGAATTGGGGACACGAGTTCATATTAACTCAACTCTCCATAAGAACCATGCGCCAACATGGGACTTGACGTATCATTCTTTTTAGATGATCACGTAAGATTAGGCTAGTGGATACACTAAGAAAAAATAAGGTCCTATATCACGGCAAGGTATAGGATGGTCCTTGGGCAACGTGAGGTAAAATGTTGTACCACCACTAGGGCTCATAGTGGTGGTTGTCGGTTAAAGAATCTCCCACTAAAGTTATATTACTTTTATATAAGTAAAGTTGAGTCGTTATTGTTTTATCACTATCGAGCTAAGTTTTTTACACTATTTTGCAAGCTTTATATATTGCATATGTCTTATTGCTTTATATATTGAGTTCAGTTATTCATGAATCGAATAGAGCCAAGGTAAGTGTTCTCNAAGGTCCTATATCACGGCAAGTTATAGGATGGTCATTGGGCAACGTGAGGTAAAATGTTGTACCACCACTAGGGCTCATAGTGGTGGTTGTCGGTTAAAGAATCTCCCACTAAAGTTATATTACTTTTATATAAGTAAAGTTGAGTCGTTATTATTTTATCACTAACGAGCTAAGTTTTTTACACTATTTTGCAAGCTTTATATATTGCATATGTCTTATTGCTTTATATATTGAGTTCAGTTATTCATGAATCGAACAGAGCCAAGGTAAGTGTTCTCTTGTACTCTTTTCAAGCTTATGATGTGGTTTAGCTTTCCATCTCACATACTTGTACATTCAATGTACTGATGCCAGTTGGCCTGCATCTTATGACGATGCAGATTCAGGTTCCCAGGATCAACATCCAACACGTCGTTGATCCAGCTGAGCAGTTCAGAGTTAGTGGTGAGCCTCCTTGCTTTCCGGAGGACTCGGTTGTTTTGCATTCTTAAGTTTTGTTTTATTAGGATGTTGTGGGGTCTGTCCCAACATCCATCTCAGTACTTTAGAGGTTTCATAGACAGTCCGTCAGTTAGTTTTGAGTCTCTCTTCTATGTATATATGTAAATATCCTATTTTGAGACTCGAGTTGCCTTTGTGGCCAGATGTTATAAGTTAAGTTGTTTTGTAACCTTGCGTTTGCACTGAGTTATTCTATTGAGTTAGGTTTCCGCTGAGTTAAGAAAGCCAGGCCAAGGCTTCGCTTGGGGCCAGAAATGGTCTCCGGGTGCCGGTCCCGCCCAGGGTGTAGGCTCGGGGCGTGACAGCCAAGTTGCAGGTGAAACCTTACAAGTCGTATACTTGGTGTAGTGAGCAATTGAGATGGGAAGGCAAACCTGTGATGGGAAATGATCTTGCCTTCAGAAGAACTATTTTAGAGTTATGACACATTTACCTCAAGGAGGGAACTCAGGAATGAATGCCACTATTAGGAGAATACATCACTTTTTCATTGGAAGGGCCTTATTCAAGACAATAGGGACTTCATTAGCAGATGTGATATCTGTCAGAAGTATAAGCATGATGTTGCTACTTCACCCGATTTATTATAATCATTACATGCCCCTGAGGGTGTTTGGACAAATATATGCCTTGATTTATTATTGAAGGACTTACAAAGTCTAACGGAAAGGAAGTTGTTTTGGTAGTAGTAGATGTACTTAGCAAGTTTTGTCACTTCATAAGCCTACAACATCCTTACCTTGCTCAGGCAATTGCTCAAAGCTTCCTTGACAATGTGTTTAAGTTGCATGGTAGTAACTATGACAAGTGATAGAGATCCTGTTTTCATTAGTTTATTTTGGTAGAAATTATTTACTCTACAAGGGGTCCAACTTAAAAAATATACTGTTTACCATCCCCAAATTGATGGTCAAACAGAGGTGTTTAATAGAACATTGGGGACTTACTTTAGGTGTTTTTGATTTGATTGTCCTAAGGAGGGGTCTGCGTATTATAACACTACTTATCACACTACCATTAAGGGTACTTTTTACGAGATGCTCTATGGTCAAAATCCACTCTTACACCTTTCGTATTTGGTTGGTGAGTTCTCTGTTGACATGGTGGATAGGTCCTTGGTTGCTAGAGAGGCTATCACACAGTTGATCACGTTTCATATAGAGAGGGCATAACAACGAATGAGGGATCTAGCAAATAAACATAGATCATACAAGGCTTTCACTGTTGGAGAAGGGGTATATCTGGAATTATAGCCTTACGAACAAGTTTTCGTATCTATTAGGCCCTTTAATAAGCTTGAAACCAAGTATTTTGGGCCTTACCCTATTAATGCTGAGATTGGCACTTTGGTCTATAGGCAATACATTCCATGTGTGAAGAGGTGTCATGAGTTACCATTGGTTATCACCCATCCTCTAGTGTCTAACTTATCCATTCCTTATTTTCATTCTCTTGAGACTGTGTTGGAAAAAAGATTAGTGAAGAGGGGCAACAAAGTTGTTAGATAGGTCTTAGTAAAATGGACAGGTATCCTTGAAGATCATGCTACGTGAGAGTTCCTCACTGAGTTGTAACACAAGATTCCTTCTTTTAACCCTAGAGGTCAAGGGTGCTCTATGTCAGGGGGATTGTTGCAAGGGATTGTTGCAAGTAAATGGAAATTAAATTAGCTAAATAATTGATTAGTTGAGGTGGCAAAAGTGGTTAAGAATATGTTGGTTTGTTTGGATTTAGTTGTTATAGTGAAGTTAGTTGCAACAATAGTCAGTTGATTCATTTTAGTCGTTACATATATACAATTTGTATGAGAATCCTCGTGCTTAGTGAAATAACTCTTCTCTCTCTTTCTGAATACAATTCTCTTATCTAATATTCTCACATTTATTTTTTCAGCTTAGCATATTCATCTTGCTCCAGATTCTATTTCTTGGTTTGGTCAATTTCATAGTTTTGTGCAACATAGATTGAGAATTATAGACATAGCCTAAAGACACAAAAAGACGAGGATATTGAGTTTGCATGCTCCGCCAAACCCTCAAACACCCTCTGGAATCAAACAACGCCATTACAGAACTTAGGTTAAGAGGAAAATTCTCAAATTCACTTCAAAACTCCAAAAACTCCTCCAAATCAATTTTGGGTGAGTAGACCAGAAGTACACCAAAACCATAGAATAGAGCAACCGCAGGACCACGATAGATGCAACCCAACTCCCAAATTGAAAAGCTAACCTTATGCTCCACATCTAACACCTTATAATGATCAAGAGCATTTTTCGGTCCTTAGTCGTCCTGAACATCACCTGCACCACCTCAATCTTCTCTTCAAACTGACATAACTTAACCTTTCGACAACAAGTTCCACAAGAACATCGAGGAACAATAATTGTCAAAACAAGGAACTCAGTCTAAGGCAAGGCCCAAAGTTTACCTTTTGATCTCAAAGACCAACAAATCACGCTGAAACCCAACCTTTTGAAGCTAACCATGCTAATCCAAAGGACACCCATCATGTGAATGACAAGTTTGCACAAAGCCCAGCTCCAAGGAAATACTCCAAGCAAACGAACTATTGAGGAATGGACATTACGAGTCCTCAAGCTACTCTGCTACCACGAATCTAAACCAATCATCCAGTCAGAGGGAAACCAAGTCGACATGTGGCGTATTAACACAGTCAACTAGTTGATAGTGGACCAAGGTACCAAATCCTAATAATGAACTACGCAAGCCACCAAGCATGATAAAGCAAACCACACATCCTGAACTATAATCAACTCATGGATTTAATGAATTTCCTTAACCCCATTTTGAAGATGAACCTTCTTAGCAAATTTCCATTTCCCAACAAAGCTAAGAATATAAACCACCTTTGAATACTCTAAATCATACACTAGCCTAGAGAGGTATCAATACAGCAATAAAGAACCAACATTACAACTAATCCAGGCGCAACAAGGGATCACACCTCCAACTTCCATCTAGCAATAACCAAACCCCAAGACCATAAGAAGCAGACAAATCCAAAAGGAGCCGAGCAAGCAAAAATAAAACTCCACAATCGAGAAAAGACTAAGGAAAAAGGAGAAAGCAACCAAAATAAACTACCAGACTAAAGGAGGCCAACTACTCAACACACAACTTTGAAAACTAGAAATCTCCCAACTACTACACAAAAGAAACGACGCACAACTAAGCCAACTAGGCCCTACAACACACAAAACTCAAATCGGGAGAAGCTTGTCTAGACACCTATCAAACAAGTATTGTCATCACAACTAAAACACACCACAAGGGTGGCAAAAATGGAAACCAACAATCTCAACACCCAGACTAAGCCCAACGCTCCTACTAAATCAAGAGAAGATGGAATAACAAGAGGCAAGCTAAATATTTAGAAAATACAATCCAAAATTACATGAAATATATACTAGACATTATCTAAGAAGTTATATCAAGAAAGTATACGGAAGCCTACCTCAAAGCCGATCACGAGTGCTCTGAATCCACCATACACGAGCTATCCATTTCCGAAAGGCCTCCAAATCGCCAAGCTATCAATTTTTCAATCACAATGTAATTACAAATGTTTAGACACTAAAATCGCAACAATGGGAAACAGACTCACAATCAAGTCAAACTGGGAATATGGGGCCCACACCGTGAATCCCAAAATTGACTCTATCAAAAGGTCGTAAATGCCTTACCGAGCTTGTGCCCCAAAACGGGGCTCGATTCCATGCTTGGAACAACACAAAAAACCAAATGCAAATAAAGCATCAATGGAAAAAAAACAAAAGAGAGATGATAGCCCCTTCAGGCGGAATATACCTCAAACGGAGAGCCTCCAACACTTCTGAAACACTCCAACGTGTAGCCACGATCAACACGGACCCTTAACACTTTTAATCACCTCAATCGGAGATCCCAAGATCAAGAAATTACAGGTTGAAGTTGACTGAAGCTGAAATTTTGCTATTTAAATAGCAGAGGTTCTGCTTGCTAAAAGCCATTGTTGGTCGCTATAGCCCTAAATGCTAGTTACTAAAAGCCTACACCAGATATCAACATATCACAAACAATTTTGGGCATGAACTGTATGAAAAATAATAATAAAAATTTACAAATTACTAACCTTTTTAGTAATCCGACAACTTACTCTATATGGAAGATGATGACAAGAGGGAAATGGTTCAGTTAAGCCCTAAAATTTCGTGAGTTGGGGAGAAGGAATTTCACCCTCTAAAAAATAAGGGGAGAAGTCGAGAGAATATCGCCGCCTGGTTCTGAAATTTTTTAGACTAATTTTCAAATTACTCCATATTGTGTCGATAAAACCTAAGAAGATGGTGTCTAATATTGTCTTTTTACATATTTTTCACTATATTTCTATTTTTATTCCTTTTTTTTTGCGATTTATATTTTTTGAAAGATAGAATAACTTAATGATACAACATACTTAAACTTAATTGAGATAATATATAGCATACTACACAAAACAAAAAGCAACGGAAAAACTAAATATCTAAATAAAGAAAATATAAAATGTAGAGCAAACTCACAAAGACTCATTAAAATAATTCATTTGATTCTCAAATTGTTAAATGCTCCCTCTGTCGCAATTTGTGTGGCACTTTTCATTTTTCGAGAGTCGAATAGCTTAAGTTTGATCGGGAATTTGCGCATAGAATCTTCAAATTTTTTGAAATGAAATTTATATATTTGTAAACTACGTAAAAATAAATATAAGTCACAATAATTGACAATTCAAAATACTTAAAAGATATATGAAAAATTCACGGTGAAACATAGACTTGTTTGAATCTAGAAATCTAAACGGTGTCACATAGATTGGGACAAAGGGAGTATCACTTATTAGATAAAAATGTAAAAAAAATAATGTAAAAATTCTAATATTATTTATTTAAATTCAAAACTCTTTGTACTATGAAAATAGAAGACAATCATGTGCATCGATTTTGTAAAAAATAATTACTTTTCCTTTCATAGCATAACTAAATTTGTAGGTCAGAAACACGATATTACTAAGCCCTCATTTAATTGCACTTAATGAAAATCTTAATTTTAAATTATTCATATTTTCAATCATTAAGGGTCTGTTTGGTAGGAAGAAAAATAATTTCTAAAAAATGTTTTTCAATTTTCTCATGTTTGGTTGGCTTAAATGTTTTGAAAAATGTTTTCCAAACAAATTTATTTTCCTCATATTTAAGAAAATGACTTACCTTCGAAAAAATAAGGAAAACATTTTCCAAAATTCTTTTTAAATCTCACACCTCAACTTTCATTCTCGGGTACTGATTTCCTATACTAATTCAAAATTTGACTCCTGATTCTCAATTCGGGACCAAACTCTCGACCTTGATTCGAGACCCAACTCTTGGGTCCCAAATTAGATTGGGGTAGAATCTAAATTTAGTGTCGGTTTCTAGTTAAGTATTCATGGTCGAATCTTGAGTCATGTGTCGGGGTGGTGTTCGAAGTTGGGTGTCAGAGTCAGGTTACAGGTTGAGAGTCGAGGTCGGGTCTGTCACGCCCCGAGGCTACACCCTGGGCGGGACCGGCACCCGGAGACCATTTCTGGCCCCAAGCGAACCCTTGACCTGGCTTTCTTAACTCAGCGGAAACCTAACTCAACAGAATAGCTCAATGCAAATGCAAGGTTACAAAACAACTTAACTTATATAAGCTGGCCACAAAGGCAACTCGAATCTCAAAATAGAATATTTACATATATACATAGATGAGAGACTCAAAACTAACTGACTAACTGTCTATGAAGCCTCTAAAATACTGAGATGGATGTTGGGACAGACCCCGCAACACCCTAATAAAACATAACTAAGAACACAAAATAATTGAGTCCTCCGGAATGCAAGGAGGCTCACCACTGACTCTGGAGTGCTCAGCTAGATCAACGATGTGCAGGATGCTGATCTGGGGTACCTCTATCTGCATCGTCATAAGATGCAAGCCAACTGGTATCAGTACATTGAATGTACGAGTATGCGAGCTGGAAAACTAAGCAACATAGGCTAGAAGGAAATCTGGAAGAAACTGAATAGCTTACCTGGCTCAACTCAACTCAACCTGACTGACTTCTTTCAATATAAGGCAATTTTAAAACAAGTGCAATATAAAGAAAGACTGCTTAAAACATGCTATAAACTCTGTGTGTATACAAAGATATAATAAGCCTGAGATGTATATAGAAATACAAATGAACTGATGTATATAAAAATATAATACTTTCTGGTATGAAAATACAATAACTGCTGTGGGAGTTTCTTTGACCGACAACCATCACATAAGAGCTATAGTGATGATACAACGATCGACCTCATGCTGCCAGAGCATCATATACCTGGCCAAAGGTATAAGACATGAACTTCCTGATGGATCCACTAGTCTATCTGGAAAAGGATTCATCTAAAAAGTATGATCCTTTTCTACCCATGGTGGCTAACATGGTTCTATGGGGGCTATGTGTTCTTTGAACGCTCCCCCAATTCGGTGCTCGATACTACTCCTAAAAAAGTACTAACTCTTATGCTTTTAAAACATATGTCTTCCTACTGATTTGAGATAATTACTCAAAAACTAGCCCGAAGGCTCTTTGGAAATCTTAGTTTCCAACCTTGTTTAAATGTAATAACATTTCTTTAAAACTTCTTTGGGAATACATAGTTCCCTAATAACTTTGAGAAATGAACTCAACTTTATGTTCTTGACTTAACTTGAAACTCTATATACTTTGCTTGACTTGCAACTTGGGCCTTAGAATGAAGTTAAAACGTTCAATAAAAACTCTTGAAAAGCTTTAGAGACTTACTTTGACTCACTTCTTTAACTCCTAGACTTAACTCTTAATTTCACTTGGCTTGGAAACTACTCTCCTTGAATTGGAATTATGGATTCAAGGTGTTTGATCACATGTTATGGATGAGTTCTTAACGTTTAAACGTACCTTGGGGTGTTGGAAACGACTAGGAAACATAGGTACAATACCAAGGAACATGCATGAGAAAGTGTGAAAAGAAAGGGGGAACTTGGCGTCCTTGGCACTTTGCAAGGCGCGGAGCACCAACCCTTGAAGCTCAGAAGGGGCCTGCTGGCACTCTGCTAGGTGCAGCGCCCCAAGGGAGAAAGCTCAGAAGCTCTTTTGGGGCGCGCTAGCAGGCGCGACGCGCCTCCACTTTCCCCAGAAAACTCTACTTTTCTCCAACTCTAAACCTTCTAAACTCCAAGGTTTCCAACCCCAAACATTTAGAATCGTAAATCCCTCAACATACCATAGATTTCAACCCAAAACACAACCGGAAACATGCCCAAATCAACAAGGGACTTCAACAACACAATCAACAACATTAACAACACAACCAAACAACTTCAACAACATATCCAATCTTTTCTCAATAATAAAAAATGAGTTTGGTGTGTGGGGGAAATGATCAACCCAACACTAAGAACTCACATACCTAGTAGGGATCACCCCCGACGATATCCACGACCATCTTCGACGGAAACTTGTTTGATCTCCTCTTTCTTCTTTTCTTCTCCTCTTCACTCACAAGCCCTAGCTCTCACTCTTTAAAATGGGACCAAAATGATCCAAAAATCAGCCTAACACCACAATATAACCCCAAAAGAAATAGCTAGGGAAAAGACCAAAATGCCCTTAAAATTTCCGGACGGATTCCCTGCCAACTGCCCAACTTTCAAAGGGCATAACTCGCTCATACGAACTCGGAATCGAGCAAACTCAGTGGCGTTGGAAAGATAATTCAACAAGATTCTCAATAATAACTGGAAATACTCCTAACTCATCCTGAGATAGGAGTTATGACTTCTCAAAGTTGGCAAAACTCACTGATTTCTACACATAACCAATTTCCCAGATTTTTGAATTCCTTCCAAAAATGAGTATTTCTGATTTTTAAGCCTCTTCATAGTTATTTCAACTTACCGGATGTTACAGGGTCCTAGGTTAGGTGCCAGGCTTGGGTCCCCAATTAATTACTGGGGTCGGGTGTTGAAGTCGAATCACAGTTTAGAAATTGAGTCCTAGGTTAGGTGTTAGGCTTGGGTCTCGCATCAGGTGTTGGTGTTGGGTCTTGGTTAGGAAGTTGGGTCCCGAGTTGGGAATTGGGGTCAGATCTCAATTTTGTAGTCAGTTCTCAAGGCCAGATCATAGATCGTTCATCAAGTTTAGGTATCGAGTTTGGGTCCTGATTCGAAAGTCGGATCCCAGGTAGGGAGTCAGGGGTCAAATCTTAGTTTGGAAGTTTATTCCTAGGTTAAGAGTTAGGAATCAGGAAGTCGAAAGTTGAGGTCATGATTGGGTCTCGGGTCATATGTTAAGTTAGTGTCCCACTTCAAAAGTCATGTCCCGCATTATGTTTCACGATCATGTTGTCGTTTTGAAGTCAGGTCCCAATTAAGATGTCAGGGTTTGGTTCTGGTGTCAAGTCCAGGTTATGGAGTTAGAATTTGAGTCACAAGTAGAGTGTGGGGGTTGAATCCCAATCGACGATCAAGATCATGTGATAACTCTCAAATGTACTTTGTAAAACCAATTAAAAGAGACAACGGTTATCGTTAATAAAAATACCCAACTAGAGTCGGGGTCGATTCCCATAGAAAATGGTATATTGTAGAAAGTTCTATCAAGATATTTGGATTGTAAAATCATTCATTTGTAAAAGTAAAAACAAGTGGGTGGATGATTCCACCCATTTAACAAAAGAATTTGGTTATCAATGTCACAATTAAACTAAAAGTTCGGAAATTCAAGAAGTAATAATTAATCAACAGTGCGGGGATTTGAAATTAATGTCACATAGGGGTAATTGTCTTTCTCTATAGTGATGAATATTCATGAATAGCTAAGTCATATTCAATGATGCTAATCATCTTTCGATCTCATAGCATCCTTGTATAGAATCTCCTTCCGGTCTCATTGATATGCTATACTAAACAACCCAATACCTTAATCTATTCTCTCTTTCTATGCAGAAATAGAGCAAATAGATCGGAACCATAACCTCTATTTTCAAGCAATTTACATACATCAAACCTAAATTGATAGTATCAGAATAATTACCCACTCCAATCGATCTCTTTCAAGCAACAACCGGAGATTAGAAGTAGAAATTAAGTTTGAAACCTTAACGCATAAGTTAATCCCATGCTAATTAACCCAAATTCATATATGAACAATAACAAAATAGAGCATAACACAATACCCACTACATTAAATACACACCCAACCCCATAATTGTACCCTTAGATCTTGGGATTTTAGCCATCCATCACAAAAAATAAAAAATTATACCTTTCATGAAAGTAGCCATGAGTAACATAAAATTAAGCAATCACAAGCAAATCCAGTTTGGATTCAACTTCAATTTGTCATTTTTAAAGAACAAAAGCTGAAAACCCTAAAAACTAGAAAGTGTTCTTCACAAGGTAAAGTGTTGTTCTCCTCTCACTTGTTCATACACCAAAAACTATTTTAACTTTTGTAAACTCTGAACTCCGAACTCCCTAATTTCTCTCTCATTTGGGCTATTTATATTTTTCACAAAATATGGCCCAAAACTCACTACATGACCCATTGGGCGACATTAGTCGGGCTCACCGATCATGTTTTGGATGAATCTCCATTTGTTCTTCAAATCGCCTTTTCTTTCTCTAGGCTTCAAGTGTTTGAACCTCCGTCAGTGAGCTCTTCAATTTTGCCTTTCACATTTGACGTATCGCCGAGTACCACCTTAGTTAACCTTTTAAGCCTTCTACTATTCACCTTGTACTGTTGCTTTAGGCGATGGTCAACATATTCACCCTTTCTCATTTGGTGCGTCGTCTTTCCATTTGGAGTATGCCGACCTGTCTCAATAGATACAAGTGTTGCGCACTGTCAATTTGGGTGAGGTCATGCCCATTAGGCGATCTCTCTTTCTTATTTGGCAATCATCAATGTATAGTTTACACTTACTTTTGCATTTTTTGCCATTCTTTCAAACATTCATCCTTCCCTTGTCCTTGATCCTTTATAGGTGCAAATCATCAAAATGTCAGTAGAATAGAACATAATTAGGCATTGAGGACACTAATTGTTGAGCTAAATAGGCCTCAAATGAGTGTAAATCTACCACTTATCAACACCCTCAACTTACATTTTTGCTTGTCTTCAAGTAAATGAAGAACACAATTAGCTCAATAAGGGTGTCTACAACAGTTGTCAATGGGAGATAACAATCAAGTGTCATTATAAAAGTATCCTCAACAACATTCTACACTTAATTGTGATAAAAGAGCTTCAAATGATGACTAGCCGATTTCAAAATAAGCTCAAGCTCAATGTAGCTTCTTCTCTAATGCAAGACCATGTTTCAACAAATGCATTCAAGTGTCCTCACATCTAGAACGATTCAATGCTCTCAAAAACAAATCAACATAGAAATAAGGAATCAATCCAACTCTCACTCTCTCAAAAGAGAAATACATGCAAGCTTCATCCAATAGGTTTGCCTATATTTTCCAATCATCACACAACCTAGTTCATGCAAGATATCAAGGGTATTTCAAGCTTGTAATGTGGCTGAGGGTTAAGGTATGGTCAATTTGGCTTAGTGGCTTCACCTTTTAAAAGCATTGTTACAATCATCTTCACCTCTTCTCAAGTTATTTTTTATTCTTTTTCATTCGGAAACTCAAACTTTGAATTTCCACTCACTTTATTCGAAATCCCCTTTATTTCATCAATTTCGCTTTTTCTTTTCCATTTTTCAAACAAATTTCATCATAATATTTCTCTTTTTTTTATAAGGAGGGGTTCCTTCTTTTTATAACAAACTACTATGTTAAGTCTTATTTCATCTTTCTTTGACCTTTACTTGGCTTTTATTCCTCCTTCCTTTTCATATCCCTAACTTAGGCCTTTGACCTAAGTTGGATATTCAAACTTAACAGTTCTTCAAAAAGGATTTTGGGTGAGAAGGTAGGGACAATTTTGCTCAAGAGGTTTCATTTTGGTTTTGTCAACAAATGGTTTAAGCTCAAACGGATGCACACCATCACATGGTAGTCACAAAAGATATGGAAATTTGGATTCCCTCTTAGAATTGCTACCCAAGATCACGCCTTACAATTACCAAGGTTTAGACAAGTAGACTAATAGGAAAATTCTAGGATTCCACACACATGTTTTCAAGTAAAATCTCACCAAACATGGCACTTTGAATACCCTCATTTATCATAGCCCGAAAAGATAAAAAACATACGTGTAATGTTCATTGCAAGGCTCACATCACAACGCAGCTAGTCAACAAAAGATTCAAAGAGATCACTGAAAAGTGCAGCCACATCAATTACATTCTTGCAACACCAACATTATACATCATGTTCGTCATGAGTACTATTCAAGACATCGATATTGAATATAATCGATCCTCTAATTATTATCAATGAAAACTCAGGGATTTCACAATTTTCAAAACTCATGGGGGTAGTTGCAAAATTGAGGAAAAAAATGAAAGAGGCAATAAAAGATGGATAAAAAAAAATAAAACAGTCTAATATAAACAAAAGTAAAATACTACAATCATCCAAAACATAAAAATAACAAAATACAAAGACAAAAGGAGAATATTAGNCAAAATTGAGGAAAAAAATGAAAGAGGAAATAAAAGATGGATAAAAAAAAATGAAACAGTCTAATATAAACAAAAGTAAAACACTACAATCATCCAAAACATAAAAATAACAAAATACAAAGACGAAAGGAGAATATTAGCACAAAGGCCCTCACCCACCAAAAATAAATGTGTTGTTTCCTCAATGAAAAAGTAATATGTACGGGAGAAAGAGTCAAAATGTCCACTTGACAGGTTATGCTTGTGAGTGCTCTCATTTGTAGCCTCTGGCAAGGTAGCATCAGATGAGACATCACTTCCCGACAATGGTATCACATGAGGAAGCAATGTGGCATCAGTGCACGTCACATCATTAGGAGGAATGGTGGAGTCTAAAGGACTCCACTAGTACCAACTATTGAAGTCTCCCGAAGGGATCTCTCTAGGGTGGCCTGGACAATCATCTCCTTAGTGTCCCGCAACTCTGTGAGTGTCTATGCAATACCATACTCATCCTCATCTATCTCCTCACCTCATCCTCATCCATCTCATTGACCAAATCATCATCGACCCCCTCATCATCATCAATAGCATCCTCAGTAGCAACTCTCCCATCTATCTCACTCTTCTACGCACTCACAATAGGCTCACTTTTGGGCATCATCGGTGGCATGGATGCAGGTGCATCAGGTAGGGGAACATCTCCCCACTACATCGAATTATCAGTAGAGCTCATATTGACTACGTTCGCTTGCAAGGTAGGAAACTCACCTCTCATGGAGTCAATCACATTGAAACTACCCTTGGCCTACTCTCAGGCCTCTAATCTAGCAGTTTGTCCAACCTCACATTGTGGGCCTCAATCAACCCTTCACATCTAGTCACCCTCTCCCTCAAAGAGGCCATCACCCACTCAATCACTCCATCAATCAGTTCAGAAATGTCCTTCTCAAGTCTAGCGGCTCTAACATCTGCAGATTGGGCAAGACTGCCCATTTGATGAATTAAGGCTTGGGTCAAGGTTGACAGGGAGTAAGAATTGGGGCAGGTATAACAACAACAATCACAGTAGTAGAAGATATACTTGCCTGCTCCATAGAAGGAGTAGATGTGGTGGCCTCAAAATCCCATGCGGCTAGATCAACTGCAGGCGTGGTGTCTGGTGGTGGAAGATTCCTCCGATTTACTTCATCCCATAAGTAATCAAATTTAATCTATCGGATGTCGTTGGAAGAGGCTGGTGTGACCCGTACATCAGATTTCTCCCGAAAGGGAACTCCCACTTTCTTAAAAGCTGGGTAATAAAGACTAGGGATGGAAGGGAGGTCTGCTCTTGCCTGGCCCGTAGCAACATCTCCTTGACAATAATTGTTACAACATTGATCTGCTCCCTTTTGATTATAGTGTCCACTAGTACTGCCTTAGGATGCCAGAGGGCAGATTCATTTTGAGACGACATTATATTGCTGCTTATTAACCTGAACAAATACCGGGCCACAATGTTAAAATATTTCTTTTCGATTCTTGTACCATTAGCCATCCACGATGGAGAACCATCATATATCAATGAGTCTAGCCACCCCTTCAAAACATCTAGTTCTTGGCGCATCCGGATATGGTACGTATCAGCATGAGTGGAAGGGGTTCCAATGGCTTTGTTTATTTCATCCGCATTACATTGTACCATTTTCCCCGCCCTTATATTTCCTCCACAGGCTTCTAAATTGTGCCATTCCTTTTCTTCAGTAAAGCCTGAGCATTGGCCAAAAAAATTCCCTTACCCACGATAGAACATATGGGTTTTCAAGTCTTGTAAAACCCTCGAAACAATGGAACCGAATAATGTCCCAAATCATAGGGTAGTCACTCAAGACATGATCTATGGAGATTCGTTTCTCCTCTAAGATGGTATGCTCTCCAACTTCCTTTAGCCTATTTAGGCTCCTTGGAGCTAAGATTGGGAGAACCCTTGATGTTGGTGCTTGAGTGGGTGGAGGTTGCACCAGTTTGGATCAGATGTCTGTTCTTTTCTTGCAACCCCCTTTTATGGGTTGCATAACTTCATATGTAGATGCATGTTGGGTGGTAGGTTGTGATCGACGAGGAGCCTCCGATTGCTCATGGATAACTACGCCCTTTTTTTTTTCAACATAGGGGGAAGAAGGAGAGTCTCTGTCGAATTCTGTGTCTGAAGTCACCGCCTGTTTTCTCTTTGTCTTAGCTATAATCTACAAAACACAAGTATTAAAACATAAAATCGGTGAAGATTCGTTGAAATCAAACTCAACTGAAAGTACAATTCCAAAATGTCTTGAGGCTCGCTTAATGAGAAGGCGGATCACCTAACAAGATAGGTGAGCTTCGATGAGCTCGCCGAATTAGACAGAAGTAATTATCAAATAATCCAGGCATAATGGGTGGAGTCAAGTCCATTGAAACCGACAGTGTAAAATAAAAAGAAACAAACATCAAGGGTGATGTGCACTCCCACTCGGCAATTCACCAAGTGGGTTCGGAGAACTAAGACAACCTCGCCGCATGGGATAGTGCCTAAGGTAACATATTCACTCAAGAAGGCCTTATTCGCTGATTCACCCAACCTTATTCGCAAGCTAAGACAAGCCCGCCAAGCAGAAGGTATTCAACCTAGAGCTTAATTTTCATAGACAAACCCAATATGTGCAACAATATCAAGCTTCCCAAAATCATTACAATCAACCTACATGCTTATCTACCCATGGGTACTCAGATTTCCCTAATTATCACAAAGTATTGCTTAAATTAATGATTTGCCCTTAAGAAAGTCGACACTCTATCTATCATTGGGCAAAATCATGCAATCGGTCAACATTGGGTTACTCAGATTTCACCCACATCAAATTCAACCAAGACCTACTAAATTTAAGGGTTTAATTTCAATATTTAACCAACACAATCGATTTTAGTAATTTCTAGTCAATTACTCAAGCAATTAATTCATGGTATAGTTCAATACGATCATTATAGTACTACCCATTGAAATCAAACAATCACATGCATCACATGGCTTATAGACAATATATAAAGCACAATTTAAGGCTCAAAATACAAAATGAAAATAAAAAATCAACTTCACAAGAAAGAAAAACTCGAAAATAGAGAAGAATAGGGTTGGGTCGACTAATCTTGCAAGTGAATGCACTCAACAATCACACACTAAGGATGATCACACACTCAAACAAGGTATTGCAAGCAAAAGGGAATGAAAGAGCTCAAAAATTGCATAATGATTTTTTTTTGTATTTGAAAAGACCCTTGGTCTTTTTATATCAGACACACTCACTGATCACGACTAACATCGCCGAGTGTGTTCGATGGATCGCCAACTGGAGCTGAAGCTCACCAAAACTTCCTGAACGAATACCAAGCATGAATGCTCATTTAGCGGACCCAATGGATTCTGCATAGTGTACTTTAGCGAATCAAATTTTGGACCTCTGATCGCCAAAATAGAGTACATTTTTTCACATTTTCAACCTACACTCATAACACACGTTATTGAAAGCAATAAACAAAATTAAAGACTTGGGTTGCCTCCCAAGAAGATCCTTTTCTAACGTCGTAGCACTACATCATTCCCATTTCCTTGACATTCATTTTTGGGATTTCGGACGGTGTCACTAGGTAATGTTCCCTTTAGCCTTGGAATGAATGGATATGTGGCACAATTGGGTCTCCAACTGCTTCATAGATACCGAATCAGAGGTTACCATTTGAGATAAAATTAAGAACTCATTTATTAATTCCTTCAACACTTTGTCGGACCCTTCAACCTTGTTTAAGATCCTTGTGAGAATTTCCTCGATTCGCTTACCTTCTGGACTAGCTGGGTCCTTTGGTCATTGACGATTATAGGGAGGAACATATCTATCTTTGTCAGCTTCCTTATCTCTTTAATTTCTGCCTCGCCAATCTTTCCAACAATTTTCTCGATCCTAGTTCCAACCTTGGTTCCTATCTTGTCATTGGTAATATTGGTGAGAACCCCCCATTTGGTTTCCCAAATATTGAACTTCTTTATTGTATAATACCTCAAACTTGGCATCATTTGGGCACTTCCTACTATTAGTCCCAGCCGCATTCACCGATTTAAGTCCACGTCCCATGACATGTTTTGACACTAAATCGAGTTGGGTCATCATTTAAGCCATGTTTCATCTCATTTATTGTCCTTCTCAATATGTTCTTTGCTCAAACTCTGTTGTAGATTATACACTTGATCTTCTCTAGTATGCCATACTCAGTTAACTTTGGTCATATCATCTAACAAAAAAGTTGTCACGTCATACAGTTGTCTCATTAATCCTCTTTCGACTAGTTGATCAGCCAAACCTTTATTGACTGAATAAAAGCTGTAGTAGAAGTATTGCAACAACAAATTGTTTGGAACACCATGTGTTGGACAATGCAAAAGTGGTTTCTTGAACTACAACCAAGTCTAATGTAGAGGTTTACCTCCAATACACTTGAAAATTTTGATTGGGTTCTATGTTTCACAATCTTTGAGGGGGAAAGAATATCTTCAAGAAAGCTGGATTCATTCAACTCCTCTCAAGAGGTGATAGAGCCATTTGACAATTTTGCCAACCATCTCTTAGCTTCACCCATCAAAGAGAATAAGAATAACCTCAACCACACGGATTCTTGTGAGATTCTTTTGAACACAAACGGTTCACACACTTCAACCAAATTCTGAAGATATTCATGAGCTAAACCCCCAAACATTCCTCTTAGTTGGAGCAACTGTAGCATTGTATCGGTTATATAAAACACAACACTCCCAGTTGTGAGAGGTATCTGGATGGCTCCCGTGGTTTGAACAATATTCACATGTATATCATTCCAATCACCCATGTTGCTGTTTTGACCATAGTGACTATCGTTGACACTACCTTGGTCACTCATCAAATTAGACCTATAAATCAGCCAACAACCATGCAAAACAACAATCTACTACAACTAAACAAATTTACAAACTAATTTCTCAAATAAAATTCTCAACCACCATTCCCTAACAACGCCACCATTTTTGATAACAGTTAAACTCTTTAAAAACAATTAAAAGAAATAGTGGTCGTCGTTATAAAAATACCTAGATAAGAGTCGGGTCGAATCCCACAGAAAATGGTATATCGTAGAAAATTCTACAAACCATTTTGTATTGTAAAATCATTCATTTGTAATAGTAAAAACAAGTGGGTAGATGATTCCATCAATTTATCAAAAGGATTTAGTTATCAATGATCACAATTAAACTAAAATTTTGGAAGATCCAAGAAGTAACAAGAAATCTAGGGGTGCGGGGATTGGAAATCAATGTCACATATGGGTAATTGTGTTGCTCTTTAGTGATGAACATTCATGAATAGACTAGGTCATCTTCAATAGCGCTAATCTTCTTTCGATCTCATAGCATCCTTTCATAGAATGTCTTTTCGATCTCATCTATATGCTATACTAAACAACCCAACACCTTAATCTATTCTCTCTTTTGATGCAAAAATAGGGCAAATAAATTTGACCCCTAACCTCTATTTTCAAGCAAGTTACAGACATCTAGCCTAATTTGCTAGTATCAGACTAATTACCACTCCAATCAATCTCTTTCGAGCATCAACCGGAGTTCAGAAGTAGGTATTAAGTTTGCAACCTTAATCCATAAGTTAACCCCATGATAATAAGCCTAAATTCATGTATGAACAATAGAAAAATAGAGCATCGCACAATAGCCACTACATTAAATATACACCCAACCCCATAATCGCACCCCTAGATCTTGGGGTTTTATTTGCCCATCACAAAAAAACAAAGATATTATACCTTTGATGAAAGCAGCCATGGTAACATGAAATTAAGCAACTACAAACAAACCCACTTTGAATAAAACTTCAATTTGTCAATTTAGAAAACAAAAGTTGAAAACCCCTAAAACTAGAAAGATACCTTCACAAGGTAAAGTGTTGTTTTCCTCTCACTTGTTCATACACCAAAAACTATTTTAAACTTCCGTGAACTTTCAACTCCGAACTCTGAACCCCCTAGTTTCTCTCTCTTTTGAACTATTTATATTTTCCCCAAAATCTGGCCCAAAACTCAATACATGACCTATTGGGTGACATTAGTTGGGCTCACATATCGCATTGGGTGAATCACCCTCTTCTCTTTATCTTGCCTTTTATTGCTCTAGGCTTCTGGTATTTGAACCTCAGTTGGTGAGCTCGTTCGAGTATGCCTTTTACATTTCTTGTATCGCCAAGTACCACCTTAGTTCTCCTTTCAAGCCTTCAATTTTTCTCCTTGTAACGTTGATTTTGGTGATGGTCGACATGTTCGCCCTTTCTCATTTGGTACATCGCCTTTTCATTTGGAGTTCGCCGACCTACCTCGATAGATGCAAGTATTGTTCACTGTCAATTTTTGTGAGGTCATGCCCTTTATGCAATCCGCCTTTCTTGTTTGGTGATGATCAATATATAGTTTGCACTTCTTTTTACATTTTTAGTCATTCTTTCAAACATTCACCCTTGCCTTGTTCTTAAGCCTGCATAGCTGTAACTCGTCAAAATATCAATAGAATTGGACCTAATTAGGCATTGAAGACACTAATTGTTGAGACAAATAGGCCTCAAATGAGTGCAAATCTACCACTCTTTATTGTGTCTAGATTTAGGTGTCAGGTTTTGGTTCTGGGTCGGGTGTGTTGGTTTGCAATACGATCGAAATTCGGGTCATGGCTCAGGAGTCTAGGTCGGGTCTTAGGTCGAGTGTTGGGGTCGGGGTCGAATCTCAAGTCGGATATTAGGGTCAAGTCTAGGTTCAAAAGTCCAGTCTAAATTTAGAAGTCAGAGTTTGATTTTGGATCGGCCATAAAGTTGGCTCCTAAGTAAGGTTTCATGGTTAGCTCCATGTTTGAAAGTCGGTCCCAAGTAAAAAGTTGGGATCAGTTCCCAATTTAGAAGTTGGGTCTTGGGTATAGATTCAAGGTTGGATCCCTGTTCAGTCATTAGAGTCGTGATCTGGTTCGAGTGTTGGGATTGGAGTCAGATCCTTGTTCGAGTTTTTGAATCTGAGCAGGAATTGGTGTCATGGACTGGGTTGGATCTCAAGGTCGGATCCCATACCCGTCGTTGGGGTCGTATCCCGGTTTGGGTGTCGAGGTCGAAATTGGGTCCTATGTTGACTATCGGGTCTCGACTCAAAAGTTGAGGTCAGGTTCCGGGTCTAGTGTTAGGGTCGAATCTTTAATCGGTCATCAGGGTCACATTAAATTTGGGTATTAGGGTTGTGTCCCTAATTGTTTATCAAGGTTGGTTTTTGGGTCAGGAACTATTTTCCTAAAAGGTATATTTTACTTTCTAGCAAAATATAAATAATATTTTCTGGACAATGTTTTTCATTCACCAACTAATTATTAGATAATATTTTCTCACTCACTAACCAAACATGAGAAAATAAGAGAAAACATATTCTAGGAAAACATTTTCCTTCATACCAAACTGTTACAGCCCGAAAATTTCTAAGTTAACACTCGAGTCATTCTTTATGGTGAATAAGATATGTGCTGAGTGATTAAAAATTTTCTTGGATGTTAAGGTCGCTAAAATTCCATAGCATAAAGTTGAGTTGGAAACTTTCCTTCCAATTGAATTTCTCTATAAGATTATTCTTTGGTCAACTTCGAACAACCATAACTCTTAGCACATGATTAGTTAGGTGTCCAATGAGGTATCAAATCGAATGTCTTCGAGTCCTCTTTCCAATGCCACTGAGTTTGCTAAATTCCAAGTTTGGATGAAGGAGTTATGCTCATTTGAGTGTAGCCTCTCTTATTTAGGCCATTTTCATAGTTTTAAGTAGGTTTTTTTTGGTCTTTTCCTTTCCCCACTAGCCTAACATGTTCTAACCACCCAAGTTAAGGGAAATAATCAAACTAAGTCAATTCAAAACATTCCAAAAGAATTTAGAAGGTTTGGGAAATGTTGAAGAGGAGAAAAAGAAAATAGTTTCAACCGTTCATCGAGTTTCGAGGATTTTCGACAAGAAATTTGTTTCTTTCGAGGTATGTAAGCTTTCATAGTGTTGGGTTTATTCTCCCTCATGCCAACCTTGTAAACGTTTTCCATGAATTCGTTCTTGAAGTCAAATTATTTGAACTCTTGAAGAGTTTTTGAGGGTTTTGCTTCATTCTTTAAGAATGGAGTCTTGTTGAGTTCTTGAGTTGAGGGTCTTGCGAATGAGTGTGGTTCTTGATAGAGTTTTGTGTGGGTTGTCATTGGAATGGTGTTTGGTTTATGAATCTAGGAGAATTTTGAGGAAGTCATTCAATTCTAGAGGAGATAAGGCTGGAAATTGAGTTAGAAAGTCCGTCGAGTTTCTGGGCTCAGGTTGGGGCAATGCGCCCCCATAGCGCCAGAGGGATGGGGCAGCACGCCCCTATAGCGTCAGAGGGGATAGGGCAGCGCGCTTGCAGTGCACCAGGAATTGCCTTCAGGAGTTTAGGGGCTGGTTCCCTGCGTCGGAAATGCGCCTGCCCCTATTTTTCTTTCGTCTAATTTCTTGTAAATCATGTCTTCGCTCTCTTCTTAATTATAACTATCTAAAACTCCTTTAGTCTTGAAAGACCCTATACATATTCTAATCATATCTCTTAAATTACATTTCAAATTAAATTAAAATTAAGAGGAAAGTTCAAGAGGGTGTTTGAGTTAAACTGGGAATTCTTTTGAAATCAACTATAGTTTTAAACTAAGTCTTGAGGAAGTAAGTATGAGAATGAGAAGAGTTGTACCCATGAGTTCTATATTGTCATTAGGATCCTTGAGTTGAGTCGTTCATGCCCATAATTCCGCATGAACTCTATGAATTGAGTGTTCTTGACAGGAGTAGTATCGTTGAGTTCTGAGTCCCGAGTTCTTGAGTCCTGGAGTTCTTGAATTCTGATTATTGAGTTTCCATATTGATATTAAGATCCCTGAGTTGAGTCATTCATGCCCATAATTTTGCATGAACCCTATGAATTGACTTATAAATTTTGAGAAGCTTTTTAAAGCCAACACTTGAGTTTTAAGGAAGTAAAGAGGAGTTTGAGGAAGAGTATAAGGAAACTATGTAGTTCCTAGTTGTTTCATTTATACATGAAGAAAAAAAATATTATTTTGAGAAAAGAGAAACTTTGATTTCTAATGAGTTATGAGTTCAAAGATATTTCAAGAACAATTACCTCTTTTAAGAGGGTAGTTTGAACAATTATCTCAAACAATAGGAAGAGTTATGTTTTTCAACATATGAGCATGAGGTATATATTATTGGGAATAGTATTGAGCACCGATATGAGGATGAGTTCAGAAAACTCACATTCCTCATAAACCATGTATGCCAACATGGGTACATGACCATTCTTTTAAGATAAATCCTAAGTGCCTTCACGTAGAGCTTCGTGTATCCACTTAGTTGAGGATGTTCTATACCCCGGCAAGGTTTATGACAGTTCTGGTAGCGTGGGCAAGACACTGTATCATCAAGTAGCTCATAGTGATGGATGTCGGTTGAAGAATCTCCCAAATTAGAGTAAAGAGTTTATTAATGTATTTTATACATTTTGAGTTCTTGTCTACTGTTTACAAAGATTATTTATTGCATCTTATTATCATTGCTTTCATGTTGAGTTGTGTATTCTTGAGTTGAGTTGAGTATTCTTAAGTTGAGTTGAGTTGAGTATTCTTTAGTTGAGTTGAGTTGTGACGAGGTAAGTATTACTTCCCTTCCTATCAGTTCAAGATATACATGTATGTTTCAGTTTTCCCCTTACATGCTTGTACATATAATGTATTGAAGACATTAGGCCTGCATCATTTTATGATGTAGATACATGTGTTCAGGGTCATCAACAAGCTCTCCGTTGATACCACTTGTAGTTCTGGTTAGCTTTGTTTAGCCTCCTTGCTTTTGGAGGGTTCCACATTTACTTTTCAGTTTGTTAGGATGTCGTGGGTTCTGTCCTCGACTTCCATCATCGTATTTAGATTCTCCATAGACAGTAGTATTTCGAGGAGTACTTTCCATTTTCCTTGTTAATGTTTTAAGACTTGAGTTAGCTTCTTATGGCTATTTAAATGTTTTTAAATATTATGAATTATTTATTTTGAGAAATTTGAGTTAATATTCGCATTTGAGTCCCTAAGTTATTGCGTAAGTCTTCTGCTGAATATTGAGCCAGGCCAAGGGTTTGCTTGGGGACCAACGATGGTTCTCGAGTGTCGGCCACATACAGGGTGTAGGTTCCGGGTGTGACAAACTTTGTATCAGAGCACAAATTTCAAATGTCCTAGGGTGTCTATAAAGCTGTGTCAGTAAGAGCTAATTTATGGTTGTGAGGGCCCCACTACTATAAGTAATGGACTACAAACATTTAAGAAAAGTTTTCCTTCTTTCATATTCTAAATCGCGCAGTAGAACTATGTCAATTTATTCGAACTCATGTTTTCCTCTTATCCATTCGATTACCCGTCATACTCAAGGTGGTTGAAAATTAAAGTCAGATCCTTATCGATGAGTAATACTCAGCAAAACACTTGAGAAAGTCATGAGACTGGAGAGGGTCTTGAGAGAAGCCTGTGAGTGAGTTTAACTATTGAGATTCAAAAGAATGTACTCATATTCATATGATTCGTGTGTTTGAGCTAAAAGTGAGATGTACTCTCTTGTCTAAACCTTGTTTTGGATGAGGTCCTTATGAGAAAGTGTGTTGTAGAGCTTAGGTAGTGTTTTCACCTTAAAGGATAGTATGAGTTATGACGTTAAAAGTAGTGGTAGTAAAATTTCCAGAGTTAGAGGAAAACATGCGGAGGTATAGTAATCTATGAAAAGGAGATATTGATGGAGAATATTATGTTCTTGCAATCATGTGGCCAATCACTTATAAATGATGAGTTCCTTTATGAGTAGACTAAGGAATAATAATGTTGTAGAGAGTTCGTGATAGAAGGTAGAGGGATAGTTATTAATCAGGATGAGTTAGAGTATATTTTAACCAGAATAGAGTTGATGTCGATGTGCCATTGTGTTAAAGAAGACTAAATATATGTGTTGAATAAGAGAGCAGAGTATTCATGAGGTGATATACCCAAGCCAGGCTGATGATTTTTAAAGGGAGGATCCCATAGTATTTAGACAATGATAGAACTAATTAAGAGATAATGCACAATAAGTGAGTAAATAGTACTTCAATTGTGAAATGGAAGGTGAAGGTAATATGTTGGTAGGTAGACGGAGAGCTAAAGATTTCCTACTTGTTTGGAGGTCTTAATCGGCGAGTGTTTCTTAATTTTATCTAGTATTCGTAAGTTACTATAGTATGTGATGGATTATGTTGATAATTGTGTTTACTAATAGACACCAAGCTTGAATTATAGATGTGTGTCGTGATCAAAATGATGGCAACTTGAGGGTGATGATACTAGTTTTGAGATGTATTTTGGTAGGTTTGACATAGAGTAGGAGAGGGAATTAAAATGTTAGTTGCATTTGAGTTAATCTTCGCATTTGAGTCCCTATGTTGTTGAGTAAGTCTTCCACTGAGTATTGAGCCAGGCCAATGGTTCGCTTGGGGACCAGCCATGGTTTTTGAGTCTCGGTCACGTTTAGGGTGTAGGCTCGAGGCATGACAAACTTGGTATTAGAGCAGAAAGTACAAGTATCCTAGGGTATCTATGAAGCCGTGTCAGTAGGATCTTCTTTATGGTTGTGAGGGCCCCACTTCTATAAATGAGGAACTACAGACATTTAAGAAAACTTTCCCTTCTTTCATACTCTAAATCGTGCAGTAGAACTGTGTCATAAGAAATTTATTCTAACTCATGTTTTTCTTTTATCCATTCGATTACCCCCCATACTCAAGGTGGTTGAAGAGCAAAGTCAAATCCTTATCGATGAGTAACTCTCATAAAAAATCCTTAAAAAGTCATAAGACTGCAGCTGAGCTTGAGAGAAGCCTGTGAGTGAGTTTAACTATTGAGATTCGAAAGAACACACTCATATTCATATGAATCGTGCATTTGAGCTAAAAGCGAGATGTACTCTCTTCTATAAACCCTGTTTCAACTGAGATCTTTATGAAGAAGTGTTTTATAAAGCTTGGGTAGCGTGTTCATCCGAAAGGATAATATGAGTTATGACGTTAGAAGTAGAGGTAGTAAAAGTGCCTAGAGTTAGAGGAAAGCATGCAGAGGTATAGTAATCTATGAAAGGGAGATAGTGATGGGGCATATTGTGTTGTTGCAATCATGCACCCAGTCAGTTATAACTGATGAGTTTCTTTATGAGAAGACTGATGAGTTCATAATTTGGACTCATTTAGGGCTATATTTTGATAGAATTAGTGTCCTCAAATGCATATTTTATCTCAATATCTGATGAAAATCCTTAAGTTTCAGGTATTTAGATTTTGAGGCAAAGCATAGACACTACTTGGCAAGAAGGAAAAAGGTGGCTGAAAAGAACGAAGTAATGAAGACCTGGAGATCGCCGATCCTAATTGGCGAGTCGCCGATGGGCCTGGAGATCACCTTTTGTTCCAGTGTGTTGAGCCCTGAAGGAAAAGGTCAAGTTGGCGATGAAATGGAGCAGTCGGCGCATTGCCGATCTGTTCCGCGAAGCAGTACCATATCGCCCAACGACTCAAAATGCCAAGGGACTGAAGGGTAAAGCAGACAGGCGATGAAATTGACCAAAAGGCGGATCGCCGAGCGTATCAGCGATCCCGACTAACTGCGCCGAATGGTCCTTCGCAACACAAATTTTCAAACACTATAAATACTTATTTAAATTTTTTAGTATCATATCATATCACTTCTATTATTCGAACTTTGTACAATTTTTGAGAGAGTTTAAGTTTCAGAGGGTTTTGGAGACTTTGTTCTAAAACCATGAAGATTCAAACGGTTTCAACTCCAAGAAATTGGATGTGGGTCTCAAATATTCTTCACTCTTGATGTGTTTTAAGACTTAATTCTTCATACCTAGTTGTTGGAAACTGATAGTGGTATAGATTTTTATTTCTTGTACATGTGTAGCTAAAACTCCATTTCTTGGGGTGTGATTTTGTGAATATGGGCTAAATTATCTGTTGGGTCTTGCTTGTTGATGGTTTATTTGTTGTTTAAATGTGATTTCGTTTAGTATTTGTGTATGAAATTAAAGTGATTGTAGTTGCAAATATGATTTCATCTTAGTATTTTTGGCTTGCTCGAGAGAGAGGTCGTAAAACTAAGACTACTAAATTGATAGTCGGTGGTATTGGGTCGACATGGGTTCAACTCGAGAGAGTGAATCCTAGTCCTTCTCCCACACATTCAGCTTGAGAGAGTGAATAGGCTAAGGCGGAGGTTGTGCTTAATGCAGCAACTCGGTGTTCAAGATAAACTGAGTTGATTTGGCGTAAGTTGCTTGATAGAGAATTTACCCCAGAATAGTCTAGCCTAGTCACAAATTCTCAACAAGTTACTGTCAAAAGCATGTACCCGATAGTCTAGTTTAACCCGTATTCCTATCACATCCCAAGAATCCCGTCTCCCTATCGCGTTTCCTTATATTCTGTCGTTTTTGTTGATTAGTTAATACAAACCCCCCATTGATAATTGATGCTTGTATCACTCCTTAGATTTAGTATGTTTTTATTCGTTAATATTTATAGCTATGACTAATTACAACTTAATTTTATTTTTCTATTAATTCTCAAAACCACTCTCTGTGGGAACGATCCCAACCTTTGGTTGGGTTATATCACTAGACGCGATCGTTTGACACTTGAACCAAAATAGTGTCAATTGATTACGTCGAACATCAAAATGGTGCCACTGCCGGGAGTGGTGTTATTAGATAATTTTTAGTTAAGTAGGATTTTCGTTCTTATTAGTTGTAGTTCTACTTAATTTTCAGTTTTGTTTCGGTTGATTTTGTGTTTTGAAGTAGGAAGAGTAAGTGGAATTGATGAGATTGAACAAATGGAGTACCTTCCAGCTGAGGTGATGATGTTCCGGGATAAGATTCTATCTTTTAGGCAATCGGAAGGTGAACGACTTCATGAGGCATGGCTGATATTTAAATCACTTCTGATTCAATGCCCCACTTATGAAATTTCCGATATAGTCCTTCTGGAATGTTTTTATAGAAGTCTGGATTCAGTGGCTGATTAAATTATCCTGGGTAGTCTAGTACAACAACCTTATGTGACAGCAACCAAACTGCTTGACAACTTAAATAAGCCAAATCAAGCAATAGAAATGAGAGACTTCAGCTTAACAGTCCTGCTAACCCAATTAGATGAGCTAACCAAGAAGATTGGGGATCTTAAAGTCCAGTGCAATAAGAAGGGCCACTATATTCCTCCTCATGAACGAAGGAAACTTAAGAACAAGGAAGATGGGCAGAACAACGAAATGCTCACGCTCCTACTCCAAAAAGAAAATGAGCAGCATAGGGTGCTGTAAGAATTGAGAGAGAACGTCTTGATACTGAATCAGATGACAAACTCCCACTCCATGCTCATTCTTCTACTGGGATCCCAAATGGACCAAGTACTGTCCTCCCTCTACCCAGAGCCAAAGTCGGGGTGCCCTTATGAAACATGGGCTGATCCCACAAATGGAGTTTGAAAAAGAACTTGTGTCGTACCACGACATTAACTAAGGCGCTGTTTGGGAGGCAACCTAAAACCCTTAAATTTATTTTTGTTTTAGAAATAATGGTGTGTTGATTATGCAGGTTAAAGTGTGGAGAGTATGTGGAAATTGCATTTGGCGAACTAAGAGTCCATTCAGCGAATTGCCGAACAGATCGGTGATCTCGATGTAAACCGCCATTTAGATCCTCACTTTGACTGAAGGTCCTGTAAAACTCGGCGAGGTAAGTGACCACTCGGTGCGCCGCCGAGTAGATTGGCGAGCAATACTAACGTCGCCGAATTGACGCAACCTGGACGGTTATTAAAAGCCAAAGGTTTTAAAGTTTTCAAACTCTGCACTTTCCCTCACTTTTAAGCTTCACATATCACACCAAATTAGTATTTTCAATATTCTTGCATTCCATAATTATTTTGGTTTTTGATTGGTGCTCAGAGTTGGAAAACTTTGCCGCCTAGCATCACAAATTTATATTGTTCGGCATAAAAGGTTGGTTTTCCAAATCTAGTGTTTATTTTTATCGCATTTTTACTCATTTTCAAATGATCATATCGTATTGTCGTGTGCTGGGCCTCTCTGATAGGATTAGAATGCTTAAATGCCAGTTTTAATTCGATAATCTTGCCCATATGGTTTTGATCGTCGAATGCCCGTATTTTTGTGCCTTAAATTGAGTTGAATTTTGTGGGGTATGCTTGCATAATGGTTAGATTTGTTGGGTGAGGTCTGAGTAGACCGTATTTGTACTAAATGGCTTAAATTGCACAATGATGGATTGGTTTAGACCATTCTTAAGGGCAAAAGTCGTCAAATGGAAAAATTTGGCAAAATTAGGAAAAATTTGAATATCCCAGGGTGATCGGTGTTATGGGTCTGAGCTTAATTGTACTAGTGCATGCTTTGATTTTTTTTTCGGGGGTTACGGGGTTGAATTCGAGAATATTGGTTGAAAATAGGCATATTAGGCCGTTTGGCGAGCTGGGTCGAGCTCGCTGAACCACTTGGCGGTTCACCTAATATCGCACATCACCTTTAAAATCCATGCTATATGTATTATTGGTTTCTGTAACATTCGGCGAGAAGTCTGAGGTCGCCAAAAGCACTCGGCGACTCGCCGAAAGTATTCTTGATAGCCCTTTGTCAGCACCCCTGAACCCTTGTTGCACTGTGACTTTTGACGGACAAACCCTTGCTCACCTATAGGTCTTTACCATCGCCGAATCATTTTAATTTCTTAGCCAATCTTTTCGGCGAGCCCAATCTAGCCTGCCAAAGAGATTCGGTGATTCGCCGACCTGATCGGCAAGTTTGTCTGTAGTACATTTTCTGTGCTTTGATATGAATATTTACTAACTTTTCTCTGATGTTTTGCAGACATGGTGAGAACAAATCTATATAGGCCACCCTAGAAAAAGGCACGGGGCGTTACCATAAATGAAGGGGGAGCAAATCCTTCAAAGAGGAGAAGGCAAGAACTCCCACTGGGAGACAAAGGCAAACGAAAGAGGCACACATCTGGAAGAGTANACAAATCTAGATAGGCCACCCTAGAAAAAGGCACGGGGCGTTACCATAAATTAAGGGGGAGCAAATCCTTCAAAGAGGAGAAGGCAAGAACTCCCACTGGGAGACAAAGGCAAACGAAAGAGGCACACATCTGGAAGAGTAGCTGTTGACACCTGGACTGAGTTGTATGAACCTGAAGATGAGCAGCCCTTGATTTATAGAAGGGATGAGATCCAGGTTAGATCTCAAACCACGTCCACTACAGTCCCTTCAAATGCCACTAATCCAGCAACACACTCAGTGCCAACTCAGGCACCTCTTATGACCCCCATGCCTCCTTTTATTACTCCTCCCAGGCTCCTAAACAGATTAAGAGGTGATGGTTTATGAACCATCCTCGAGGAGAAGCTACTTTCGACGGAAGGCTTAGACGGGAAATATTCACAAGTGAGGGAGACCTTCCGCTACCATGAGTTTGAGCAGTTCACCAGGCTCCGAGGCCTTTACATATCTACCTGGGTCCAAGATTTCTATACAAAGGCGAGCGAATTCGGACCTGTGAAGTCGGTCATGGTCAGAGGTAGGGAAGTTAGGTGTAGCAGTGAACATATTAACACTGTATTGGATAGACCGCTGCATTCTTCACTTTCTTACGAGGGATTGCCCATTGCTCAGTCCCTAGATGATTAGAAGGGTTGGTTGGCCCTCTGATTTCTGATACCTCCTTAAGGTGGATTGAGGCATGGGCCCTTATTGAGAAGAGGGGCTTGCGTATTGCTGCCATGTTCTGGTTTGACTTTATCAGCAGCACCATAATGCCATCCCAGAACGAGTCTATCTTTTGCCATCCGAAAACAGCTTTCCTTGGTTCTATCATGTATAGGAGGTGCATCAACCTAGGTTTACTGATTTCACAGGAGATGGCCATGAGAGCCAAGCATAGATAGACTTCTCTGCCATTTCCAATCCTGATCACTGAGCTGTGCTGGAATGCTGGAGTACCCCGGGATACTGCAAGGGATATTGAGGTCACCCCTTCGTCCTCTACAGACTTCCGACGTATTGAGGCTGAGTACATACGAGAGGAGGTGGACAAAACAAGAGCAGCACCAACAAACACTTTTCCAGAAGTGGATGTCGACTCTATACCTGCAGAGGCGTCTGCACCTACTCTGGCCTCTAGGCCATGAGGTACTGTTGCCACTTCTACTTCTTCACAGGTTTCGAGCACCTCCACCTCGTCCCAGCCAGTCAAGCTTAAGCGATAATCCTGAAAATAGGGAATCTGGCCTATTCAATTGATGTGAGAGTGACTCAATTGGAGAGATCCATCCCAGCGATGATTGAGAGTGCTATTACGGCCGCACTGACCCCTTCTTTGAGTTTCTGTTGATGAGTTGGCTGTAAGAGTCATTGCTTGTGAGAACAGACAGGGGGAAACATCCAAGGTGACTGTTTTGAAAGCCAAGGTAGCAGATTTGAGGAAGGACGTAGACTATTTATAGTCTACAGACTTCACTTCATTGATGCAGGCTACAGATGACGTGGATGCTTCTAGGACTTCAGAGATTCCTTCGAGTGAGGCACACTAGGATGAGCTTGCAGTTGAATAGTCGAATGCTGAAACCGATGAGGAACAGATTACAGGAAGAGAACATATTCAACGATTTGGCAGATCTTGCAGGGACCTCCATAGCTATCCCTAGTAGAGTTGTTGCTTATGAGATGATTCCGGGAACTGATGTCCATGTACAGACTGCTGCATCGGGCACTGAAGCCTAGACATATGGAGAGACTGCATAGACAGGATCCTTTCTTTACCTCCCTCTCTGTCTTACATTCTTTCACTTTTGGATACTTTATTTCATTTGCATTTGAGGAAAAATGGCTTTTGTTTGTGGTGGGGTGAGGCCCACTTTTTGTGTGAATATTGATGTTCGTGTTCTGTTGATACATGGGTCATTGTGTTTTATACTGCTTTTTGTGGATGTTTGAGCTTGTGGCTCCTTGATTTTAAATTGTAAATGATTTTGACCCTTTCGAAATTCTTTTAAATATTTCCACCTCTTGTACGTGTGGAATGTGGCTGTTCTTTAGCAAATTTGAGTCTTGGTTTTGATCAATATCAATGACTCAAATAGTGCTCATAATCGAACGAACATGAATGTGCGGCTACAATGAGACCAAGTGAAGTTACATAGTCAATATGTGAACTCTTTGCATCTCATTGTGACCAGCTATTTATCAAATTGATTCTCTTGTGATGAACATTGCACACTAGCGAAAGTGTGGAGTCTTGTTTGACTTTGGTGTCGATGCCTTGTGTGATGAGCTTACTGTGAACCATGAATGACAACACCTAGAATTTTCCCCATGGTCCGGTCGACTAAGTAAGGCTATCTCTTGATATGATCTTAAGCAACTTCGAAAGAGTGTGAACCAATTTGACATATACCTCTTTTGTAGCCTACCTTGTGAGTGCGTGAACCTCTTTTGAACACCATTGAGCCTTAACTTTCTTTGAAAGAAACTTGATGAAAACATGACCTTTATTACATCCACTACCCATAATCCTCGTGATTTGTGGTTGATTGAATAACCAACTTAGGCCAAAATCTTAAGTTAAAAGGTGTGGTGAAAAGAAAAGGCAAGTCAAGAATTGCAAAAAAAGTCCCTTTTAACCCATTATGTTGAGAAAAATGAAACCCCTCCATACAAAAATAAAATAAACGACAAGAGAAAAGAAAAAGAAAAAGTTGTGAAATAAAGTTATGAGAAATGTCAAAAGAAATGAGGTTCCGAACAATCCATGGAAGCAAATATTGGGATGACTTATGAGCACTAAAGAAAATGATGAAAGAAGAGGAAAAAGAGTGTTGAAAGCACCACATTTCAGAGGATGAAAGTCACTGAGCCTAAATGACCATACCTTTGCACTCAGCCCCATTACTAGCCTTGAAAAGTTTACCTTTTTGATCTGGAGTGAGCTGAAATAATTGTTGATTGGAAAATACGGGCAAACCTATGGGTGAAAGCATGCATTATGTTCTTCTTTGTGAGAGTGAGCGTTGCATTTGATTCTAGAATTTTAAATGATTAAACCATTGTGTGTGAATATGTAATCGTTCTTTGTATGAGGGCATTCAAATACCTTTGTTGAGCTCGAACTTGCATTTGAAACAAGTATAGTGAGCTTGAGAATCTTTGATAATGGTGTGTCACAACTTGAGTCTTTGAGTATACAATTGATTCTTGCATGAGTAAGTTGAGTCTTGTTGTGTACATTAATCGTTGAGTCTTGTATAGCACTGTTTGAGACATCCCTTTTGGATTGCCAAACTTGAGTTTTACTTGAGGACAAGAAAAAGTTTAAGTTGGGGGTGTTGATGAGTCCACAATTTGGACTCATTTAGGGCTATATTTTGATAGATTAGTGTCCTCAAATGCATATTTTGTCTCAATATCTAATGAAAATCCTTAAGTTTCAGGTATTTAGAGTTTGAGGCAAAGCATGGACACTACTTGGAAAGAAAGAACAAGGCGGCTGAAAAGGACGAAGAAATGAAGGCCTAAAGATCACCGAGCCCAGTTGGCGAGTCGCCGATGGGCCTGGAGATCGCCTTTTGTTCCAGTGTGTTGAGCCTTGAAGGAAAAGGTCAAGTTGGCGGTGAAATGGAGCAGTCAGCGCGTCACCGATCAGTTTCGCGAAGCAGTACCATATCACCCAACGACTCAAAATGTGAAGAGGCTGAAGGCTAAAGCAGGAAGGCGATGAAATCGACCAAAAGGTGGATGGCCGAGCGTATCGGCAAACCCGACTAACTGCGCCGAATGGTCCTCCACAGCACATAATTTCAAACACTATAAATACTTATTTAAATTTCTAGTATCATATCATATCACGTCTATTATTCGAACTTTTTACAGGTTTTGAGAGAGTCTAAGTTTTAGAGGGTTTTGGAGACTTTGTTCTAAAACCTTAAAGATTCAAACGGTTTCAACTCCATGAAATTGGATGTGGGTCTCGAAGATTCTTCGCTCTTGACGTGTTTTAAGACTTAATTCTTCATACCCAGTTGATGGAAACTGATATTGGTATAAATTTTTATCTCTTTTACTTGTTTAGCTAAAACCCCAATTCTTGGGGTGCGATTTTGTGAATATGGGCTAAATTATCTGTTGGGTCTTGCATGTTGATGGTTTATTTGTTGTTTAAATGTGATTTTGTTTAGTAGTTATGTATGAACTTAAAGGGATTGTAGTTGCAAATACTATTTCATCTTAGTGTTTGGCTTGCTCGAGAGAGAGGTTGTAAAATTAAGACTACTAAATTGATAGTCGGTGGTATTGGGTCGACGCGGGTTCCGCTCGAGGGAGTGAATCCTAGTCCTTCTCTCACACATTTACCTCGAAAGAGTGAATGGGCTAAGACGGAGGCTGTGCATAATGCGGCAACTCGGTGTTCGAGAGAAATCGAGTTGATTCAGGGTAAGTTGCTTGGGAGAGAATTTACCCCCACTATAGTCTAGCCCAGTCACAAATTCTCAACAATTTACTATCAAAAGCATGTACCGTATAGTCTATTTTAACCCGTATTCCTATCACATCCCAAGAAATCTCGTCTCCGTATCACGTTTCCTTATATTTTTGTCTTTTTTGTTGATTAGTTAATACAAACTTTACATTGATAATTGATGTTTGAGTCACTCCTTAGATGTAGTATGCTTTTATTCGTTAATATTTATAGCTATGACTAATTAGAAATTAGTTTTATTTTTCTATTAATTCTCAAAACCACTCTCTGTGGGAACGATCCCAACCCTTGGTTGGGTTATATCACTACACGCGATCGTGTGGCACTTGAACTGAAATAGTTTCAGTTGATTACGTCAAACATCATAGACAAAGGAATAATAATGTTGTAGAGAGTTCGTGATAGAAGGTAGAGGGATAGTTACTAGTTGGGATGAGTTAGAGTATATTTTATCTGGAATAGAGCTAGTGTCGCTGTACCATCGTGTTAGAGAAGACTAAATATATGTGTTCAATAAGAGAGCAAAGTATTCATGAGGTGATAGACCCAAGCAAGGCTTATGATTTTTGAAGGGTGAACCCCATGGTATTTAGAGAATGATAGAACTAATTAAGAGATAATGCAAAAAAGTGAGTAAATAGTACTTCAATTGTGAAATGGAAAGTGAAGGTAATCTGTAGGTAGGTAGACGGAGAGCTAAGGATTTCCTAGTTGTTAGGAGGTCTTAATGGGCGAGTGTTTCTTAAGTTTGTCTAGTAATCATAAGTATAGTATGTAATGGATTTTGTTGATAATTTTGTTTAGTAATAGGCACCAAGCTTGAATTTGAGATGCGTGTCGTGATTAAAAGGATGACAACTTGAAGGTGATGATATTAGTTTTGAGATCTAATTTGGTAAGTTTGACATAGAGTAGGAGAGGGAATTAAAATGTTAGTTGCACTGAATGAGAGTAGTACGAGTGTGGGATTCCGAATTTCATAAGAGTAATAAAGTGCGGTTAAGTCATTTAGTAACAAGAGTATTAAGAGGTGTACCCTAGATTGTATGTAGTCAAATGAGATTCTTTTAAAGAGTTAGATAAAGTATCCTTAGAAGCCAATGAGACGAGGTTAAGAGAAGAATCTTAGAAAGAGGTCTTAGTACCTGCTTATGAAGAGTTCGATAGTCATGAGATAAGCTTTTCCCGAGTATTTGAGTAAAGGGAATGTATAATAGTTTAGAGATGATGGAATAGATCCTTGAGTTCCNAGTCAAATGAGATTCTTTTAAAGAGTTAGATAAAGTATCTTTTGAAGCCAATGAGACGAGGTTAAGAGAAGAATCTTAGAAAGAGGTCTTAGTACTTGCTTATGAAGAGTTCGATAGTTATGAGATAATCTTTTCCCGAGTATTTGAGTTAAGGGAAAGTATAATAGTTTAGAGATGATGGAATAGATCCTTGAGTTCCGATTTCCGAGTTCTTGAGTCCTTGATTTCTTGAAGTTGTTGAATTCTTGAAGTTCTTGATTTCTGAGTATTTAGTTTCCATATTGCTATTAAGATCCCCGAGTTGAGTCATTCATGCCCATAATTTCGCATGAATCCTATGAATTGAGTTATAAATATTGAGAAGCTTTTTAAAGCGAACACTTGAGTTTTAAACTGAGTTTTGAGGAAGGAAAGAGGAGTTTGAGGAAGAGTATAACGAACTATGTATTTTCCAATTGTTTCATTTTTACATGAAGAAAGAGAATATTATTTTGAAAAAAGAAAAACTTTCTTTTCTAAATGAGTTATGAGTTCAAAGATTTATCAAGAGAAGTTACCTCTTTTAAGAGGATAGTTTGAGAAATTATCTCAAACCAGAGAAAGAGTTATGTTTTTAAAAATATGAGCATGAGATATATATTATTGAGAGTAGTATTGACCACTAATATGGGGATGAGTTCAGACAACTCACATTCCTCATAAACCATGTATGCCAACATGGGTACAAAATTATACTTTTTAGATGAATCCTAAGTGCCTTCGGGCAGAGCTTAGTGGATCCACTTAGTTGAGGATGTTCTATACCCCAGCAAGGTATAAGACAGTTCTTGCAGCGCGGGCGAGACGTTGTATTATCACGTAGCTCATAGTGATGGTTGTCGGTTAGAGATTCTTTCAAATAAGAGTAAAGAGTTTATTATTGTATTTTTATTCATTTTAAGTTCTTGTTTACTATTTACAAATCTTATTTATTACATCTTATTACCATTGCTTTCATGTTGAATTGAGTATTCTTGAGTTAAGTGAGTTGTGACGAGGTAAGTATGTCTTCCATTCCAATCAGTTCAAGCTATACATGTATGTTTCAGTTTTCCTCTTACATGCTTGTACATTCAATGTACTGACGCCTTTTGGCCTGAATCATTTTTTGATGCCGATACAAGTGTTCAGGGCCATCAACAGGCGCTCCGTTGATACCGCTTGCAGTTCCAGGTAGCTTTGGTGAGCCTCCTTGCTTCTAGAGGATTCCACAATTACTTTTCAGTTTGTTAGGATGTCCTGGGTCTTGTCCTGACTTCCATCATCGTATTTAGAGGCTTCAAAGACAGTAGTATTTCGAGGAGTCTTTACCATTTTCCTTGTTAATGTTTTAAGATTTGAGTTTCTTTCTTATGTGTAGTTGAATATTTTTAAATATTCCGAGTTATCTATTTTGAGACAGTTAATCTTCACATTTGAGTCCCTATGTTGTTGCATAAGTCTTCCGCTGAGTATTGAGCCAGGCCAAGGGTTCGCTTGGGGACCAGCAATGAATTTTGAGTGTCGGCCATGTCCAGGGTGTAGGCTCGGAGTATGACAACACACCCATGTGTTGGCTTTTTTATGTTACAATTACTTAATGAGCCCGAATATGGATGAATGAATAATATGTGTAATAAAGTCCTAAAGGTTTTGCATGGACTATCCTATTTTGGGTGATCTTCGGTGGTATTTTATATATGTCCCTATTGCTCATTTTAACGAAAAATTTTTGTTCAAAGAACACTTAAATTTGACTCAATTTCATTTGGAAAACCTTTTAGATAATCTTTACAACTTTTATCTTCAACCAAGCAGTTGTCGCCAATCACTATAACCACTAGCCACTATTTACAAACATCACCAATAACCATTATTATCAAAACAATCATAGATCACACTTGTTATTTGATCCTCTTAATAACAAAGTCCAAAAAAGGAACTACAATCATCAAAAAATATAATTAATGTTATGAAATTATTCTTAGACTCATAATAAGTGGAATGAGTAATTAAATAATTAGTAATATTAATATTCTATACACAATATATCTCTATAAGTTAATTTATGTATTGTCGTTTGTGTGTAAGCAGGTAGGACTTAAGGTCTTGGCCATGGTAGACACAATTCAAAACTGAGGAATTAAAAGTGTAATTATCATTAAAATGAATAGCGATTTTCCAAATCACTTGATAGTAAAATTTTGTTTGTTAAAAAAAACTTCTTGTTATAAGTTTATAATGGAGAATTGTGTTTACCTCCATACTTTATTCAAATAGGGCGAAATGTCGTGGTAACTCAAAGAATAATCAATTAATTCAATTTAAATAAATTTAAGAGAATTTTAAAGAAAAAAGAGTTTTAAAGGAGTTGCCGCCTAATTTTAGGAAAACTAGGAAACCAATTAATTAAATAACTTAAAAGAATGACTACGAAACCAATAGATTTTAGGTAAAGGGTTCAAGTAATTCCGAAGGGAAGGTGTTAGTCATCCTTCGAAATCCACAACTGTGGGTCCCGACTGAATTCATTTTTTCAAATTGAAGAGGATATAAAAAATAATAATATACAAGTATAATAAACATGCGATATACACAAATAATAAAATAAAACAATAATAACAAAAACGATCTAAGGTATGCCTAACATCAATATATACAAAATAATGCATAAAGAATATAATTCGAACTTTATTTGAATTAGTTTCAATGGGAAGTACCTTCATGTACCTGTAAAGACACTAAGTAAAAGTGTTAGTACTAAATAAATAAATTAAATAATAACTTAAAAATAAATATCCTCCTTATGAATATGGGAGGCCTTGGAAATCGACGGTAATTTCTTTATCGGCCAATTTTAACTTGTAAAATAAATTTTAAAAAATGCAAGAAAAGTGAAATTGTCCAAACAAAGCATTTGAACTATAACAAATAACAAAACAATTTTCCTTTTAATACAAAAACAATATGAAACTCAATAAAATATTTCAAACATCAAATAAGTTACTATTAAAGTAATTGCAATGAGAACAAGAAAAAAAATGTAATACCAAAACAAACAAACAAATAATATAAGTCATAATGGGATAAAGAGACAAAAATAATGGTAAATAAATTGATGTTTTCATAGAGAAATGGAGCCAACAATAAATGACCAAAATTATGGGAGGAAAAAATTAACAAACATATAAATATAGAATTTACTGGACTAATTTTTTTAAACAAGATTGAACTAAAATAAGCAAAAGTACGTAAGAACGGTCCGAAGACAAACAAAACATAAATACAATGAAGGAGGCAAGTTTTGAGCGGTTCATACTCTTCATCAACTGGATTTTCTGCGAGATAATCAACTAAGGCTTGTGCTTTTATCGCCTTTTGAGTCGCATAAACGATATCAAACTCACTCAAAATAATTTGTCATTAAGCCAGCTTCCCGGTCGGCATCACTTTATGAAAAATGTACTTCAACGGGTCCATTCTGGAAATAAGGTATGTGGTATACAAAGACCAATAATGTCTCAACTTTTGAGCAATCCAGGTCAAAGCACAACATGTCCTCTCCAACAGAGTTTAGCGGGGCTCATATGGAGTGAATTTCTTTCTCAAGTAGTAGATGGCTCGCTCCTTCATCCCAGTTTCATCATGTGGACCAAGCACACATCCAAATGCATTATCCGAAACAGATAGATACAGTAACAATGAAGTTCCTTCTCATGGAAGAACCAACACCCGTGGTTTGGATTGGACAAATAATTCTTGATGGCATCACAAGCAGTTTGATATTCTTCGGTCCACTTGGTCAGCGCATCTTGTTTCAATAGCCTAAAGATGGGCTCACACACCAAAGTGAATTGAGCTAAGAACCGACTAATGTAGTTCAACCTTCCCAGAAAACTCATTACCTCTTTCTTAGTCTTCGAGGGAGGTTGCTCTTGAATCACATTGATCTTGGAATTATAAATCCAAACAACTTGCTAGCCAGCACTCCGAAAGCACATTTAGCAGGATTTAGTTTCAAGTTGTACCGACACAGGCGATCAAAACACTTCCTCAAGTGGGTCAAGTGGTTTGAACTCTCGCGGGACTTGATGATGACATCATCCACATAAACCTCAATCTCTTTATGAATCATATCATGAAAATAGTTGTCATAGCCCTCATTTAAGTAGCACCGACATTCTTNAGAGTTTAGCGGGGCTCATATGGAGTGAATTTCTTTCTCAAGTAGTATATGGCTCGCTCCTTCATCCTAGTTTCATCATGTGGACCAAGCACACATCCAAATGCATTATCCGAAACAGATAGATACAGTAACAATGGAGTTCCTTCTCGTGGAGGAACCAACACCCGTGGTTTGGATTGGACAAATAATTCTTGATAGCATCAAAAGCAGTTTGATATTCTTCGGTCCACTTGGTCAGCGTATCTTGTTTCAACAGCTTAAAGATGGGCTCACACACCGAAGTGAATTGAGCTATGAACCAACTAATGTAGTTCAATCTTCCCAGAAAATTCATTACCTCTTTCTTAGTCTTCGGGGGAGGTTGCTCTTGAATCACATTGATCTTGGAATTATAAATCCAAACAACTTGCTAGCCAGCACTCCGAAAGCACATTTAGCAGGATTTAGTTTCAAGTTGTACCGACACAGGCGATCAAAACACTTCCTCAAGTGGGTCAAGTGGTTTGAACTCTCGCGGGACTTGATGATGACATCATCCACATAAACCTCAATCTCTTTATGAATCATATCATGAAAATAGTTGTCATAGCCCTCATTTAAGTAGCACCGACATTCTTAAGGTCAAAGGTCATCACCTAGTAGGGTATCAAGACCTAGTGATAACCCGCAAAACAATCCCCAAATGACTGCATCTCATGTTTGGCACAATTATCAATGAGGATGTGAATATTTGGCAGTGGAAAATTATTCTCTGGGCTAGCTTTGTTAAGATCTCTATAATCAACACAAATTATGATCTTTCCGTCCTTCTTAGCTACCAGAACAGTGTTTTCTAGCCAAGTCGGATATTGCATAACTTCTACCACTTTGGACTTGATTTGCTTGGTAATTTCCTCCTTGATTTTCAAACTCAACTCTGGTTTGAACTTCGCTTTACTAGGCTAAAATATAGAGTGATTGGCAATTTATGAGAGACAGTGTTTGTACTCAGCCCTGGCATATCTTTATAAGACCAGGCAAATACATCGATGTATTCTCTAAGAAAAGGAACCAGGTCCCTTCTTTGAGCTTCAGTCAGATGGACACTGATTCTCACTTCTTTGACACATTCTTCATCTCCCAAATTTGCCTCTATTGGTTCTCAAATTGTCTAAACTCCTTGGCAACATGCTCAGGTATCACAGTCTCTTCTTCATAGTCCTCATATTCACCATCATCTGCCTCATTTTGTTCATTCAGGTCGTGACATGTCATGATATTGGCAGGTTTTAAATTACTATTACTGAAATTATAAACAAACAAAGTTAGATAAGTAGGATATAAAAAGATAACTAAATAAAAAAAAATTTGACAAGAGGATCTTTTTCATTTAAATTGAAAATGAGAAAAAACTTTGATCATGACCAAGGGCCATCTAGCCTTCTTAAAACATCACGGGGGGAATTTAAAACTTAAACAAGTAAAATTGCAAAAAGGGTAGGTCTCGGGCTCCTCCGGACTACCACCGATTGTTAAAACAAACATAAAACATGTATTTCTACCAAGACAAGCTGGGGATTCAGAAGTGGTGTGGAGGTCCAATTTGGCACTTGCTCCTCCAGCTCAGCTGTAACACCTCAGAAAATTTTTGAGCTAAGACTTGAACCATCCTTCGTTGTGAGTAGGATTTTATCGAGGAATTACAACTTCTTAATGGTTAATTTCAAAAGATGTAGCACCTTGAGTTCGAAAAAGAACTAAATTGGAAATAGCAAAATCTGAAATTTTGCAAGTTAAGTATGAGTTTTGGGTTGACTTCAAATGACCCTAACTCCTAGATCAGAATGATTTAGGTGTTCTACCAGATACCGTAGGAAAGATCTTTGAATTATCTTTCCAACACCACCGAGTTTGCTAAGTTTTGAGGTCGGATGAGTGAGATATGACTTTTTGAAGTTAGGTTGCCCAGTTAAGGAAAGTTAGCCGAAAATAGTAAGGGGTATTTTGGTCTTTTCCTTACCAAATCAGATTTAATTCATTTTTAGTAATATTTTAGGGGTATAATCTGATTAGATTCAGTTTTATAATCCTATTTTACGCCTAGGGTTTTTGTTTAGAGTTCAAGAAGAGAAAAGAATAAGACGGAAGAAGAGAAAAGAGAAGGGATCGAAGCGTTCGTCGAAATTCTTGAGAGTTGTTGCAGATTGTCGCTATGGGTTTGATCCCTAAGAGGTATGTAAGCTTCCATAGTGTTGGGTTTGTTCACCCACACGCCAAACATGTTATTTTCAGCGCAAATTTCATTCTTGAAGTTGAAAGATTTGAGTTCTTGAAGTTCATTCTAAATCTTGTGGTGTTGGATTTTGGATGATTTTTTGAGTTCAAAGTGAGTGTTTTAAGGGATTTATTTAGTAGATTAGAGTGTAATTTTGTTAAGTAATCAATTCTAAGTGATTGGGGAAGAAACCGTTCGATTCTAGGCGAGTTTTCTGGGTTGGGGCCTAGCGTGTTGCGCCAGCCAGAGCACACCAAAGTAGGTTCTGAATGTTAGGGGCTGGAGCTCTGAGCCACCCATAGCCCCAGGGTCACCTTCCCTGTCCAGTTTGCAATCGGTTGCTTCATTTGAGTTATTTCGAAGGGTACCTTCACTCTTTTTCGATTGTAACTATTCTAAGCTACTTCTAAACACCTAAAATCATTCCTAAAATGATCATAACCTTTAATTCATAAGTTAAATTCAAGGTAGAGTTAAGAGTTAAGTTTTGAGAATTCTTTCGAATATTCTAAGTCCCTTTGAGTCATTTTGTGGCGTCTTCTACAACTTCTAGTAACTTGTTTCAACACTCGAGTAAGTGAGAATGAGAGTGAGGAGAATGTATTCATGAGTCTATTTTGTCATCATGAGATCTTTCATATCATGAACCATAACTCTTGAATTCATAATTCACATTCAGGAGAGAGTTAAGAGTAGAGTTCAAGAAAGCTTTTGAGTTCAATTCTGAATCCTTTGAGATCTATAATCGATTTGAGTAAATTTTGAGAAATTAAGTATGAGAATGAGAAGAGTTGTATCATGAGTTCCATAATGTTATGTAGACCTACGAGTCAAGTCGTTCATGCCCATAGATTCCGCATGAACTCTAGAAGTTGAGTATCTATGAGAGGAGTAATATCTTCATGTCTTAAGTATTTAGATTCTAACCTATTTGAGATTACATTACTAATCATGGGACAATTACATGTTACCATGAAGTCCTTGAGTTGGCTTATTCATGTCCATATTTCCGTATGAACCCTATAATTTGAGCAGTATTGAGATGAGAAGTATCTTTGAGTCATTGAGTTGAGTAATTCATGCTTATAATTCCACATAAACTCTGAGTTGAGCATTCCTAAAATGAGTAGTATCATTGAAGTTCTTGAGTTCCAAGTATTTGAGTTCTATCTATGGTTATTGAAAACCTTGCATTGAGTCGTTCATGTCCATAATTCGGCATAAACCATATTTTAAGAAGTCTTTTACAAATGTTTTAACTTTGTTTTAAGACTTAAGTTTTGAGTTCAGTAAAGAGTAAAGTTGAAGTTCTTTTCTTCAAGAATTATATGGGACTAAGTATTCCCAGTGAGATTTAAAATGTTTTCACTTTTAAATAAGAATGAAAACTGAGATTTCCAAAGAGCCTTCGGGCTAGTTTTTATAAAAGAATAATCTCTTTCTAAATGAAGCAAAAGGGGAAACTTTGATTTACAAGATAGCCTTTGAGCTAAGTTTTTGAGCACTAATCTCAAATTATAGAAGAAGTATGTTTTTAAACATAAAGAGCTAATTTAATGTAATATTTTTGGGAGTGGTATTGAGCACCGATGGGGAAGAGTTTATACAACTATCAGCCCCCTTAAACCATGTAGCCATCATGGGTAGAAAAGGGTCATAATTTTTAGATGAATCCTTTTCGCACGGACTAGTGGATCCACTTAGTAATTCAGGTCCTATATCTTTGGCCAGGTATAGGATGTGTTGGCAGCGTGCGGAAGATTGTTGTATCAGCACAATAGCTCTTATGTGATGATTGTCGGTTAGAGAAACTCCCACGGTAGTATTTGCATGGTTCCTCAAGGGGTTCTGCTTAGTATGAATGGGGGTATGGGACTTCATTCATGCATTACACAAGTAGACTTTCAGAGGGAGCATGTTATGTCTTTTATGATATTATGATTATGAGTTAACATCATGTTTTAAATAATTTTCCTTTTTCTTTATATTGCACTTGTTTTAAACTGCTTTATNGTCGGTTAGAGAAACTCCCACGGTAGTATTTGCATGGTTCCTCAAGGGGTTCTGCTTAGTATGAATGGGGGTATGGGACTTCATTCATGCATTACACAAGTAGACTTTCAGAGGGAGCATGTTATGTCTTTTATGATATTATGATTATGAGTTAACATCATGTTTTAAATAATTTTCCTTTTTCTTTATATTGCACTTGTTTTAAACTGCTTTATAGTACAATGAGTTCAGTTATGTTGAGTTGAGTTGAGCCAGGTAAGTTCTTTAGTTTCTTTCAGATTCTGTCAAGCTTATGTTATGCTTTAGAATTCCCTTTACATGCTCGTACATTCCATGTACTGAACCATTTGGCCTGCATCTTCTCATGATGTAGACACATGTATTCAGGATCATCAACAGGAGCTTCGTTGATACATTTGGAAGTTTGAGTTAACTATGGTGAGCCTCCTTATTTCCGGAGGATTTCATTTACTTTTCAGTTCAGTCAAGATGTCGTGGGTCTTGTCTCGACTTCCATCGTTATCAGTTAGAGGCTTCATAGATAGTCAGTATAGTTGAGAAGTCTGTATTATTCATTTATTTTATTAAATGTTTTAAAGACTTAAGTTGCCTATTTTATGGCGAGTTAAATATATTATTTTATTCTAAGTTGTTCATTTGAGTTGAAGTTTTGAAAAGTTGAGTTTATTGAATTTATTCAGTTTTAAGCTTTTGCATGCTTAAGTTAGTCTTCCGCTTGTAGTCAGCCATGATGAGGGTTTGCTTGGGGACCAGAAATGGTTCTTGAGTGTCGGCCACGTCCAGGGTGTAGACTCGGGTCGTGACATTAGCATTACGGATGCCCGATGTCCCGATCTCTTCCTTTAAAAGGTCCCAAATTCCTTCCCCGACACTGTCATCTTTGACATAATCCCGCACTCAAAATGACTAGTACAAGTGAGGTATTGTCCTGGCCAATGCCTTATCAGCATTCTTGCTCATCACTTCTGCCTCATCATCTTCTGTAGGTATATATCCCAAACCAAAATTTGATCCTCTTATGGGAATCTGGATAGGCTCGACGATTCTTTGAAAACACTTCCCTAATCCAAAACCTAGTTATAAACCACTTCTGAGCATGACAGTGGCTATCATCTTATAAACATAAAGTATAAGGGATTCTGGATCCTAGTCGTCACCGGTGGCATTCAATAGCACCACCGTGTAGAAGTCACAACCTCTGAAGACCTCATCAATAATCGTCGTATACACATTGGAGTGGCTTCCCTCACATTGAATGACCAATTCGTGGTTGTTCCATATAAATTTCATTAGCTGATGGAGGGTAGAAGGCACAACTCCGGCCATATGGATCCACAGCCTCCCCAAGAGTAAGTTGTAACTAGTGTTGATATCTATTACTTGAAATTCAACACTAAATTCTGCGAGTCCTACTTGAATCCCCATATTCACCGCTCTCAAGGTATCTCTCCCCCCCTCCCCCATCTAAAGCCTTCCATTGACTTGGTTCTAGTGAACCTCTCACAAGTTAAAGTTTAACTATTACAGAGTTTAGAGTGGACAAATATTAAGACCAGACCCGTTATCGATCAAGACACGATTTATAATCTTGTCTCGACACTTAATAGAGACATGTAGAGCTTTATTGTGCATTATGCTTTCAAAGGGTAGCTCTTCATCACAAAAGTTGATGCGGTGCACCCGAACTACTTGGCATTATCATAGCCGCAAGATTATCACTATATAGCCTTCATGAGGGTTTGTTTGTGCAGTTGTGAACTCATCAATAAGGCCCACACAGAGATTTGAGCAGTGTCTTCTCCAGGTGTTTCACAATTAAATAGTCTTTCGACTGCATCTTCTGCCAAAACTCTTTCACCTCTCCCACGATGACTGGCCTTTTCGATTGGTCCTTCTTGTTCCATCCCCAGGCTAGTTCTTCCAAAGTGTAGCACCTACTGGATCTGGTCATGCCCTGGGTGGCAGCGGTTACGATCATAAACCTCTCTTGAGCGGGAACTTCCCTTGGCACCAAAGCAACAACTTTATCAAGTGTCATAATCATGAATTCCTTTCTCTTTCGAGCACAATGAGGCTACAACCTTGTCAAGGTCATCAGGACCAATCAGAACTATCACCTTTGCCATGCACCACTCATTCTCCGTCTCTATCATATTGATAGTTGTGCGCGCCTCCATGGTTCAGTAGAGGGTTACTGTTGAGTTAGGTGTCCCGGTCTAGAGAGTGAGCACTTTATGGTTGATCAAGTCTTGGATCTTGTGCTCTAAATTAATATATTCTTCAGTATCATGCCCTACACTATTGGAATGATACATACACCTTTGATCGGCTTAGTAGAACCTAGAGTTAGTATTAACTAGCATTGGCTCAAGCAAATGAATAATACCTGCCGCAGTTAATCGCTCAAACACGTTTCTTCGATTTTCAATGAGAGGAGTGAAATTTTGAGTAGGTTTCTTCTCAAAGCGTAGACGAGGGAGATCATAACTACCTTGCTAAGAGGGAGGCGCTTGGCGATAATTTGGAGTATTTTGCCGAGAAGGTGCTTGAAACTTTGGATATGAAGGGGTTGGATAATTTGGTTGTGGAGTTAGGTAGTTCGATTGGGTATTTTGGTAATATGGAGGTGGGATTTGGTAGACGGGAAGGGTAACTTGGTAATTTGATTGGACATTTGCACAATTAGGGGATGGGACTTGATATCTTGGAGGAGCATTTCGGTATTGTGGAGGTGGGTTTGGTAAACTGGAGGCGGAGTTTGGTAAATGGGAGTTGCGGTTTGGAAACTCAGAGGGGTATTTTGGTAATTTGAAGGAGGGGTATTTTTAAGGAGAAGTTTGATACCCATTCTAGGCATAAGAAATTGGGTGCGAATTCTGTGAAGTTTGTGAACGACCTTTATATTGTGAAGATTTTCTGGAGTGTTTCTTTCTTTCAGACGCATAGGAAATAGAAGATACATCTTCCCTCTTCTTCTTCAATAATCTGTGATCAACAGCTGTGAAGTTGTGACGGTGAAATAAAGTATGGTCTGTGACAAGCATACCAGTCTCTGGTTGATCACAAGTAAGGATAGTGTGTGGACCCCCACATATAGCTAATTCTCTTGCTACTAATTAGGTCGTGGATTACAGTCCTCAGCTCCACACATTCATCTATGGTGTGCCCTTTTTGGTCTTGATGATAGACACATTTCTTATATGCCTCTTCAGGTTCAACCTTGGAAGTGCGCCCCACGATGGGATGCAAGATGCCTACGGCCTGAAGAGTCATAAATGAGAGCATATGAAACGACTTCGGCCCCCACACTATAGTTTTGATAGTACACTTGGAGGGTGATCTTTTCATCCCATTATTTTAATCGTCCTAGGAAAAATGTCATATTATCAACTTCATTTTTGGGTTCTCCCTCAGCAATTTCAGGCTTAATGTGTTCAGGGACAGTGGAATTAACCTCTCCTATGGGAAAGGATATTTTTCACGTAACTTTCGAATCTCAAGCGATGTATCCTTTTTCTTCTTCAAAGTCATTGCTATCTCTTCGTCGACCATATCCAATCTCTTCTTTCTAGTCTCAATTTTTATGTCCATTGCAACGTTTTTGGCAAATGTGACTGCAGTGGCGAAGTCTACTTCCATAGTTTATCTCTGGACCTCTCAAATCTCTTGATTGATTCGGTGCAACTTCAACATCAATTCTTCTTCAATTAGCTCAACCTCAACATCTTGGTCTCTTTCCATCTTAGCAACAAATTCAACTGTTCCTGAGATGATAGAGTAAGGTTTTTGGATTTGGTAATGGAATTCAGTTTTTATTGAGAAACTTACGACTCGAATAATATTTTGGTCGAACATTGGATAGTGACTTGCTTTTTGTTTTTGTGGAGATTTTTCAAATTTTTTTTAAAAGGGGTGGCTAGAACGCCCTCATTCAAAGCAACATATTCACATAAACAGTCAAAATACACAAACAAATATCTTGAACTAAACAAATATGTATCCCTTTTGTGCCAAGGGTAGGCCTAGCGAATTGAATGATGTGTATGTCTTTTTAAGCCAATTCATTATCCCCAAAATATTTCATTGATAGCATTCAAAAATGTTTAGCAAACATCAAAATGAGGAAATAAGTTCAGGAAAGTAAATAACAAAATTAAGTACAAATAAAAGCAATCCCACGTAGTGGATGATAATAAACTTCAAACTACTTCTGATCCTTCATCAAGTCTGGATCTCTTGGAGATGTTGACTTCTTCCCATATGGAATATTTGTTTGCCCACAAATGATCTCTTACTAGCTGAACCCCTTTTTCATACCCGACCCTCTCTATGGACTGGATTTGAGCTCCATGATATCATCTAACTCAGACATGCACTGTCTTGCTTCAGTTGGGCTATGACTTTGGCGTTCTCTGAATGCCGGCATTGATGATTCAACTCATTTTTCACGTACTTCTCTTGAAGTCAGTGGAGTCGAACTTGATGTTTAGCACCCACATCTTCAACATGATGAGGGACATTTGGACCAGGTTCGATGGTTCCGACAAGGTTCTTCTTCAACCATTCTTTGTACTCCTCAGAACATTCAGGCTGAAATCTTTTTGGCACCGACTCACGCAACACCCTTCTAGTCTTCCATATTCGAAGTATGTTTGCAGAAAAAGTGACTTGGCCATTTTCATGATCTGTTGCAAATTTTCTCATGTCTGCAGTTTAGGGAAGCTCTTGTTTTCCTCCTAGTTGACTAAGGACTCGAGTGGGAGCATAAACTCGAGTCGCTCTCAATCCAAAAAATATCAAGAAAGGGACATCTTCACCTCGAGTCACCATTTGTTTTGTTACCACCAGACTTTCGATTGCCCATTGTACATTTTCTTCTCTTAATCCCTGAAACCTTAGATACCACAATTCTTGACCTTCATTTCTATGAAAATGATTAAGGTATATCGACCAACTGTGAGATTCAAGTTTGTTTGGCCATGTCTTGGGATCTGGTTCTTGTGGATCATGGGCTTTGAGAAAGTGTCTCATCATCCACCACTAAAGTATCAGGTTGCATCCTCGAAAGAAACGTTCACCGCTTTGACATTTATCTAAAGTCTGTAAATGTCGGCAAGAATCATGGGCGCCAAAGTGTAGTACTTGATTGCCGACCCATAGCTTACTCCATTAAAAATGGCATGAGTGACCATTACTACACTCGGATGGATAGTGTAGTTTGGGCCTTGAGGGATTACCATAATCCCAAGTAGGCATATCGCAAAAGCCAAAGGACGTTCTTTCTTCCAAGTTTCCTCCAAAACAAATTCTTTTTTAAACTTTTATAAAGCTCTTGAAGATCCAAATCGGTGATAAATCTTCCGAAGTGGAATGTTTGGTCCGGGAAACCTGTCCATCCATTCAGCTTTGACAAGTGAAAGTTCTTTTTTGATTTTATCAAAGACCCATATTTGAGGTAGAAAGAGATCAATATCAGGCTGATGTTTCCTTTTGTTGCACATGCCTACACTCTCATAACTGGAAAGAACTTCTTCGATAGTTGTAGTCATTTCTACTTCCCCAAAACGGAATACCATGATTTTACTATCCCAAAATTGCACCATTGTTTCAATCAAATCGGGACAAACCTCCATTTCCATTAGTGACGAGAGATAGCCTATGTGTCTATGGACCTCTTTCTTGTCTTCGCCACTCATAACCTTCCACCACACACTTGGAGGTAAGGATGACGTAGAGTCACTATTTGTTTCCTCAAAGGCTTGTACACTGGATCCATCGTACAGAAAAGAAAAGAAAAAGGTAAGTCACCTCACCACCAAAGGTAAGTTACCCCACCCCCAACGGATAGTAGATTTGTTTTAAATTCCTCAATGATTTGACTGTTTGACTATTTGTTATTAATTGATGATTTGTTTTGCTTATATATGTTTTACTTGTTTAAATTTCTATATTAATTTTCATTATTGCAGTCATGGCATATTCCATCACAACGACACAAATAATGTATATTAAAGAACGGTTTTGTGAAACCGCAATCGGTCTTTTTTATACCTAACCCTTTTTTGGAATGAATGGAAATTTATTGGCTTGTCGTGCGTCCAATGGTTGTCGTAAGTTCCAGCCTAAATTCTCCGCTTGGGTTCCTGATCTCTCAGAAGCCACTCTTAGTCAACTATTGTAAAGCAAAACCAAATCCCTCAATTCAGTGCATTTAAACTAAGATGACCTAACACCTAAGGCGTGTTGTGTCTATTTGGCCCATTGGTCAATAAAAGACAATCATGCTTATTTGTATAATTGAAGAATGTATGTCTTTTTAAAATAAATCTACTATCGATTGGGGGTGGGGTGACTTACCTTTGGCGGTAGGGTGACTTACATTTTTCATTTCTTTTTGTACAATGGATCTAGTTTACAAGCCTTTAAGGACCCAAATGGTGACTCTACCTCATCCTTGCCTCCAAGTGTGGTGGAATTTTATTAATAGCGAAGACAAGAAAGAGGTCCAAAGGCACATAGTCTATCTCCCGTCACTAATGGAAATGGAGGCTTGGCCCGATTTGATCGAAACGATAGTGCAATTTTGGGATAGTAAAATCATGGTATTCCATTTTGGAAAAGTAGAAATGACTCCAACTATCGAAGAAGTTCTTGCCAGTTATGAGAGTGTAGGCATGTGCAACAAAAGGAAACATCAGCCTGATATTGAACTCCTTCTACCTCAAATATGGGACTTTGATAGAATCAAAAAAGAACTTTAACTTGTCAAAACCGAATGGATGGACAAGCTTCCACTGACCAAACATTCGACTTCGGAAGATTAATCATCGATTTGGACGTGCAAAAGCTTTCAAAAAGTTTAAAGAATAATTTGTTTCGGAGGGAACTTGGAAGAAAGCACGTCCTTTGGCTTTTGCGATATGCTTACTTGGGACTATGGTATTCTCTGAAAGGCCCGAAGTAGACAATCCATCCAAGTGTAGTAATGGTCACTCATTTTTAATGGAGTAAGCTATGGGTCGGCAATCAAGTACTACACTTTGGAGCCCATGATTCTTGCCGACATTTACAGAGCTTTAGATAAATATCAAAGCGGTGGACGTTTCTTTCAACGATGCAACCTAAAACTTTAGTGGTGGATGATGAGACACTTGCTCAAAGCCCATGATCCACAAGAACCAGATACTAAGACACGACCAAACAAACTTGAATCTCACAATTGGTGGATATACCTTAATCATTTCCGTAGAAATATGGGTCAAGATTTTTGGTATCCAAGACTTTAGGGATTAAGAGAAGGAAATGTGCAATGGTCAATCGAAAGTCTGGTGGTAATAAAATAAATCATGACTCGAGGTGAAGGGGTTCCTTTCTTGATATTTGCCGGATTGAGAGGGACTCGACCTTAAGTTCCTGGTCGGGTCCTTAGGCAACTAGGAGGAAAACCAGAGCTTCCCCAAACTGCAGGCATAAGAAAATTTGAAACAGATCATGAAAATGGCCAAGTCGCTTTTTCTGCAAAGATACTTCGAATATGGAAGACTAGAAGGGTGTTGGGTGAGTCAATGCCAAAAATATTTCAACCTGAATGTTTTGAGGATTACAAAGAATGGTTGACTAAAAACCCTGCCGAAACCATCGAGCCAGGTTCGAATGTCCCTCATCATGTTGAAGATGTTGGTGCTAAATATCAAGTTCGACTCCACCGACTTCAAGAAAAAGTATGGTAAAATTAGTTGCATCATCAATGCCGGCATTCAGGGAACGCCAAAGTCATAGTCCAGCTGAAACAATAACTATGAAAAGTAAGACAGTGTATGTCTGAGTTAAATAATAGCATGGAGCTACATATCTAGTCCATAGAGAGGGTCGGGTATGAAGAAGGGGTTCGGCTAGCAAGAGATCATTTGTGGAAAACAGATATTCTGTATGGGAAGAAGTGAACATCACGAAGAGAACCAGACTTGATGAAAGATCAGAAGCAGTTTGAAGTTTATTATCATCCACTACATGGGATTGCTTTTATTTGTACTTCGTTTTGTTATTTACTTTCCTGAACTAATTTCCCCATTTTGATGTTTGTTAAACATTTTTGAATGTTATCAATGAAATATTTTAGGGATAATGAATTGGTTTAAAAAGACATACACATCCTGCAATTCGATAGGCCTACCCACTGCATAAAAGGGTCACATATATGTTTAGGATGCGATATTTGTTTGCCTGTTTGCGTGTTTTAACTGTTTGTGTGAATATGTTGCTTTGAATGAGGATGTTCTATCCCACCCCTTTCAAAAAATTTTTTGAAAGATCTCCACAAAAACAAAAAGCAAGTCACTATCCAATGTTCGACCAAAATATTCTTTGAGTCTTGCGTTTCTCTGTAAAAACTGAATTCCATTACCAAATCCTAAAACCTTACTCTATCATCTCACGAAAGGTTGAATTTGCCGCTAAGATGGAAAGATACCAAGATGTTGAGGTTGAGCTGACTAAAGAAGAATTGATGTTGAAGTTGCACCAAATCAATCAAGAGATTCGAGAGGTTCTAGAGAAAGACTATGGAAGTAGACTTCACCACTGCAGTTGCATTGGCCCAAAGTGTTGTAATGGACATAGAAATTGAGACCAGAAGAAGAGATTGACTATGGTCAATGAAGTGATAGCCCTGACTTTGAAGAAGAAAGAGGACAAAATGCTTGAGATTCAAAAGTTACGTGAAAAATATCCTTTCCTCGTAAGAGAGGTTAATGACACTGTCCCGGAAGACATTAAACCTGAAATTACGGAAGGAGAACCCAAAAATGAAGTTATTATACGACCTTTTTCTTAGGACGATTGAAATAAAGGGATGAAAAGATCTCCCTCCAAGCATACTATCAAAACCATAGCGTGGGTGTCGAAGTCATTTCATGTGGTCTCATTTATGAGACTCTTCAGGCCATAGACATCCTGCATCCCGTCGAGGGGCTCACTTCCAAGGTTGAACCTGAAGACGCAAATAAGAAATGTGCCTATCATGAAGACAAAAAAGGGCACACAACAGATGAATGTGTGGAACTGAGGACTGTAATCCACGACCTGATCAGTAGCGAGCGAATTAGCTATATGTGGGGTCCCCACACTATCCTTACTTGTGACCAACTAGGGCCTGGTATGCCAGTCACCGAGCATACTTTATTTTGCCGTAATAACTTTACAGCTTTTAAGGATTCACATTTGAGTAACTACCTTAAGTTGGTTCGAGACGGGATCTTGACCCCTACTAAAAAGCAGGCAAGAGTGGCCTCTGCCCTTGATAGTGAATTCATTGAAACCTGCCCTTATCATGGCACTAGGAATCACAACATTGAAAAGTGTCTCGTATTATGTTATCATGTGGAGTCACTAATCAACAAAGAAAGGATCCATGTCAAGTATCCCCCTTGTTATTGTTGAAAGAGTGGACAAAGGAGAACTTTAGCTTCTCGGAAGAAGAAGCCTTGAGAAAGGCACAATTTATGTTTTAAGAGTTTTTATCGTATGTTTTCAGTTTCGTTGTAATCAAGTCATGAATGAGTAAAAAAATCAAAATCATCTTTGTACTCGAACTATGTAGGGCAAGATTTNATTTTTGAAAGAGTGGACAAAGGAGAACTTTAGCATCTCGGAAGAAGAAGCCTTGAGAAAGGCACAGTTTATGTTTTAAGAGTTTTTATCGTATGTTTTCAGTTTCGTTGTAATCAAGTCATGAATGAGTAAAAAAATCAAAATCATCTTTGTACTCGAACTATGTAGGGCAAGATTTCTCCTTCGTGAGATACGTAGGCAGCCTTTCAAGGCCCGACCCCTATCTTTTTAAATTTTCCTTTTCCCTTCATTCTACAAGGAAATATTGAGTACAATAAACACGTGCCAAGAGACACATAAAGAAGACCTTAGCTCAACGCAAATCAACCTTATTGATTCACTAGTCTCGAATCAAATGAGCAAATTCCTACTTATTTAAATCAGTCCTCATTACTCATGGGTTAGCATGACCTCAAATAAAACAACTCTCATGTGTTTATATGCTTTTTATGTGATATTGTGCATCATGTTGTCATGAACTGAAACTAACATATTTGCCTTTGAGTTGTTTTTGTTTTACAGGTACTTAGAACTGATTTATGTTGATAAGCTGGCTGAGCATCCTTATTTTACAAGATCCCAAAGATTCCTTCCCTAGATGGAATTCACTAAAGGAAAAGCAACAATGGGTGATAACTGTGAAGAGACTGGCCTGAAGTTGTTGTGGTTAAGTCCTCTACCGCTAAACAGAACATGTTAATCAAGCAACTAATGCAATAGATTGCCGATCTAAAGATTTAGATGCATAGAAAGTAAGATTTGCCAAAACCAATTTTCATTGTCAACACTCTAGGCGACAAAAGGCCTCGACTCTACTTTTCGCCATCGAATTCAAATGCAAAACATGTCCAGAACCCAACCTCCAACCATGTCCAAAATCCTTCCATCATCGATTTAACTACCAAAAATCCTCATCGCGTCTCTGCTTCTTATCAAGCACCACCTCCTCTTCAAAGTACCAACCCTCAAACCTTCCCTCCCCCTCAAAACCAGAATATAAACAATCCTCAAACTTTCCCCCATCCTCAAAACCAAAATATCAACCCTCAAACATTCCCCCTATTATACAAAGTCCCTAAAAATACCCAAAATCCTCCCATCGCTCCACTCTTGCCTCCAAAACCTACTTTCTTAATCCCGATACAAAATGAACCTTATGATAATTAATATGAAGTTGATAATTACGAGGAACATGAAAGAGAGTGGAGGGCTAAGGAAGAATGGTCCGAGCAAAGTATAAATGAAGAGACCAACAAAGTTATGAAAGAGTTTCTCGAATTGAATTATGAATATTTATGCATCCACCCACACTTGGACATTTCGAAAGGGTTCAAGGTGCCGAAGTTCAATACTTTCGATGGAACTGGTAATCCGCTAGCTTATCTGAGATCCTATTTCGATCAATCGTTGGAGTTGGTAAAAATGAAGCTTTGTTGATGCGGCTCTTTAGCCGAAACTTAAGTGGGGAAGCATTGTAATGGTTTACTTCTTAGGAAATAAAATAATGGTCCAATTGAAACGCACTCGCTAAGGATTCTATCAAACGATTTGCATACAATGTAGAAATAGTTACTGACTGATACTCTTTGGAGAAGATTAGACAGAAGTCAACTGAGACCTATCGTGATTATGCATATAGATGGAGGAAAGAGGCCTCCAGAGTCCGACTGCCTATGTCGGAAAAGGAATTTATTGAAGTGTTTGTGCGTATTCAAGAACCAGAATACTATGACTGGATAATGTTGCTCATTGGAGTAAAATTTGCAGAGATAGTCAAAGTGGGTGAGACTATCGAAGATGGGTTAAGGACCGGGAAGTTTGGCCACATTGGTGCTTCGGTCGGATCTTCTAGATTATTGAAGAAGAAGAGGGAAGATGTATCTTATATTTCCTATGCGTCTGAGGGAAAGAAACACTCCGAAAATTCTTAACAATAAAAAGGTCATTCTGGAACTTCATAAAATTCGTACCCGATTTCTTATACCTAGACTGGTTATCAAACCCCTCCTCCAAATTATCAAAATACCCCTCCTCCAAATTGCCAAAATACCCCTCCGAGAGTCTAAACAACACGCCCCATTTACCAAAGTCCACCTCTAGTTTACTAAACTCCACCTCTACAATACCAAAATGCTCCCCCTAAATATGAAGTCCCATCCCTTAATTGTGCAAATGTCCAATCAAATTACCAATCTCCCCTCCCGTCTACCAAACTCCACCTCCATATTACCAAAATACCCAATCAAACTACCAAGCTCCACAGCCAAATTATCCAACCCCTTCATACCCAAAGTTTTGAGCACCTCCCCGGCAAAATACTCCAAATTATCACCAAGTGTATCCCCCTCAACAAGGTAGTTATGATCTCCTCATCCATATTTTGAGAAGAAACCTTCCCAAAATTTTACTTATGTCATTGAAAGTCGGACAAAGTTGTTTGAGCAATTGACCGCGGCATGTATTGTTCATCTGGTTAAGCTAATGCAAGTTGATACTAGCTCCAGGTTCTACCAAGCCGATCGAAGGTCTGTGTATCACTCCAATAGTGTTAGGCATGATGCTGAGGGTTGTATTGATTTAAAACACAAGATCTCGACAAGAAAGTGGTCACCCTTCAGACCGTCGCACCCAACGTTTATAGTACCCTTATGTTGAATCATTGAGGCGCCACTATCAATATGATAGAGATGGACGATGAGTGTGCACGGTAAAGGTGATCGTTCAAGCTGGTCCTGATGACCTTGAAAAGGTTGTAGCCTCATTGTGCTTAAAAGAGAAAAAGGAATTCGTGATTATGACACCTGAAAAAGTTGTTGCTTTGGTGCCAAGAGAATTTTTTGCTTACGAGAGGTTTTTGATCGAAACTGTTGCCACCCAGGGCATGACTAGATCTGTAGGTGCTACACTCCGGATGAACTAGCCAAGGGATGGCACAAGAAATACCAATCAAAAAGGCCAATCAGTGAGGCAGAAGAGTTTTGACGGAATATGCAGCTGAAAGACTATTCAATTATGAAACACCTGGAGAAGACACTGACTCAAATCTCTATGTGAGCCTTATTGATTAGTTTGCAACTACACAGATAATCCCTGATGAAGGCTCTAGATGACACCTATGTGCCCGTGGGTACAAACAGTAATTTGGCGGCTATGATAAGCCAAGTAGTTCGGGGGCACCGTATCATCTTTTGTGACGAGAAACTACTCTTTGAAGGCACAATGCACAACAAAGCTCTGAATGTCACTATTACGTGTTGAGACAAGATTATAAATCATGTCTTGATCGATGACGGGTCTGGTCTTAATATTTGTCCACTCTATACTCTCAAACAGTTAAACTTTGACTTAGGAAAGGTTCACCAGAACCAATTCAATGTAAGGGATTTCGATAGGGGCAAAGAGATGTCGTGGAAGTGGTGAATTTAGGGATTCAAGTAGGCCTCATAGAGTTTAGTGTTGAATTTTAGCTAATGGATATCAACACTAGTTACAACTTGCTCTTAGAGAGTCCATGGATCCATATGACCAGAGTTGTGTCTTCTACCCTCAATCAGCTGATGATCTTTTTATGGAACGACTATAAATTGTTCATTCATGGTGAGGAAAGCCACTCTAATGGGTATACGACGATTGTTGATGAGGTCTTCAGAGGTTGCGACTTCTACACGGTGGAGCTAGTGAATGCCACCGGTGACAACTTGGCTCCAAAATCCCTTATGCCTTTTGTTTATAAGATGATAGCCATTGTTATGCTCAGAAGTGGTTTTGAACTAGGTTTTGGATTGGGGGAAGTATTTTCAATGAATCATCGAGCCTATCTAGATTCCCGTCAGAGGATCAAAGTTTGGTTTGGGATATGTCCCCACAGAAGATGATGAGGAAGAAGTGATGAGCAAGAATTGCTGATCGGGCGTTGGCCAGACCAATACCGCACGTGTACCATTCATTTCCAGTGCGAGATTATGTCAATGATGGCGATCTTGGGGAAGGAATCTGGAACCTTTTCGAGGAAGTTGATGCAATCTTCAAGGAAGAGACCGGGACATCAGGCATCTGTGATGCTGAGCCGGTGAAACAACTGCAAAATTGGACCTCCACACCACTTCTAATTCTCCGTTCGTCTTTGTACAAAGATATGTTTTTATGTTTGTTTTAAGAAATTGGTGGTAGTCCGGAAGAGCCTGAGACCCACCCTTTATGTAATTTTACTAGTTTAAGTTTTAAATTTCCCCCGTGATGTTTTAAGAAGGTTGGATGACCCTTGGTCATGGCCAATGTTTATGCTCAGTTTCAATTTAAATTAAAAAGCCCCTCTTATAAAAAAATTGTTTATTTACTTATTTGTTTATATCCTTCTTATCTAATTTTGTTTGTTTATAATTTCAGTAATAGTAATTTAAAACCTGCCAATATCATGTCATGTCACTTGCTGAATGAAAAAAAGAGACAGATGATGGTGAATGCGAGGATTATGAAGAAAAGACTGCAATACCTAAGCATGTTGCCGAGGGGTTTAGACAATTAGAGAACTAGCACAAGACAAATCTGGAGGAAACTGAGATTGTGAATCTGGGATATGAAGAATGTGTCAAAGAAATGAGAATCAGTATCTATTAAAGCTCAAAGAAGGGACCTGGTTAGTTTCCTTAGAGAATACATCGACGTATTTTTCTGGTCTTATAAGGATATATTAGGGCTGAGTACAAACATTGTCTTTCATAAATTGCCAATCAATCCAGATTTCAGCCCAGTAAAGTAGAAAACTCAGAAGTTCAAACCAAAGCTGAGTTTGAAAATAAAAGAGGAGATTACCAAGCAAATTGAGTCCAAATTTGCAGAAGTGATGCAATATCCAACTTGGCTAGCAAACATTGTTCCGGTAGCTAAGAAGGACGAAAAGATCATAATTTGTGTTGATTATAGAAATCTTAACAAAGCTAGCCCAAAGGATAATTTTCCACTACCAAATATTCAAATCCTCATTGATAATTGTGCCAAACATGAGATGAAGTCGTTAGTGGATTGTTATGCGGGTTATCATCAGTTCTTGATAGATGAAGAAGATGTAGAAAATACAACTTTCATCACGCCTTGGACGTGTATCATTATCGGATGATGCCCTTTGGCCTCAAGAATATCGGTGCTACTTACATGAGGTTTATGACAACTATTTTCCATGATATGATTCATAAATAGATTGGGGTTTATGTGGATGATGTCATCATCAAGTCCCATGAGAATTCAAACCACTTGACCCACTTGAGGAAGTTTATTGATCGCCTACGTCGATACAACTTGAAACTGAATCCTGCTATATGTGCTTTCAGAGTGTCGGTTGGCAAGTTGTTGGAATTTATAGTTAGTATAAGGGGCATTGAATTTGATCCTTCCAAGATCAATGCGATTCAAGAGCTACTTCCCCCGAAGACTAAGAAAGAGGTGATTAGCTTCCTGGGAAGGTTGAACTACATTAGCCGGTTCATAGCTCAATCCACTATGGTGTGTCAACCCATCTTTAAGCTGTTGAAAAAAGATGTGTTAACCAAGTGGACCGAAGAATGTCAAACTACTTTTGATGCCATCAAGAATTATTTGTCCAATCCACCGGTGTTGGTTCCTCCATGAGAAGGAAGTCCATTGTTACTATATCTATCTATTTTGGATAATGCATTTGGATGTGTGCTTGGTCAACATGATGAAACTGGGAAGAAGGAGCCAGTCATCTACTATTTGAGCAAGAAATTCACTCCATATGAGGCCCGTTACACTATGTTGGAGAGGACATGTTATGCTTTGACTTGGATTGCTCAAATGCCGAGACATTATTTGTCTTCGTATACCACATACCTCATTTCCACAATGGACCCGTTGAAGTACATTTTTCAGAAAGCAAATGTTGACCGGGAAGTTTGCTAAATGGAAAATGCTTTTGAGAGAGTTTTATATGGTGTATGTGACTCAAAAGGTGATAAAAGCACAAGCCTTGGCTGATCATCTCGTAGAAAATCCGGTTGATGAAGAGAATGAACCGCTCAAAACTTACTTCCCTAACGAAGAAGTTGCATTTCTGGGAGAAGACATTTCTGAAGCATACCCTAGTTGGAGAATATTCTTTTATGGAGCGGCATATTACCAAGGAAAAGGTATTTGAGCGGTCTTAGTATCAAAATTCGGTCAGCACTATCCTATGGCTGCTAAACTCCAATTTGATTGCACGAACAACATGGCTTAATACGAAGCTTTCATCGTTGGTTTGAAGATGTCCATTAATATGACAAATAACTTCAATGATTGTTAGACATAACTATTTGTTTCATTAGCATGTTCTCTTTAAACTTCAAATTATTTGCTGGATGTCAATTACTTGTTCATCATGAGATGATCTACTCCTATAATGTCCATCTATATAACTCCCTTATGGACCTTATTTTATTTTTTATTTTTTCGATTGTATATGTATGTATTTCATAGTTTCCCTATGCTTGTATTTTCAACAGTTTACTGTCAAATTTTGATTCTTATCTATGTTACCTTTAACCAAAATTTTGTTTCTTATCCAAATGTTTGGTTACCTCTGGGCATTGTTTTATTGTTGCTTTTAAGTAGTGGTGGCAAATGGGCGGGTTGAAAATGGGTCAACATAAAATGGGTAATACTTCAACCCGCCCATATTTGATATGGGTAAAAATGGATTGTGTAATAAATGGGTTGGGTAAAATACTTGTTTACCTATATTTATCCATATTTTAATGAGTAAATAGTACTCTACTTAAGTCTTCAACATGGAGAAAATATTTTAGTCTTTTTTTTTAGATGAAAAATGTTGAAAATACTTTATTTAGTTATATTGTATGATAAAAGTAAAAAAAAAAATCCTATAACATTTCAATATAAAATAAATTTATGTAATAAAAAGGGGAAAATATTTTCAATTTCAAAGTAAATGAATATTTGCATTTTAGAACTAAAACATGCTTACTGCACTTTAAGCAATGTCAATAATAATACACAATTTGCTTATTTTACACTATTATTTGTTATCCAATATAAAATTAAACAAATTAAATTATAATTAAGAAAAGAAATGTACATTTAAAAAATATATTTTTTGGATGGCTAAAGACATCATATTTTCAATTATAGAGAAGAATAATTAGTTTTATAGAAGACATAAAAAGGAAAAGAAGTTACAATATTTTTAGTGATATAAAGAGTTTTGAGTGAATAAAAGTTGGAAGTTTAACTTATTTGGCTAATCCATAGTTACTCATATTTTACCCATAGCTTACCCATATTTTAACCTTATTTTTATGGGTTGAATATGGATACCAACCCATATTTTACCCATATAAAAAATCACTCACCCAACCCATTAAAATATGGGCACGTTACCAAAGTATGGACTTATTTTGCCAACACTACTTTTAAGTATTAGATGTTTGTTCCTTATTTCTTGTTATTGTTAAGTGCTAAGTGTTGTCGGTTGATATATAGTAGCTCATTTTTCTTTGCTTAAAGAGTCTTTTTTTTATTGTGACCCAAAAGTGGTTTTTGGGTTGTCATTTTGGATTGTGAAATACTTAAATTACCTTTATTTCAAATTAATTATGTCACATTTTTTTCCTTACTTTCAAATGCTAACTTTGTTTTCTTTCGTTTCTTGTATGACCCCTTCCAAGTCCATGGTGGGACTTCTTTCCTTGCATTCCCGAATTGAGCCATAGAGGTCAAATTTCTTGTGCATCATTTGAGTTAGTCAAATTATCAGAAAAACAGGATGAAATGCAGACATACATGGTTGAAGTTGAATGGCAAGTTCTAAACAAGCCCAAGAAAGGGTCGTATACCTTTTCTATACAGCAGTATACACTAGTATATGTGGTGAAAATATTGATATACAGGCCCAGAAATACAGGTTAAATGTAGCAGCTATAGTTTGAGATTAAAAGATAAGGATCAGAACTAAAGCTTTAGTCTTGTATATGTTAGTATACAGTCATATACAATTATCATATACACAAATTTTCAAAAAATTGAAAAAGAGCCCAAAAGCCCGAGGAAATTTTCAGCTACAGGTCTTTGGGAAGAATTGGGCCAAAGCCTACTTTTTGGGCAGAAATTTTGTTAGTTTTAGGACAGGGCAAGAATGGGGCCAAAGCCCATTGTTTTGGATAAATTTCAGATTTAAGACAAGTGGACCATTCAACAATTAAAAATCCCAACAACAAAATCTCAAATAGTAAAAAATAACTAAGCCTAAAATTCAAAACTTAAACCTGTCCAACGACAAACAAAAACGAGACACCGAAGAATAAAAGTGTATGAAACAACGAATAATGAAGCAACGTCAAGGTATTTTGCTGAAAAAATAATACGGCCAAATCTGTAAGAATGAGGAAATATTAACAAAACAAACATGATTCACAAGGGATTACCTACACGAGCTGGTTCGTGGGTGATCTGGAAGCTCGATTTCATTGGAGATAGGCCCGATGTTGAAGAAATCGTTTGATTTTTGGTATCACTGGTGGCTGATTTTGTTTGCTAGAGCTCAAAAGCTCACTGGTTCACCAAAGTTCATCTTGAGTCCGGCAGAGCTTTGCTTAGTGAGCTCGTTGGAAGTGGAGAAGCAACGTGGGGTTCGGCTCTGGTGAGGTTCAGGTAGTCTATCTCACTTGAGGATAAAAGTGAAAGGTTGGGGGTTGTTTTGGTCTATTGTTGGTTGCTGGTTTAGTTTGTTGAAGGATAACAATGGGTTTTGAGTTTGTTTTCTCACCAGAGAANNGTAAGAATGAGGAAATATTAACAAAACAAACATGATTCACAAGGTATTACCTACACGAGCTGGTTCGTGGGTGATCTGGAAGCTCGATTTCATCGGAGATAGGCCCGATGTTGAAGAAATCGTTTGATTTTTGGTTTCACTGGTGGCTGATTTTGTTTGCTAGAGCTCAAAAGCTCATTGGTTCACCAAAGTTCATCTTGAGTCCGACAAAGCTTTTCTTAGTGAGCTCGTTGGAAGTGGAGAAGCAACGTGGGGTTCGGCTCTGGTGAGGTTCAGGTAGTCTATCTCACTTGAGGATAAAAGTGAAAGGTTGGGGGTTGTTTTGGTCTATTGTTGGTTGCTGGTTTAGTTTGTTGAAGGATAACAATGGGTTTTGAGTTTGTTTTCTCACCAGAGAAGGCATCACATGACAAGAAAAAGTGGGAAAATGTGAGCTTAGAGCTCGCTGATGGCTGATTGTGGGGGAAGAAGGGTAAAAGAGTCTTGGGTGGCAGCTATTGAGAGTAAAAAATTGGAGGAAATGATTAGGGTTTTTCACCTTTAGGATATTTCCCTCCAAAATCTGAAAATAATGACAAAAAAATAGTGTAAATAGAAAATCTCACCTAGAGTATAATACACTCTATGTGTCCCAATTTATATGACATTTTTTCATTTTTTGAGATCTAAATAGTTTAAGTTTGACTGGTAATTTGCGCATGGAATCTTCAATATTTTTGAAATGATATTTATATATTTGTAAACTACATAAAAAGTATTATTAGTCACAATAATTGATAATTCAAAATATTTAAAAGATCTATGAAATTTTACTGTTAAAGTGTCGCGACCCATACCGTCGTGATTGACACCCACACTAACCATTCAGTGAGAGAACCATTAATACTAATTAGCTAACCAATATAAACACAGCTTAATAAAAAACTAAGGCATTTAACGTTATGGAAGCAGGTTTAAATACTAAAGGAAAGATAGAGTTCCCATAAACTCCAAAAGTCTAATCAAAGAAATGCAGAAATAATGCCTAGAACCTGAGAGTCGATGTACCAACAATCTAATAAGGATCATAAGTATAAGAAAATGGGTACAATCCAATTAAACATAAGAAAATCTAAATTACTAGTCGAAGTCGGAAAATGTGGACATAAACGGAAAGAGAACTCATGGCAGCTCGGAAGAACTGGCTTACCCTTGAATTCGAATGATCACTGATCTTTTAAGTGAGGTCTGTTAATAGCCGCATGAAGATTTCATGTACTCAACAAAGAAAGAGCAAGTGCAATATCAGTACCCAACCACAGTGTACTGGTACGATCACGCGCCTATCTCAATAGGCAAAACATATATAAGTCATTACAACATAATAAACATACATAAACCGAACATATACAATATCAATTATCACTTACGATAGCGTACAATTTCACAATCTCAAGATATACAATTATGTCAAGTCATTGGTCCTTTCACGGAACCCATACCCAAACTGTTAGTGTACCGGTACGTGGTACCCGTTCCAAGTTAGTCTATCGGATCGTGACTCCCGTTCCAATGTTTATGTCGGTACGTGGCAACCGATCCTAGTTAGTGTGTCGGAACGTAACACATGATCCATTCAACAAGCTATAATAACAATCACAATGTACATTCTCATAATCATACAATCAATTCATGAATCATGGTATACAATTATTCAATAGTTTACGATTAGTGTGATCAATAATGCAACATTCACATACATACATGCATCATAATGAAATAATTACAAATACATATCACACCAACATGAAATCACAACCATCACCTACCTCGAACAAAGCTTGAATCCCCTAAGAAACTTGATTCTTCCCTTTTCGGATTCTTTCCTCTTGTTCTTGGTCTACAAACAATCAATATAATGCTAGGATCAGTAAACAAGACTTAATTACCTGAAGTATAATCAACACTATCAACCCTATATCAAACCCATGATCCCAACATCCAAATTAAGGTTTTTCCCACCATCCAAACAGTTCCAAAACCCTTCCCCAACAATAATCATCCAAGAAACTAATTTCTACGGATCGAAAAATGGATTCGGGGACTGAAATCCTTACCTTTAGCCTCAAGAATGGTGGGAAACTATCAAGAAAACACATAGGGTCGTTCCTTACCTCTCAGAGTTGAAAAGTGCAAAATACAACATTTTTGGGGCTTATTTCGGACTTAAGTCACGTCTGTCCCGCCACAGCGGCCCTCACCCGGCTACAGCGGCCCCGCCTTGGCGGGAAAATCCCATCTTAGAGGCTTGCACGAAAACAGTGAACAAATTTAAGAATTCCAAACCACCATTTCACAGCACACCTATATCCCATGACACTCAGAGAATACCCGTTCACGCTAAGATCAGTTTCGGGAGTTCTACTCACCCGAATTCAATTATGTAAAGTCGTACGAGTTCCTTAACGTCTTAGCTATCTACTCATGTGATCAAATTCATAATTAGATCTCCAATTTGTTACCATATTTCCATACAGACTCCGATTTCGTCCAAATCTGGACTAGGTTGGGTTACTACGAAAAAGTTTTTCGGCCCAAAAATTTTCCCCGTTGACTTATCTATAACAACGGAATCAGGTCGTTACATAAAGATAGACTTATTTGAACCTCAAAATCCAAAAGTGTCAAATAAAATAGGACGGAGGGAGTATTATCTTAAAATCGTGGGCAAAAACTGCTAGTTAATAAAATATTTGCATATGATATCTTATATTTGAAAGAATTTTTAAACTGTGCAAAATATCAAAATGAATATTAACAAATGTAACGAATAAAATGAATATTAAAAAATGTAATGAACGTAACCAATGGCATGTAAAAAAATGTAATTTAANGGGCAAAAACTACTAGTTAATAAAATATTTGCATATGATATCTTATCTATATTTGAAAGAATTTTTAAACTGTGCAAAATATCAAAATGAATATTAACAAATGTAACGAATAAAATGAATATTAAAAAATGTAATGAACGTAACCAATGGCATGTAAAAAAATGTAATTTAATAGAAATAATGATTTAATCAAAATGAAGAAATATTTGAACGTAGTCAACCGGCTGTGACAAAAAATAATGTAATTGAATTTAACTGATAAAAAATCCTAAAATTTTGACAAATAAAGATAAATATCGATAAACTTATTTAAAATTATAAAAAATGTATTTTGAACTATTGAATAAATAAAACTTAAAAATTAAGAATTTTGAAAATGTTAGGCCAAAATTGGATGTCAACAAATTGTATATTTTTTTATTTCAAAATAGATCTCTTAAAATGTAAATTTGTAAATGGGTTATGTCAGAATAACTTGAGTAAAATGTTGGGGCCTAGTGATGGGATTCAATTCCTCCTTAGATAAAAACATTGTTGGGCTAATTTAACATTGTTGATGGTCTATCAAAAACAAGTTATCTACCCATAGACGTTCTAGTGCATTTTACCCTTTTCAAACTTTACTTATGAAATTATTTTGTATATGTCGTTTTGTTGTCTTCTTAAGGGGCTCTAATCATAACTCAACTCATTTTTAAACAAAAGAAAAGTAAAAAATATTTGTAATTTTCAAAATATATATATCAATTTTATTTATTTATTTTTAGATAACTTGCAAATGAAAAATCATTATAGAAAAACAAATAAACAAATAATTGAAGAAAAAACTAAAAAAAAAGCAATTGAAGAAAATCTAAAATGGTTGGTACCAAATTGATGAAACATGATTGAATCGACACATGATTAAAATGTACCAGCAACCGGTGTATAGGATATTAAAATATTCATCCACCACTAAAAGAGGTCTCGACTTCGAGTGATGAGGATGAAAAAGAAGGTCTTGACTTCGAGTGATGACTTATTGTAGGTCAATTCTACCCTTCCCCCACCCCCCCGCCTCCACCCCCCACAGTGAACCTACTCAAACATGAATTTGAAGTGATTAGACAAGTGAGTTTTGAATGTCAAATTCAAGGAGAGAGAGTTAAAAACTTGAATTCTAATACAAAAATTGGTCAGAACATTTTTCTAGGAAGAACTATTTCAATATGTACAAATTCTATAGCAATTTATGATAATTGATAAATATATTTGTAGTTAAAGTCATATTTTTTTGGGGTGACCAAATAAATTGGAATGAATAAAGAGAAAAAGTCATTACTGAATGATCTATGAAATGATTAAAAAGAGACATACATCATAAGCTTAATTTAAAGAATACAAAAAGAGAATGGGTAGGTTCTAACAATATACTTGAAATTATCGAATTCACAAAATAAAATAATTTTAATAATCTATAAGTAATATAATCAATTATACTTTACCAAATTAGCAAAAAGAAAATTGAAGGTAGAATCTCACATTCAATTAGTAAAGCTCTATGATAAACCACATCTTTGCTCAAAAACGCTACATCATTGTTTTCACACACAAGACTTGGACACTTACAATGGGCATTTAATTGATGTTCTACGTTGGATTTGTGCTCGTCAACATTTAACAATTTCTCTAACCTTCAAATTAACTATATGCAGATGTGATTTTTTTATATATCCATTTTTGTATCCTTAAGATCAACTAAACTTAGAATTCACATGTCTTAGATTTGATTCTAGTTGTCCATCAAATGTTTCTCTTTTTCAAAACCCTAAAAAAAAAAATGAAAATGAAAAATTGAACTATTTAAAAAATCAAAGAAAACAGCATTCAAGGGCGAAGCTACAGTATGTCATTGAAAAATTATACGGTATATACTGAAAAATTGTTACTCAAAATGGTTAAATGCCATACTTTGGACACACTTGAAATTATGAGGTTGTGCGGCCCAATGGTTTAAGGCTCTCCAGTAAGGTCCAATCACTGTGTGGACGCTAGTTCGAATCCTTGCCGCTATTGGTGGCAACAACTTTTTATTATTTTTAAAAGAACTCTTATTTCATTGATGATTAAGAAGAATAAATTGGTAACTTCATCCTTTAATTGTCTAGATAATTAAATTACTTTCTAAATAATAGTTAATAATTTTTTTTTATTTTTGAAATTATTCAAATATTCTTTATCAAAATAATTCTTAATTAGAAACCTACAACTTAAATATCTAAGAAAACAAAAATGAAAATTTAGTAGATAATTGAATTTTCAATGAGACTTTGACTTTTCATTTCTTTTCATTAAAATTGAAAATAAAATTTAAACGTTATTATTTAATTTAAAGTTAAAAAAGCTAATTCTAAAAAAGTTTACACCTCCATTTTTCTTGTCCCGTTCCTATTGTTGTCGTTGTCAAAGATTGGTGGACGCTTGAAAACAAAAAAATAATTTTATTTTAAGCTGAATATACTCTCTCTCTCTCTCCTTACTATGTTCATTTAGTTTATATTAAATTAAACACAAACATTAAAGTTACATATTATGCAGTTTTATTTTAAAAATTGATAAATTTATTCATTAAAAAACTATTAATATTACGTAGTTTGATTTTAAAATTTTTAGTGCATTCATTTGTCAAAAAAATATTACTTATGTAATGCTTGAACAACCTTCACGAATTTTTTAACCCTGTCACAACGTCGTAAAATATTTGAAACAAGAAAAAAAGAACATAAATCTCAATGATTTTGTTAATGATTTATGACCTTTGACAATTTTAATTTTGTAGAGTGAAGAAGGATAGATCAACAAAGAAAGATTTATATGAAGCCTTGAATCACAAGGATTTATCATTCTTTTTATTTTATTTTAATGACCATCTATTGGCTTTGCAAATTGACAAATCTACTATATGGCATGAATCAATGGAGGAAATTGCATGTAGGAGAAATAGGAAGAAGATAGTATTTGCTCATAAAGGTTACCAACATTGATATTATAGTAACAGACTCTAGGCTAAGTAGGTGTAATATCAAAAATGTCCTCAAGTAAAAGGATTAAATCATCCTTTGTTTAACTAATCCCTTAACTATTTAACTTTTGTGGTTGTTTTTGCATTTGTTTAAAGGGCCACTTCTGAAATTTTGTAATAAACTAGTTTCGAACACGTGCAACTAGTTTTCGAACACGTGGGTTGCACGTGTATTTCATGCTAATTAGTATAATACTTTTAAATTACTTCAAATTTAAAAAGAAAAAAATACAAGCTCAAATAGAATGTTGAATATCTGAAAAATAAGAAAAGGAGGAGAGAGTTAGAAAAACTTGAATTCTAAAACAATTTTCTTTTAAAACCTGAATAAATTAAAACGAATAAAGAGAGAAAGTGATTACTTCAAGATCTATGAAAGGATAACTAAGGATATATGTATAAACAAAATGTAATATAAAGAAAACAAAAAAGAAAATGGGTAGGTTCAAACAATATAATCAAAATTACAGGATTCGATAAAAACATAATTCTAATAATCTATAATTTATATAATCAATTATACTTCAACAAATTAGCAAAAGAAAATTGAAGGTAGAATCTCACTTTAGATTAAGTAAAATTTCAGGATTAACCAAATTTTTGCCCATAAACACTACATCATAGGCGCTTATTACACAAAAGACTTGAAACTTACAATTAGTATTAATTGCTTCTCTATGTTGTATCTCCGTTTATTAACACTTAATGATTTCTCTAACCTTAAATTACTATATGTAGATATGAATTTGTTTATATATCCATTTTTGTATCTGTAAGATCAATTCAACTTAGAATTTATATGGCCTAGTTTTATTTTCGATCGGCGTCAAATGTTTCAACTTTTCAAAATCCTAAAAAATCGTACATAAATGACAAATTTAACTAATTTAAAAAATCAACATCCATGGGGCGGATCTACAATATGTCATCAAAAAATTAGACGATATATATTGATAAATCGCTACTTAATTGGTTAAATGTCATACTTTGGACACCCTTAAAATAATGAGGTTGTGTGGCTCAATGATTTAAGGCTCTCCAGTAATGTCTAACATTGTGTGGACGCTGGTTCGATTCCTTGCAACTATTGTTGGCAAAAACTTTTTATTACTTTTAAGAAAACTGTTTTATTGCTTATTAAGAAGAATAAATTATTAACTTCTTCCTTTAATTGTCTCAAGATAATTAAATCACTTTCCAAATAATAGTTAATAATTTTTTTATTTTTGAAATTATTCAAATATTCTTTACCAAAATAATTCTTAATTAGAAACCTATAACTTAAAAATCTAAGAAAACAAAAATGAAAGTATCACGACCTAGACTGTCATGATTGACATCCACACTAACCCTCCGGTGGGAGAACCATTACTACAACCCAAATCAGCAACTCAACGATAAACTAAACATTTAAAGATACGGAAGCAGGTCTAAGAAAAATGGAGTTCCCATAAACTCCAAAAGTTAAACAAAACAACTACCAAACATTTGTGGAAAACAACTCCTAGAACCTGGAAGTCAATGTACCAAAACTCTAACATTCAACAAGTCTAAGGAAGAGGGGTGCAACCCCAAAAACTAAAACGTAACAATCTAATAGATAGTCTGAGTCAGAAAAGAATGGACTAAACAAAAGAGAACCCATGGCAACCTGGAAGAACTGCTCACCCTTGAACTCGGTCTAGATCAATAATCTCCTAAACGAGGTCTGTCAGTAGCCGCCTGAAGATGCCCTGTATTCAACAAAGAAAGAGCAAGTGCAACATACACTCTTCCATTATCAATGACAAGTAGAGATAAACAAAACAATCACAAGAAGTTCCCTCATGGAACTTATACCCAAATTATTAGTGTGTCGGAACGTGACACCCAATCTAAAGTATATTTCGGAACGTGACACCCGGTCCAATAGATGTGTTGGAACGTGACACCCGGTCCAATATATGTGTCAGAACGTGACACTTGATCCAATGTATGTGTCGGAACGTGACAGCCGATCCAATGTATGTGTCAGAATGTGACACTCGATCCAATCAACACAATCACATCTATAATGAACAATACTCAAATCATACAATCAAGTAACAGGTTCATGGCATGTATTGTTCACACATCATCATTTCATTAGGTTCGATTCACATTTCCCTATTCACATACATGCATGCATACAATGTAGCAATCAATCAACATATATCACAAAAAAAGGAAATCAAACCATCACCTACCTCGAAACCAAGCTCGAATCCTCCCAAGACACTTGAGCGTTCCATTTCCGAATTCTTTTTGTTTGTTCTTGGTCCAAAACCCCTAACCAATCGTACTCTGACCAGGCTTAAAAAAACTTTGAGATCACTGAGTTTCTCGGGAATCGAGCGGTCAAGAGCCTAATCAGGTCCCCTCACCATACCTTGTTGATAAGAGGTTAAGTTAAATCCATGGCCATACCAAGATCCTATTATTAAATTAGGGTTTTTCCCACTATTAACTTTCGGCCAAAACCCTCGCACAATGATAATTACCCAAGGATTTAAGTTCTACGGATCAAAAAATGGATTAGGGGAGTAATAATCTTACCTTTGAGCTAGAAGTCGTGGGAATCTGTCAAGAAGTAGCCATGGGTTGTCCCTTAGCTCTCAAGAACGAAGGTTTGAAGAAAATAACGAATTTGAGGTTTTTCCCTGATTTAAGTCGCGACTGTCCCGCAACAGCGGGACCCAACCCGCCACAGCGGCCTCGCTCTGGCGGAACTAACCTCGCTCTAGCGGCTTGCATGTAGAGAAAATGTCAGAATTTGAGTTCCAAGCTCCCAATTCACAACACACCTTCTACCCTTGACGTTCATAACCTACCCTTTCATGCCAAGATCAGTTTTGGGAGTTCTACTCGCCCAAATTCAATTTCGTAAAGTCATACGGGCTCCTTAACATCTAAACTATCCACTCATGTGATCAAATTCATAATTAGATGTTTTATTCATTACCAGATTTCCCTAGACTTTACCTGACTAAGATTTCGTCCAAATCTGGACTAGGCTACGTTTTTCCAAGTCACTACTCAAAAGTTTTCTGGCCCAAATTCTTTCAACATTGGCTTTTCCATAACAACGGAAATAAATCATTACAATAGATACCAATTTACCCATCACTCGTCCTTGAGTGACAAACTAGCAGAATAGGTCTAAGGCGAACGTAGAGTGGTACCTAAATCATCGAATGACTGGGGATACCTGTCTGGCATGTCCTTATCGGTTTCCCAAGTAGCTTCCTCAATCGGACGATGCTTCCATTGAACTTTCACAAACTTTATCTCCTTGGTCCTGAGCTTCCGTACATCACAATCAAGAATCGCAACAGGTTCTTCCTTATACTGAAGGTCTTTGTTTAACAAACTGAGTCCCACTTAATGATGTAATCTCCGTCCCCATGATACTTCTTCAACATGGACACATGAAACATTGGATGAATTCCAGATAAGCTAGGGGATGAGGCCAATCCATAAGCCACTGGCCCTACACAACCAAGGATCTCAAATGGTCCAACGTATTGATGACTAAGCTTTCCCTTCTTGCCGAATCGCATGACCCCTTTCATGGGTGACACTTTTAGAAGAACTTGCTCACCCATTTGAAATGTCATGTCCCTTACCTTACGACATGCATACTTTTTCTGTCGACTCTGGACTGCTAGAAGCTTAGCTTGGATGTTTCTCACCTTATTTTGAGCATCTTTCACCAAATCAACCCCCTAAGGGTTGCACATCTCCAAACTCAAACAAACCAATTGAATACCTACACATCCTCCCATACAATGCCTCAATGAAGTCATCTCAATACTCGAGTGATAAATATTGTTGTATGTAAACTTAACTAACAACAAACGTGATTCCCAAAATCCACCAAAGTTGATCATACACATGTCTGCAACATGTTATCAATGACCTTGACACAATCATCATGAAAAATCGTTTCTTACATAAGCATGATAAAATTCCAAAGCAATGCTCGATACACTTAGAAATGAACCTGAACCAACCAACACACGCTCATAATACCCAAACAATCATAGTTCTTAACAACATCTCCATCCCATGACATAAATTCCCATGAGCTTAAGTTATAAAAATTTGATCTTTAGACATCATATACTCATCGAGGGATATGTCCAAGCATATAAACCCCCTAACAACACTATCAAAATGATGGATTTAGTAATTGTGATTGTAGATAACCCTTAAGAACAGTAGAATTGGACCCAATGATCCCCACATTTCTAAAAAGAGAACATCATAGGATCGATAAACCCGATCCACCCACCAAAGTGAAAAGACACGTGAGCATAGCTAGTGAATCATACTCACAACCATGTACAAAACTAACCCTTTCCATTAAGTTGACTCCACATACTCTTCTCATCATTCCACTGAAGCCTACACTCTCAACACTAACAACCNAGTAATTGTGATTGTAGATAACCCTTAAGAATAGTAGAATTGGACCTAATGATCCCCACATTTCTAAAAAGAGAACATCATAGGATCTGTAAACCCGATTCACCTACCAAATTGAAAAGACACGTGAGCATAGCTAGTGAATCATACTCACAACCATGTACAAAATGAAATATATGTACACATAAGAATTTACAGAATAATTATTGAATAGCACCAAAGGTTTTCTTCCAAAGAATTGATACCAACCCTTTCCATTAAGTTGACTCCACATACTCTTCTCATCATTCCACTGAAGCCCACACTTTCAACACTAACAACCATGATAAAAACTCCGACCATTTACCTTACTATAAACCTTTACTTTTAAATGAAGACCTTTCTTAGGTACTTAACAATCAAAAGTAATAATCTTTACGACTCAAACAAGGTGTAAGTCCTTTCAATTGCTCAATACCTGATACAATTGATCATTTCTCACCTTGCCAATTCATACCTTGATAAAATATATCACCACGAATGTAGACTTACAGTGATAAATTTGAATTGTAAATTCAATCGTATAACACAATCCCGTTATCTATCAACATTAGCTTGTACCTTGAAGTTTTTTTATGAATTCATGGATCTTCGCTTATCATTGATCGCATCTCCATAGATCTTACAATATCTTTTGCTACAAATTAAATCGTACTCATTACTAAACTCAAAAATAAAACAAAGAACTTATAATCACACTCGAGCTAATGTTTGTACACTCCTTTCTCATGTCTTTTTCAATAGGTTTTAACGAATCTGATGGAACCGTGACACTATTACCATAGCCACAACAAAATGAATGAAATCACGCATCTGTGAACCCGATTATCTACCCGTCTGAAGATACCTCTTTAGCCTTTGCAATCAAATAAAATATTCTCTCTCTTGCCTCTCTCTTAAGGTTGCACTACATCCTACTATTTTTCTTCATTATTACTCTAGCTCTTTTAAATTCTATTCGAGTGGTGTCACACCATCTATTAAAACCTTCCATATAACCATGTTACTCACCAAATATTAGGAAACCACAACCTTAGATACTCGCGAGTCATAAACACTTCCTTTAATTCAGACACTACAAGAATAGACTCAATAGAGGGAGGCTCAACATCAACCTCCCGAATATGAGCCAGAAATGCATAACACCCCTGCCCCACCAGTTTCCTAGCCTGCACGAAAGATATGACCTTAACTGGCTTAGGCTTCTACACCCTTTCCCACTCTAACTTTTCCCTACCCGAATCTCTAGAGTCACAGAATTAACATTACAATTAAGCACAACATAATGAGGGGATAACCAAGTCATGCCTATGATTAAATCAAAGTCAGTCATATCCAAAATAACCAAATCAGCCCAAGTCAGAAAACCCATAAACAGAACAGGACAAACACGTTATACTTGGTGACTATGGCTGACTCTCCAACTGGGTAGAAACATGGATGGGGGCATCAAGCACATCACAAACCGCATCAAATCCCAAGGCACACTTAATTGACACATATGAACATGTCGGATCAAACAACACGGTAGCCACTCGGTCATAGACAAGAATAGCACTTGTGACCACTGCATCAGACACCTCAGCCTTGTTCTTGCCAGGAAAGGCATAAAACTGAGCCCTGTCATCTTGACGGGCAACCTTTTTGCCTGACGGCACTGCTCCCCTACCTGCATTACCATTTCTCCGGCCTCCACAGCCTCGCTTATTTCCTCCTTATATGCACATGCTCTCCATAAATTTAACACACTTAATAACTTAGCCAACTAAGCATCGCTGCTATTGTAGTAGTCGTGTCATGAATCTCTTTGATATATAATCAATCTAGGAAATCACAATAGATATTTTAACTTCAATTGTCGCAACATAATTTAAACATTTACTAAGCAACCCATACATGCTATGACAACAATACTAACAACATTTTCCAAAGTAATGGTGTTCATTATCTAGCCTTCCCTTACAAAACTTCTTGATTCTTGAATGTTTTTACCTTGGCAAAGTCTTCTGACTTTACCCCCTTCTACCTCCATCACAAAATCAACCACTTCCTGAAAAGATTTTGCTAAAGAAGCTACCTATAAGCTTGAATCTACAAATCTGAACTTAATCCCTTTATAAACAACGGATTTGCTCTTTTAGATTGAAGCCAAGCGGAGAACCATATTTGGATAAAACACAAACTTTTGCCTGAAAGGCTGCAATAATTATATTATGTTGCTCTATATTAAGGAACTCATTTCTCCTCCTATCCCTCAAAGTTCAGGGTATATACTTCTCCATACAGAAAGCTATAAAGTGTTTACCAAGTCATGATTAGTGCATTACTAGTCAACACTCAACATGAGACCACCACCATATTTTGGTGTCTCCCTTGAACCGGTATATCATAAACTCAATGCCAAATCACTCTACCTTATCCATCTTATGAAGCAGGTCATGAAAATCAACAAGAAAATCATAAGAATCTTCAGATCCAGTACCCATGAAGAATGAAGGTTTCAACAATAAGACCCTAATAAAACCCTCATGTTTGTCACTAGTCATTGCATGCCCACATTGAATCGGGGAAACATGCTTATTTGGAAGGACGCATCCTCTCTTGCTAGTGTTGGTGTTACCACTTTTGTTACTCTAGTTCTGACCATAGAGCAAAGGAAGAAAGATACTAATGTGTATCACCCAGATACCAATTGAATTCTAGTAATAACACGAAGAAAGAACGGCATGAGTTTTCCTAAAGTCTTATAGCCTCTCGAAGAAAAGTACAAACGTCTCTGTACCATTCCACAAGACTCTACTAGACTCGTTTTAGTACAATGAGATCAACGAACCTAGGGCTCTGATACAAACTTTGTCACGACCCAGATCGTCGTGATTGACACCCACACTAACCATCCAGTAGGAGAACTATTACTACAACCCAACTAAGCAACTCAACGATAAACTAAACATTTAAAGATACGGAAGCAAGTTTAAATGTCTAAGAAAAATGGAGTTCCCATAAACTTCGAAAGTTAAACAAAACAACTACCAAACATTTGCAAAAAATAATTCCTAGAACCTGAAAGTCAATGTACCAAAACTCTAATGATCAACCAAGTCTAAGGAAGAGTGGTGCGACCCCGAAAACTAAAATAATAGCCTAATAGATGTCTGGGTCCCAAAAAAATAAACTAAACAAAAGAGAACCCATGGCAGCCTGGAAGAACTGGCTTACCCTTGAATTCGGTCTCGATTAGTGATCTCTTAAATGAGGTATGTCAGTAGCCGCCTGAAGATTCCCTGAACTCAACAAAGAAAGAGCAAACACAGTATCAGTACACAACCACAATGTACTGGTAGGATCGCACGTCTATTCCCATAAGCAAAATATACAATGAACAATCACAACAGAGTACGCACACATATATAGAATACAATTCAATTATCATTTCAGAGCAACATACAATCTTCCATTATCAATGACAAATAGATATAAACAAAACCATCACAAGTAGTTCTCTCATGGAACCCATACCCAAACTGTTAGTGTGTCGAAACGTGACACCATATCCAAAGTATGTTTCAAAACGTGACACCCGATCCAATATATGTGTTGGAACGTGACACCAGTCCAATATGTGTGTTGAAACGTAACACCCGATCCAATGTATGTGTTAGAATGTGACACCCGATCCAATGTATGTGTCAGAACGTGACACCCGATCTAATCAGCACAACCACAATCACATCCATAATAAACAATACTCAAATCATGCAATCAAGTAACAGGTTCATGGCATGTATTGTTCACACATCATCATTTCATTAGGTTCGATTCACATTTCCCTATTCATATACACGTATGCATGCAATGCTGTAATCAATCAGCATATATCACATAAACAAGAAATCAAACCGTCACCTACCTCAAAACCAAGCTCAAATCCTCCCAAGACACTTGAGCCTTCCCTTTCCAGATTCTTTCCGCTTGTTCTTGGTCTAAAACAAGTAATTTAACTCAAGGATTAATAAACAAGGCCTGATTTACCTAGCAAATAAACAAAGTATAAATCTATGGCCATTCCAAGATCCTATTATTGAATTAGGGCTTTTCCCACCATTAACTTCAGGCCAAAACCCTCTCCCAATGATAATTACCTAAGAATCTAAGTTCTACGGATCGAAAAATGGATTAGGGGAGTAATAATCTTACCTTTTGTGCTAGAAGTCATGGGAATCCGTCAAGAAATAGCCATGGGTCATCTCTTAGCTCTCAAGAACGAAGGCTTACAGAAAATAACTAATTTGGAGTTTTCCCTGATTTAAGTTGTGACTATGCCGCCATAGCAGGACCTAACCCACCACAGCGACCCCGCTTTGGCGGCTTGCACAGAGACAGAAAGTTGGAATTTGAGTTTCAAGCTCCCCTTTCACAACACACCTTCCACCCTTGACGTTCAGAAACTACGTTTTCACGCCAAGATCAATTTCGGGAGTTCTACTCGCCCAAATTTGATTTCGTAAAGTTGTACGGGATCCTTAACGTTTTAGCTATCTACTCATGTGATCAAATTCATAATTAGATCTCCCATTCATTACCAGATTTCCCTAGACCTCACCTGACTCAAATTTCATCCCAATCTGGACTATGCTACAATTTTCTAAGTCTGTACTTAGAAATTTTCATGCCCAAATTATTTCCCCATTGGCTTTTCCATAACGACGAAAACAAGTCGTTACAGAAAGTTTAGTGGCCAATTGGATTTTCAATGAATTTTCATTTAAGTTTTCATTTCTTTTCATTAAAATTGAAAATTAAACTTAAACGTAATTATTTAATTTACATTTAATAATCTAATTCTTAAGATTCTACATTAACTGTAAAAGTGAATAAAAAAGGCCTCTTTAATTTGAATATGCTTTCATTTTTCCTATCTTGTTCTTATTGTTGTCGTCACCTAAGGTCGGTAAAAGCTTGAAACATAAAAATAATTTTATTCTAAGCTGAATTTTCTCCTCTCTCTCTCTCTCTGCTTTGTTCGTTTATTTTGCATTAATTTTTTTAAAAAAATTGGGGGTAGGGGAAGAGGATTAAAATGTGGGGAATAGTACCCTCAGGTAGCCAACAAACTAAGCTACCTTAGGATCAATTCAAGTTAGAATTCACATGACCTAGATTTGAATCAAGTCGGCCTTCAAATATTTTACTTTTTCAAAACCTAAAAAGAACTTACAGAAATTATAAATTTAACTAATTTAAGAAATTAAAGAAATCAACATACGATGGAGCTATAGTATGCTAAAGGTGGCTAAGAAAACACCCNGGTAGCCAACAAACTAAGCTACTAAGATTCCTCACTTCATATTAAATTAAAACAAACATTAAAGTTAAATATTATGCAGTTTTATTTTAAAAATTTTGGTACACTTATTCATAAAAAAACAATTATTAATATTACGGAGTTTGATTTAAAAAACTTCAATGCACCCATTTTTTTTAAAAAAATTGCTTATGTAATGCTTGAATATCCTTCTTGAAATTTTTGGCTCCGCCACAACATTATAAAATATTTGAGGAATAAAAAAAGAAGATAAATCTCAAAGATTTGGACAACAATTTGTGAGCTTTGACAATTCAAGTTTTATAGAGTGGAGACTGATGAAGAATAGATCCACAAAGAAAAAACTAAAATGAAGCCCTGAATCGCAAGAATTGATCATTCTTTTGATTTCATTTTAATGACTATCTACTTACTTCACAAGTTGACAAAATCTACTATATGACATGAATCAATGGAGGAAATACATTTAGTAGAAATAGGAAGATGCTATTTTTTTTGATAAAGGTTACTCACTTCGAAATTATAGTAATCGACTATAGGCTAAGTAGGTGTAACATCAATAATGCTATCACATCAAAAGACCGAATCATGCTTTGCTTGACAAATTCCTTAACCATCTAATTTTGGGTTGTTTTAGCATTTTGGTAAAGGGTTACTTATGAAATTTTATATTAAACTAGTTTTCGAACACGTTCGTTGCACGTTTATTCCGTGCTAATTAGTATAATAATTTTAAAATACTATAATAAGTGTGTGATGTATTACATCGAATTTTAAAAAAAAAATACAAGCTCAAATGAAATGCCGAATATCTAAAAAAAAAAAGGAGAGATTTAAAACTTGAATTCTAAAAAAGCTGGTTAGACCATTTTTAAAGGTAGAATTATTTAAATATTTATAATATATATATATATATATATATGTGTGTGTGTGTGTGTGTGTGTGTGTGTGAGAGAGAGAGAGAGAGAGAGAGAGAGAGAGAGCGCATGTGCACGCGTGTGTGTTTGTGTGTTTGCGTGCGTGCATGCATGTACGTGTGTGTTTACGTGAGTGCGCGCCCGTGCGTGCGAGCGTGTGCCTATGGGGTTGAAGTCACGTTTTTGGGGATGGCCAAATAAATTGAAACGATTAGAGAGAAAAAAAGTGATTACAACATGATCTACGAAATAATAAATAAAGATATATATATCAAAAAGTCAACCTAAGGAAAACAAACAAGGGAATGGGTAGGTTCTAACAATATAATCAAAATTATCGAATTCGCAAAAACATAATTCTAATAATTTGTAATTTATATAATCAATTATACATTACAAAATTAGAAAAATAAAATTAAAGGTAAAATCTCATCTTCGATTAGTGGAGTTTTAGGATCAACCACATCTTTTCCCATAATCATTACTTGGACAATGGAAATTTTCACAAACAAGACTTGGAGATTTACAATGGGCATTAATTGTTACTTTATGTTGGATCTCTGTACAGCAACACTTAATGATTTCTATGGCCTTCAAATTTACTGTATGCGGATGTGGATTTGTTTAATTTATATATCCATTTTCATATCCTTAGGATCAATTCAAGTTAGAATTCACATGACCTAGATTTGAATCAGGTCGGCCTTCAAATATCTTACTTTTTCAAAACCTAAAAAGAACTTACAGAAATTATAAATTTAACTAATTTAAGAAATTAAAGAAATCAACATACGATGGAGCTATAGTATGCTAAAGGTGGCTAAGAAAACACCCTTCATTACAAAATTATATATATTTAGGTATATTTCTACCTAAAATTGTTGATTGTCATGTTTTTGACACCCTTGAAAGAATGAGGTTGTGCGGCCCAGTCATCTAAGGCTTTCTAGTATCACTCAGACACTTTGTAGGCTTAGGTTCGAATCCCTGTACTTATTGGTGGTAACAACTTTTTATTATCTTTTAAAAAAACTCCTATTTTATTGCTTATCGAGAAGAATAAATGGTTTACTTCATCCTTTAATTGTCTAAGAATGATCAAATTACTTTCTAAATAATAGCTAAAAAAATTATTTTTAAAATTATTCAAATATTGTTTATCAAGATAATTCTTAATTAGAAACCTACACCTCAAAAATCTAATAAATGAAAATGGAAAGTTAGTAGACAACTAGATTTCATTGAATTTGATTTTGACTTTTCATTAAAATTTAAAATCAAACTTAAACATAATTAATTAATTAAAACTAATAAAGTAAATTCTAAAACAATGCTGCTAAAAGCAAACAAAAAAGGCCTCGCTTGATTCTGCTCTCATTTTTCATCTCATTCTTATTGTTGTCGACCTGTCATGACCAAAGGTCGGTGAAAGCCTCTCTCTCTCTCTCTCTCTCTCTCTTTTGTTCATTCACTTTATATTAAATTTAATACAAACATTAAAGTTAAATATTATGCAATTTAATCTCAAAAATTTTAGTACATTTATTCACAAAAAAAATATTATATTACGTAGTTCGATTTTTAAATTTTCATTGCAGCCATTTGTCAAAATGATATTTGCTTATGTAATGCTTGAATACCCTTCATGAATTTTTTGGCTCCATCACAACATCATGAAATATTTAAAGGAAGAAAAAAAAGATATATCCCAATGATTTTGATAACCATTTGTGAGCGTTGACAATTTTAATTTTGTATAGTGGAAAAGAGTAGACCATTAATGAAAAAACTAAAATGAAGCTTTGAATCGCAATGATTGATTATTCTTTTGATTTTATTTTAATGAACCATATATTGAAGAGAAAAATACAAGCTCAGATAGATCAATAAAGAACATAGAGCACTATTTTTAATTAGTTAATCCGCACAAAACAGATGATATTTTCAAAAAAAATCAAAGCAACATAATTAATTGTTATATTCTATATATTATCACTGATAGATTTTATTAAAAATGGTGGATCGTTTGAAGAATATACTAAAAGGTGCTGTTATTACTTCAAAAAAATCATTTGCATTTCTACAATTGTCACAACCCAAACCGTCGTGATTGACACCCACACTAACCCTCTAGTGGGAGAACCATTAATACTAATCAACAAATCCAAGAACTAAACATTTAAAGATACGGAAGCAAGTTTAAATGCAAAAATAAAGTGGAGTTCCCATAAAATCCGAAAGTCTAACAACTCGTTACTAAAACATTACGAAAAATACCCCTAGAATTTGAAAGTCAATGTACCAAAACTCTAAAGTTCAACAATTCTAAGCAAAGGGGGCGCAACCCTGAAACTAAACAAACAAATATCTAACTAGGAAGTCTGAGTCCGAAAAGAGTGGACTAAAACATAGAGAACTCATGGCAGCTTGAAATAGTTGGCCCACCCTTGAATTCGATCTCGATCAGTGAACTCCTAAATGAGGTCTTTTTGTAGCCGCCTGAAGATGCCTTGTACTAAACAAAGAAAGAGCAAGTGTAGTATCAGTACACAACCACAATGTACTAGTAGGATCACGCGGCTATTCCAGTAAGTGAAACATATACAAGCAGTCATAACAAAGTAAACATGCATATACATAATATAAACACATATACCGATTATCAACCATGAACAACTTACAATTCCACATTCTCTTTAACAAGTCATTATGAAAATTCAATGGTCCTCTCATGGAACCCATACCTAAACTATTAGTTCACCAGAACGCGGTACCCGATCCCAATTAGTGTGTCGGAACGTGACACCCGATCAAATATGTATGTCGATATGTGACATCCGATCCCAGTTAGTATGTTGGAACGTAACACCCGATCCATTCAACAAGCCACAATCACAATCACAATCACAATCACAACGAACATTCTCATAATCATACAATCAAGTGTTGATTCATGGCATACAATCATTCATTCATACTCATTTGCATTAGGTGTGATCAATAGTGCATCAATTCGCATAAATACATGCATTACAATGAAGCAATTACTAATATACATCACACAAACAAGAAATCAAACCATCACCTACCTCTAAACCAAGCTTGAATACTTCTAAGAAACTTGATTCTTTCCTTTCTGAATTCTTTCCGCTTGTTCTAGGTCTACAAACAATTAATATAGATAGGGATCAATAATCAAATGTCTAATTTACCTGAATTATACAAACCCAATATCCCAAGACCAACCCCATGATCCTAAGGTGTGGTTAGGACTTTTTCCTACCGTCCAATTTAGTTAAAAGCCCTCCCGCAATAGTAATTAACCAAGAATCTAAGTTCTACGGATCAAAAAACTGATTAGGGGAGTAAAAGCCTTACCTTTAGTGCTAGAAGAGGTGGAAAATGTCAAGAACTTACCCTGGTTCGTCTCCTAACTCTAAAGAACGAAAATTGCAAAATAATAACGTTTTTGGGGTTTAATTCCGACTTAAGTCACGGCTGGCCCGCCATAGCAGGACCCAACCTGCCACAATGACCCCGCCTTGGCGGAATAAATCTCGCCCTGGCGGCTTGTGCAAATACAGAACGTCAAAATTAGAGTTTCAAACCCCCATTTCACAACACACCTCCAACCCATGATGCTAAGGAACTACATGCTCACGCTAAGATCAATTTCAAAAGTTCTACTCTCCTGAATTCGATTACGTAAAGTCGAAAGGGTTCCTTAGCATCTTAGCTATCCACTCATGTAATCAAACTCATTATTAAATCTCTCATTCATTACCATATTTCGCTAGACTCGCATGACTCTGATTTGTTCAAATCTAGACTAGGCTAGGAAATCTCAAGTTACTACAAAAAGGTTTTCCGGATCCAATTCTTTCCCATTGGCTTTTCCATAACGACGGGATCAGGTCGTTACAATAGATACCAATTTACCCATCACTCATCCCCGAGTGATCAACTAGGAAAGACTAACTAAAGTAAGGGTAGATTAGTACCTGAATCGTTGCATATCTTGGGATACTTGTCTCGCATGTCCTTCTCGATTTTCCAAGTAGCTTCCTCCACTAGACGATTCTTCCATTGAGCAGTCACAAACTTAATCTCCTTGGTCCTCAGCTTTCGGACATCACGATCAAGAATTGAAATCGGTTCCTCATCATTCTTCAACAAGGACACATGAAACACTGGATGAACTCCAGATAAGCTAGGTGGTAAGGCTAATCTATAAGCCACTAGCCCTACAAAGTCAAGAATCTCAAATGGACCAATGTATCAAGGACGACAGTTGCCCTTCTTGCCAAATATCATCGCCCCTTTCATGGGTGATAGTTTAAGGAGAACTTTCTCACTAGTATGAAATGCCATGTCTCTTACCTTATGGTCTGCACACTCCTTCTGTCGACTTTGGCCTTCTAGGAGGTTAGCTTGGATTCTTCTTACCTTATCATGAGCATCCTTCTCCAAGTTTACCCCCAACGGTTTCACATCTCCAGCCTCAAACCATCCTATGGGTTATCTACATCCCCTCCTATAAAATGCCTCGAACGGTACCATGTCAATGCCAGAGTGGTAACTGGTACTATAGGAGAACTCACACAACAGTAGGAACTTATCCCAATGGCCTCTAAAGTCAATCACACATTCCCTTAACATGTACTCTAACACTTGAATAGTCCTCTACGACTGCCTGCCCGTTTGCAAATGAAAGGTTGTGCTAAATGTGAGTTAAGTGCCTAATTCATCATGTAATTTCCTCCAAAACATAGATGTGAACTGCGTACCACGGTCTAAGATGATAGAAAGGGGCACCCCGTGCAGCCTCACTATCTCTTTCACATACACCTTAGCTGACGGCTGAGCGTTATAGTAGATTCTGACTGGAATAAAATGGGCTGACTTAATCAATCTGTTAACCACTACCCAAATAGAATCAAACTTCCCCAAAGTCTTGGGGAGACGAACCACAAAATCCATAGGTATCCTTTCCCCACTTCCATTCTAGAATTGGCATTCTCTGAAGCAAATCTGCAGGCTTTTAATGTTCATATTTTACTTGCTGACATTTTTGGCACTTAGCCACAAACTCAGCTATGTCTTTCTTCATTCCAGGCCACAAATAAAGTCGCTTCAAGTCTCGGTACATCTTGGTCACACATGGATGAATGGAATACCGCGAACCATGAGCTTCTGTCAATAATTATGAATCAAGTCATCAATTTGAGGAACACAAATCCTTCCTTTAAAGCTTAGCACGCCCCCTCGCATCTAAAGTCGCATCTTGTGCCTTGACGGACACCGTCTTCCTTCTGAGCTCTTTCAAAGTCTCATCTTCAAACTGTTTGGCCTTGATCTCCTCAATAAACGTAGCCCACACCTCATTGCTAGCTAACACTCCACCTTTTTTAAGATGCCCAACTACATGAACCTAGATTCCAATGTTTGAATTTCCTTAGCCAAAGGACGCTTTGATACACTGAAGCAAGCTAAACTACCCATACTTACCGCTCTCCGGATTGGTGCGTCTGCCACTATATTAGCCTTACCCGGATGATACTAGATGGTCACATCATAATCCTTGAGTAACTCAATCCACCTTCACTGTCTCAAATTTAGATCCTTTTGAGTGAATACATGTTGTAGACAACGATGAGCAGTAAACACCTCACACTTGACACCATAGACGTAATGCCGCCAGATCTTAAGAGCAAACATTACCGCTGCCACCTCTAAATAATATGTTGGGTAATTCTTCTCATGCACCTTCAACTACCACGATGCATAAGCTATAGAATTATTTTCCTTCATTAACACAACACCCAAACCCGAATGTGAAGCATCACAATAAACAATGAAATCCTTACCTTCCACTGATTTCGCCAGGATAGGTGCTGTGGTAAAAAAAGTCTTGAGCTTTTGAAAGCTCTCTTCACACTTTTGAGTCCATTCAAAAGGCACCTCCTTTTTGGTCAACCTTGTCAAATGCATGGCGATAGAAGAAAAATTCTTCACGAACCTACGAAAGTAGCTAGTGAGCCCCATAAAACTACTAACTTCAGTCACAGAGCTAGGTCGGACCTAATTCTGAACTCCACATAATAAGTAATATATTAAAATACACTTTAATTCTATCATGAGATTCCTTAACTGACAACCATCACTATGAGCTATGTGATGATACATCGTCTTGTGTACGCTACCAGAACTATCCTATATCATGTCGGGTATAGAACATCTCAGCTAAGTGGATCCACTAAGCTATAAGGATTCATCTAAAAAGTATGATCTTGTACCCATGTTGGCAAGACATGGTTTATGAGGATTTTGAGTTGTATCGGTGCTCAATACTAACCCAAGTAATAGATCTAGTCATGCTTAAATATATAAAACATACACTTTCTCTGGTTTGAGATAATTGCTCAAACTATCCTTTTAAAAGAGGTAACTACTCTAAAATATCTCTGAACTCATAAACTTATTTAGAAATAAAGTTTCTCTTTTATCACTTTAAAAATGATATCTTTGGTAAATATTTCGTTCCCTTATACTTTCTCTCAAAACATCTCTTCAGAGTCTACTCAAAACTCTTCTTTACTTTTCTCAGAAATCAATTTAAGACAATGATTGATTAATGTGATTTCTTTGTAAATATATCAATAATAAGGTTCATGCTAGAAAATAGACATGAACAATCAACTCAAGAATCTCGATATATGATATAGATCAACTCAACAATTAGGAACATAATTTAGGAATTCAACGATAATACTTATCTCAACACTACTCAAATCTAAGGATAGAACCCTAGATTACTCTTTTACTGATTTGAAAGTAGATGTAGGGTATGTGGACGAACTAGCCTAACACTATGATAGTCTTACATAGTTGGGAAGAACAAAGTTCTTGGCAAAATTGATGGAAACTTGAAGAACGCTTGAAACCCTAGCCTTTTCTCCTATTGGAACCTTGCTCTAATGATTTGAAGTGTTAAAGAACGTAAAAAGGACGTTAAACACTACTAATAACCTTAACTAGGTGAAAAATGGTTGGGATTCAGGCTTAGAATGGATGGAAAAAAAGTCTAAAATACCCTTAAATAGTAGAAAATGAAAAACCCCAGGCGCGTCTAACGGTGGTCCTGACGGCTATCATAGTCAAAAACACTTGTTACCTATCATAGTCAAAAACACTTGAAAGACCTGATACTCTCCATGTGTGACTAACCAGTTGATAGCCTGTCACAGTTCTGACAGCACATCATGGATGCCGTCTGCTTTTTCTGACGTGGGAATCTCTTGGTAAAATGACCATAACCTTTTACTTTGAACTCGAAATGAGACAAACTCGGTGGCGATAGAAAGAGGACTCAAAGACCTTAAAGTTGATAGGTGATGGACTATCTAATTCATTATGTACTGGAAGATGTGATATTTTGCATTTGACTAAGTAGAATCTTCTATAAAAACTTAATCGGTATGGGAGCTTTCAACTCAACTTTGTGCTAGGAGATTCTTGTGACCTTAATTCATCTCCAAATCCATTACCACTCTAAAGAAATGACCTTTACACATATGAGAAATCTAAGAATCACGCTATACAACCTTACATGTAAATAAAGTATAGTTCGGGTGTTAACATAGAAATTTTTGGGGTGTTACTATATCTCCCCATTGGGATCACTTGTCCTCGACTGATGGTTAAACTGAGCATGGAAGAGAAAAGAGTTACTCTTACTATCTTTTTGACTTCTGAACTTGTCTACTAACATAGACAAAATTGGTTCATAGTAAGAGTTTCGAACACTCTATAGCACATAAGTTGCGAATGATTTGAGTTTGGACATAGTCACTCTCTATCTGAAGCTATTTGACAAAAAAACAACAATATCTGGGCACGAAGTAAGATTAGGAATACTATGCCTTGACTGTTATGTCTGGTTGCTTTTAAGCTTAGCAATACTTTTCAACTATGTTCTCCTTTCTGATTACTACACTTCATTAACTGCAACTCCTAGCTCCCACTAGAGTATATGACTACTCTTACAAACGTTAAGTCAAATCACTTGCTCTTACTGTGTTCAAGCCTAATCTCTAATTCACAAGGTGCTACACATGAGATGGCTATACTTATCTAAACCACATGATTCATGCTCTATACCTCTATAGGGAATATCATCCCAATAATACTCCTCCTTATAACCACATTCAACCAACCTCGAGCCCAAATCAAGAAACACCTAATGCATCATACATCTATCCACATGTTAACAACACCACATTCAAGCCTAGTACTATAACCACTCCATGAATTTGCACTAACCAATCCTTCTAAGAATTTCTTATTCGCTCATCATCATTACCAACTAAAATTTAACATAGTACTACTAGGAATCGACTAATTGCTCTCATGTAACTATTACTTATAGTAAAACACTATCCTATTCCTCCTCCAAATTATAACATTAGATGGAATAAGGACACCACCACTACCACAATAAGAAACAACAAGCCTCTTGTTTAATCATTACTCAACTACTATCGACAAAATCACTATCAAAATTGAAAAGGATGACTAAAACAACTTACAATGAAAAATCATAAGTACAATTCATTCACGACATATGATATAAGAATATGCTTGACATAACATTATTCTGTTAACTAGTGAGAGTAAGTCATGCATTCAAATACTGAGCATACTATGAGATGCAAGTACTTATATGAATAGGTTCATATGAGGCTGATATTCATAACTGTATGGAGTAAGATTGAGATCAATGGGCTAAAGTCTTTACCCCGCAATTTGTGAACTTAGCATAAATGTGAATCTATCTGAAGTTTATGAGAATAGGTCATGGAAAAAATTCTAATATTAACGACATCAACATGATGTTGTAACGACTGAACTTTCAGGAATACGCTAGAGTATGAATGGATCGATATATCACTCTAACTCTTTCTGAACACATCACTATTTAATTCCCAACACTTGACTTGGTCCCTCACCTTATCTTCTCCCCCTTTGATCTGAAGAAGACACTTTAAAGCTCTTGATCTATTCTATCATCTCTAAACTAGTCTATATATGTGTTACCCTAATACTTGGGAAATGCTAATCTCATGTCTACTAGACTCTCTATGTGCACATACTAAGATTCCTTCTAAGTCTTCTTTATCAAATGCTTCTCGTAACTTCTTTTTGTCTTCTTTAAAAGACTTTCTATAACTGTTACCCGCATTGACTTATAAAACCACTTAATCTAACTTTTAATGGAAAAATAATGATTACATCAGCCTATTCCATATTGACATATAGGCACACATGAAAAATCATAAACTTAATTGGAACCTCGTCTAACTAAATACAATCTGGGGTACACCTTTTAATGCTCTTTTACTCTAATGATTTAGCCACATTTTATTGCTCTCATCTAAAAGTTTGAAGCCCACACTTGTCCACTCACATTCATTGCAACTAACATATTAATTACTCACCTATTCTATGTCAAATCTACCAGATTACATTCAAAATTACATTATCACCCTCATGTTGTCATTTTTTTTAGTATGACACTCATGCATCTCAAATTCAAGCTTAATATCTAGTATTAAACACGAATATCAATATAATTGCTCCCATACTATACTAATTGATAACTAATAGATAAAATTAAGAAACACTCACTCCTAAGACCTCATGACAAGTAGTCAATCTTTATATCTCAGTCTACATACTTACAGTTTACCGTCACATTCCCTTTCACAACTTAATTACTATTTACCCATTCACTATACATTATTGCCTAATTAGTTCTATAACCCTCTGAATATCATGGGCTCTCCCTTAAAAATAATAAGCCTAGATTAGATCTATCACCTCATGAATACTTTGCTTTTTATTCAACACATATACTTGTCCTTCACTAACACAATGTTACTTGACATAAACTCCCTTCTAGTTAAAGTATACTCTAACTCATCCATACTATAACTTAATGGGTGCATGACTACAACAACATAATTTACCTCATCACTGTCTCCCTTCTTAGATTACTATACCTCTTTATGCATTCTTCTTACTCTGAGCACTTCTACTACTAGTAGCTTATAACATCGCAACTCATACTCTCTTTCGGGTGAATAATACCACCGAAGCATTCTAAAACATACTCTCATCTTAAAGATATCACCTGAAACAAGGTTTTAGAGAAGAGAGTTTGGGAGTACATCTCGCTTTTAGCTCAAACGCACGATTCATATGAATACGAGTGCACTCTTTCAAATCTAAACACTTAAGCTCACTCACAGGTTTCTCTCAAGACCCTATGGACTTTCTAAAAACATTTGCTGAGAGTAACTCATCAATAAGGACAAGGATCTGGGCTTTGCTTTTCAACTACCTTGAGTATGAGAGGTAGTCAAATGGATTTGAGAAATGCACGAGTTTGAATAAGTTTTTATGACATAGTTCTATTGCACGATTTAGAGTATGAAAGAAGGAAAGCTTTTCTTAAATGTCTGTAGTCCCTCATTTATAGAAGTGGGTCCCTAAAAACCATAAATATGATGCTACTAACACGACTTCATAAACACCCTAAGACAGTTGAACTTTGTTTACTCATACCATGTTTTTCATGCTCGAGCCTACACCCTGGACGTGACCAACACTCAGAACCATTATTGATCCCCAAGTGAACCCTTGGCCTGGCTGACTACTTAGCATAAGACTTACTAAAGTAATGATAGGCTTACAAAAAAATTACATCAGTTAAACTCAAATACTCATCTCATAATATTTGAAAAAATGCTTAATTACAATACTATAGTTTGTAAAACAACTCAAAAAGAGTAAATATTGAGAGACACCTCGATACTATATATCTATGAAGCCTCTACTATTAAAGAAGGATGTCGGGACAAGACTCACGACATCTCAAAACTACTGACTTGAAAGTATATGTGAAATCCTCTGAAATGCAAGAAAGCTCACCAAATGCTAGCTAAAGTGTAGAGTGATCTCAACAAAGCGTTTGTTGATGATCCTAAACACTTATATCTGCATCATAAAAGATGAAGGTCAAATGACATCAATTTATTGAATGTACGAGTATTTAAGATACCTGAATAACAAATAACTGAACTGAAATGACTGCAATAGATAAAATATACTCAAGCTGTATGTAAAGAAATAAAAGAGTTAAATCATTTAAATCTTTACAAAGTACTTACTTATCTCTGAACTCAACATAATAAGTAATATATTAAAATACTCCCTATGTTTCAAAAAGAATGACCTACTTTCCTTTTTAGTCTGTTTAAAAAAGAATGACCTCTTTCCCTTTTGGTAACATTTTAATTTCTGCTTTCCACGTGGCACATTTAAGGCCACAAGATTAAAGGGCAATCTTGTAAATTTGACATAACTTTAATTTAGGACCACAAGATTAAAAAGACTTCTGTATTTTCTAAAACTCTGTGTCAAGTCAAACTAGACCACTCTTTTTGAAACAGAGGGAGTACACTTTTACTCTACTGGAGATTCTCTAGCCAACAACCATCACTATGAGCTACGTGATGATAAATTATCTTGTCCACATTGCCAGAACTGTCCTATACTGTGCTGGGGTATAAAACTTCTCAACTAACTAGACCCACTAAGCTATAATGATACATCTATAAATTATGATCCTGCACCCATATTGGCAAGACATGGCTTATGAGGATTTTGAGTTGTCTGAACTCATTCTCATATCGGTGCTCAATACTACTCCCAATAATATATATATATAGTCATGCTCAAATGTATAAAACATACTCTTTCTTTGGGTTGAGATAATTGCTCAGACTATTCTCTTAAACCAGGTAACTACTCTGAAATATCTCTAAACTCATAAACTCATTTAGAAATCAATGTTTTTTTTAATCACTTTAATAGTGATATTTTTGGGAAATACTTAGTTCCCTTATACTTTCTCTCAAAACATCTCTTCAGATTCTACTCAAACTTCTTTACTTTTCTTAGAAATCAATCTAAGACAATGATTGGCTAAAATGATTTCTCAATAAATAGCTCAATAATAAGGTTCATGCTGGAAAATAGACATGAACAATCAACTCAAGAATCTCGATACATGATATACAACAACTCAACAATTAAGAATAGAATTTTGGAATTCAATGATACTACTAATCTCAAGACTATTTAAATCTAAGTATAGACCCCAAGATTACTCTTTTACTGATTTGAAAGTAGATGTAGGGCGTGAGGACAACTTAGTTTAACACTATGACAGTCTTACATACCTGGGAAGAACAAAGTTCTTGGTGAAATTGATGGAAACTTGAAGAACGCTCAAAACCCTAATTGTTTCTCCTCTTGGAACCTTGTTCTAATGATTTGATGTGTTAAAAAACATAAAAAAAAAGATGTTTAACACTACTAAGACCTTTAACTAGGTGAAAAAAGGTCAGGATTCATGATTAGAATGGATGGATAAAGTCTAAAATACCTTTAATTAGCAAAAAATGCAAAACCACAAGCACGTCTAACAGAGGTCCTGATTGCCCGTAACCAGGATGATTGCCCGTCACCCGTCATAATAAAAAACACTTGAAACAACTAAAATTTTGCATGTGTGACGACCCAGCTGACAGCATGTCACAAGTCTGACAACTCGTTATGGCTACCGTTAGCTTTTTCTAATGTGACAGTCTTTGGTAAAACGACCATAACCTTTTACTTTGAACTCGAAATGAGGCAAACTCGATGTCGTTGGAAAGATGACTCAAGGAAATTGAATTTGATAGGTCATGTACCACCTAATTCATTATGTACTACGCAAAATAATCATTTGAAACTGACATAAGTAGAATCTTATGTCAAAACTTAATCGGTATGGAAGGTTTAAACTCAACTTTGTGCTAGGAGATTCTTGTGACCTTAATTCATCTCCAAATCCAATCCCACACTAAAAAAAATTGACCTTTACTCATATGAGAAATTTAAGAATCACATGATACGACCTTACATGTAAGTAAAGAATATTTTAGGTCTTAACTTGGAATTTTTTTGGGTGTTACAATATCTCCCCCTTGGGATCATTCGTTCTCGAATGGTGGTTAAACTGAGCCGGAAGGGAAAGGAGTTACTCTTACTTTCTTTTTTACTTTTGAACTTGTCTACTAACATAGGTGGAACTGATTCATACTAAGAGTTTGGAATACTCTATAGCACTTAAGTTGCGAACAATATGAGTTTGAACACAGTCACACTCTATCTGAGGCTATTTGACATAAAGGAAGGATATCTTGGCACAAAGTAAGAATAGGAATACTATGCCTTGAGTGTTATGACTGGTAGCTTTTATTATTAGCAATACTTCTCAATTTTGCTCTCCTTTCTGATTACTGCACTTCACTAGCTGCAACTCCTAGCTCACACTAGAGTACATGACTACTCTTTCAAACGACTAAGTCAAATCACTTGCTCTTACTGTGTTCAAGCCCAGTATCCAATTCACAAGGTTCTAAACATGAGATGGTTATACTTATTCGCATGTTAACATCACCACATTCCAACCTAGTACTATAACCACTCCATGAATTTCTACTAACCAATCCTTCTAGGAATTTATCATTCTCTCATCATCTCTTCCAACTAAAATTTTATGCCATACTACTAGGAACTGACTAATTGCTCTCATTCAACTATTACTCATAGTAAAACATAATCATATTCCTCCTCCAAATTATAACTTTAGATGGAATAAGAACACCACCACTACCACAATTAGAAACATCAATCCTCTCCTTTTATCATTACTCAACCACTATCGACATTACTATCAAAACTGAAAGGATGATTGAAAGAGCTTAGGGAGAAAAATCATAAGTATGATTCATTAAAGACATCTGATATAAGAATAAGCATGACATAGCATAATTATGTTAGCCACTAAGAGTAAATCATAAATTCGCAAGACTGAGCATCCTATGAGATACGAGTGTTTATATGGATAGGTTCATATCATGAGGCTGATATCCATAACTTTATGAAGTAAGATTGAGATCAATGGGCTGATGTCTTTGCCCCTCATTTTGTGAACTGAGCATAAATGTGAATCTGTCTGAACTGTATGAGCATAGGTCATGGAAAAAATTCTGATATTAAAGACATCAACAGGATGTTGTAACAACTAAACTTTGAGGAATACACTAGAGTATGAATAGAATAATATACCACTTTAACTCTTTTTGAACACATAATAGTCTAATTCCAAACACTTGACTTGGTCCCTCACCTTATCCTCTCCCCCTTATACTTTCTCTCAGAACATCTCTAGACTCTACTCAAAACTCTTCTTTACTTTTCTTAGAAATCAATTTAAGAAAATGATTGGTTAAAAGTATTTCTCAATAAATAGCTCAATAATAAGGTTCATACTGGAAGATATACATGAACAATCAACTCAAAAATATCCATACATGATATACTTCAACTCAACAATTAGGAATAGAATTTCGGAATTCAACGATACTACTCATCTCAAGACTTCTCAATTCTTTAGAGCCCTGGATTACTCTTTTACTGATTTGAAAGTAGATGTAGGGTATGAGGAAGAAGTAGTCCAACACTATGATAGCCTTACATACCTGGGAAGAACAAAGTTCTTGGCAAAATTGATGAAAACTTGAAGAACGCTCGAAACCCTAACTTTTTTTCGTCTTAGAACTTTTCTCTAATGATTTGAACTGTTAAAGAACCTAAAAAGAATGTTTAACACTACTAATACCCTTAACTAGGTAAAAAAAGCTCGGGATTTGGCTTAGAATGGATGATAAAAGTCTAAAACACCCTTAATTAGTTGAAAAGGCAAAACCCCAACCGCATATGACGAAGGTCCTAACGGTCCTTCACAAGGATGATTGGCCGTCACTTGTCATCGTCAAAAACACCTAAAATTTTACATGTATGATAGCTGTCACAGGTCTGACAGCCTGTCATGGCTACCGTCAGCTTTTTCTGAGGTGATAATCTCTGGTAAAACAGCCATAATGTTTTACTCCAAACTCGAAATGAGACAAACTTGGTGGTGTTGGAAAGAGGACTTAAAGTTCTTCAATTTTATAGGTCATGGGCCACATAAATCATTATGTATTGAGAGAAGTAGAATCTTATGTCAAAACTTAATCAGTATGGAAGGTTTCAACTCAACTTTGTGCTAGGAGATTCTTGTGACCTTAATTCATCTCCAAATCCATTCTCACACTAAAGAATTAACCTTTACGCATATGATCAATTTAAGAATCATGTGATACAACCTTTTATGTAAATAAAGAATAGTTCGGATCTTAACTTAGAAATTTTTATGGTGTTACACCAACTCTGACAATACAACCTCTTCCCCAAGCAATGCTCACTCCAATAGCTACGACCAAGTACCAGTAGCTGTAGAGGCATCAGGTAATACACAACTTCCTACCCTTTATTTTTTGCATGACACCGCCACACAAAAGCCTTTACTCACATACCAGAGACACAAAACAACATGTAAAACATACAATTAAAACAACCACTCTCAACCCCTAGAGAAGCCACTCCTCCATCCATGACATCAAGTGATCCCTCTCTTGCAATACTTGCTGCCTCGATTTCCCCACCACCCTCAAATAGAATTACAACTAGCTCCCAAAATAATATTTCCAAGCCAAAAAAGAAAACTCTCTTTTCTAACCCATTTGATTCCTACAAATGTAACTTTCAAAAAAGCTGATAAACATGAAGAGTGGGGACAAGCAATGAAAGTAGAGTATGATGCCTTAATTAGAAATCAAACTTGGGAACTCGTAACGCGAGACCTATCCAAAAATGTTGTGGACTGCAAATGGTTGTAGCAGATCAAGAGAAAAGCAGATGTGTCACTACTAAAAAACTGCTAAAAAATAACTGACAGAAAAGCGATGGATGACGTCGCTCCAAAAAGTAACGTCATTTACCAAACTGTCCGTCTCTTTTTAATAAAAATAATAATATATTTTTAATTATTTTACAAAAAGCGACAGACGACATCTCTTAGTCTGTCACTTTTTCCCCCGCAGATTTTTGCGTATATATATAAATATATATAATTAATAATTAATTATTTAATATAGGCAGAGATGCTCTCAGTCGCTTTTTATTAAAAATAATTATTTATAAATTAAACAATCACGCCGTCCATCATTTTAAATTAATTTAAATTTATTAATTTTTTAAAAAGAGCGACGGACGACATCTCTAAGTTTGTCGCTTTTTGGTCAAAATGTATGGTAAAAAATTTAAGAAAAGCGACGGATAACGTCTCTTAGTCCGTCCGTTGCTTTTTGGTCAAAATGTTGGTCAACTATTTTTAAAAAAGCGACGGACAGAGAGACGCTGTCCGTCACTTTTCTTAAACTAGCTAGGAGACCAGATGCGAAATTTCCCCATTCCCTCATTCTCTTTTCCTTCTCTCTAAGACACACTGTGTGCCGCCGTCTTTGCCGATGTCAACACCGCCGCCGCCGATTTAGCTAACCCTAACGACGCCATCTCCATTTTCTCTTTCTCCTTTAATTTAAGGTTAGAGTTGCATCAAATTAGTTTTTAATTTTTCAATTTGAGTTATATTTGATTTTGTTAATTAGTTTATTGAATTTAATTAAGTTACATTAAACTAGTCCTAAAATCCCAAAATCAAACTAGTCCTAAAATCCCTAATTCAAACAAGTCCTTAAATACCCTAATTAACAAAATCAAATATAACTCAAATTGAAAAAATTAATAACTAATTTGATGAAATCCTAACCTTAAATTAAAGGAGAAAGAGACAAAGGAGAGAGGATATGGCGTCAGTGGTGACAGTAGGCATCCACACATATTGGTTCTTAGAGAGAAGGAAGAGAGAATGAGGGAATGAGAAAATGCAGAAATTTCGCGTCTGGTCTTCCAGATACTTTAGGAAAAGCGACAGACAATGTCTCTTTGTCCTTCGCTTTTTTAAAAATAGTTGACCAACATTTTGACCAAGAATCGAGGAACTAAGAGACACTGTCTGACACTTTTCTTTAATGTTTGACCATAAATTTTGACCAAAAAGCGACGGACTTCGAAATGCCGTCCGTCGCTCATTTTTTAAAAATAATTAATAAATTCAAAGTAATTAAAAACAATAGACGACGTGGTTATTGTTTAATTTATAATTATTTTTTAATAAAAAATGACGGACAATGCCTCTACTTATATTAAATAATTAATTATTAATTATTTATATATTTGGCACAAAAATTCGCAAAAAAAATCGACGGACTAAGAGATGTCGTCTGTCGCTTTTTTGTAAAATAATTATTTATATTAAAAAGCGACAGACAGTTTGGCAAATGACGTCGCTTTTTGGAGCGACATTGTCCGTCGTTTTTTAGCAGTGAGGGCTCACGCAGCGCCCTGGCTTGGATTTTCATGAGACATTCAGTCCCGTTGTCAAACCAACAACGTAAGGTTGGTTATATCTATAGTTGTGCAACACAATTGGCCAATCCATCAACTTGATGTCAAGAATGCTATCCTACAAGGAAAATTGAACGAAGAAATGATTATGTCTCAACCTTAGGATTTATTAATCCCCATTCCCAAATCATGTTTGAAAGTTGAAGAAGGATATTTATGGCCTCAAACAATCCCCCGGGCTTGGTATAATGCTATGCATCAACATTTGCTGAAAATGGGTTTTGTCGGAACAAAATCTGACACCTCACTATTTGTAAGGAAGCAGAAGGCAGTAACTATTTATGTTTTTTTCTATGTTGATGACATCATAATCACTGGTAAACATACATAAGTGATCAAATTTGTCATCAGTTCCTTGGCAGGTAGATTTTCGTTGAAAGATCTTGGCTATCTAAACAACTTCTTGGGTATTAACGTTAAGCACATACCAGATGATCTCATTCTTTTTCAATCAAAATACATTCTGGAAATTCTTTTGGAACTCGATATGGAAAATTGCAATGGTGTTTCTACTCCCATGTGTTCCAGTGTACCACTTCGAGTGGCTGACGGTTCGCCATATACTGATGCGACACGCAATCGGTGTACCCTTGGTAAATTGCAGTATTTGTCCCTCACACGGCCTGACATATCTTATACAGTCAATAAATTGTCCTAATTTATGCATGTCCTTACTGATGAACATTGGAAAGCAGTTAAAAGAGTACTATGGTATCTCAAAGAAACTGCAAGTTAAGGACTTCGCATCATTCACATCTCTGACTCTAATTTGTATATGCATGCTGATGCGGACTGGGCTGATCCGAATGACTGAATCTCTACATCAGGTTACATTCTTTCTTTGGACCAAATCCAATCAGTTGCTCAAAAAAAACAACAACGTGCATTAGCTCGCTTATCCACCGAGGCAGAGTACAAATCTGTCGCCAATGCAATTGCAGAGCACACTTGGGTGAGAAACTTACTTCATGAGTTACATGTCACCATTTCGAATACGCCAACAATCTACTGTGACAATGTTGGAGTGACTTATTTATCTCACAACCCAGTGTTTCATACCCGTATGAAACATGTTGTTGATTTTGCATATGCACGTGACCAGGTTCAAGATCATCGAGTTCATGTTACTCATACTCATGCTTGTGATCAACTTGCTGATACATTCACCAAGCCACTGCCTAAATCAGCATTTACTAGGTGTCGTTCCAGGTTAGGCATTGTTGCACCTTGCCTAACTTGAGGGGGTGTATTAACTGTATATGTTGGTTACAGTAACTATATCTGCTGATTGTAGTAACTGATCATAGTATTTATTTTATTTACCTGTTACTAGTTTGAATAAGTCTCCTACTGTGTGGAGCACATTAAGAATTAGTTATAGCTCCTATTATCTTGCATTAGTTAGCTGCAGATCATATGCAGGTGGTGGCCTGCACTTTAGCATCAGTTGGTTGAAGATTATGTATATAATAGCTTGCTGCCAGACTTAATAAAAAGTATCTTTTGACCTTCTCATCTTAATCTTTATATTGCACCAGCTCTCGGAACATCTCATGTACGCATGCCTTCGATGGAACAACCTGCTTCTTTATCTCAATGTGACCAACTTCTTGAGTTAAATGATTCTTTGAAATCACCAAATATTGAACCCCCTAATTCTCCTCATGGAAGCAGCTCTTATACAATGCAAGCTAGCAGTAATAGTTCATCAATGCAAGCTAGCAGCAACAATTCATCAATGCAAGTTGGCAACAACAACACATCAAGTCCTTCCTTGTCCAATGTTCCAGGTAATGACCTCTTTGTGGAACTTGCCTCTTTACCTTGTGTTGCACCTTTGCCTGAAGTCGATCCTATTGAGACCATAGCTCCTACTTCACAGGATATGCAAATAGAAAATACTCACGTAATGCTCACCGGAGCTAAAACGCAAACTTTGCCTAATCCTACCTTTCAATCCATCAGTTACACAACTTCCTTACATCCTGAAGTCACTAAACCGAAATCAATTAAATCCACTCTTTCTAAGCCACACTGGTTGATTGCTATGCATGAAGAGCTCTCAGCCCTGAAATCTAGTGGCACATGGATGTTGGTACCTCGGCAACCTCATATGAACATTATTGGCTTTAGATGGGTGTTCAAAACAAAACTAAAGCCGGATGGGTAAGGGGAGCACTTTAAGGCTCTTCTTGTAAGGTTACAATCAAATTGCTTGTATCGACTTTGATGACGCTTTTAGTCCCATCGTCAAAGCTACAACCACTCGCATTGCGTTGTAACCACCCTACATTGGGAGATTAATTGGACGTCAAGACTGTTTTTTTTTTTACATGGCGATCTCAAGGAAACTGTTTTCATGGAGTAACCTTCGGGTTTTGTTGATCCGGTCCATCCGAATCATGTATACCTATTTAAGGAAGCTTTATACGTTCTCAAGCAAGCACCCAGAGCTTGGTTCCAAAAGTTTAACTCTTACCTGCTTCATCTCGGTTTCACTTGTAGCAAATCTGATCCATCTCTATTCGTCCCAAGAAACTATGTTGCTACTACTTTATGTTGATGATATAGTGTTAACTGGCAGCAATCCTGTACTTCTTCGACAGTTTATTTGCAAGCTTCAATCACATTTTGCAATGAAGGATCCCAGAGCTCTCCATTATTTTCTTGGTCTTGAGGTCCATCTCACCAAGGTTGGACTATTCCTTGGCCAGCGTAAGTATATCTCTGATATTCTCCATCGCACAAAGATGCAAGATGCCCGACCTATTCACATTCCACTATCTCTCAAGCATAATCTCCATGAGTCCACAGGTTCTATGGTCGATGCTATTGAATATAGAAGCATTGTGGGTGCTTTGCTATATCTTACTCTCATTCGACCTGAGATATCCCGTCCTGTAAATATCTTCTGTGCCAGTTTATGCATTGCCCAGGTGAAGTTCACTGGTCTGGCATGAAACGAGTTCTTCATTATATTGCTGGCACTCCCCTTCTCGGTCTACGTTGTTCCTCCCAATCTTATCTAAACTTGATAGGGTTCTCCGACGCTGACTAGGGTGGTTTCCCCATCTCTCAGAAATCCACCACAGGCGTTTGTGTTTTCCATGGCTCCAATTACATTAGTTGGTCTTCAAAGAAACAAAATACAGTTGCTCGATCTAGCATAGAGGCTGAGTATCATTTGTTAGCATCTTTAGCTGCTGACCTCACATGGGTGACGTACATTTTGAAGGATATTGGGATCTCGTTGTCTCATCCTCCTTTCTTGTTCACAAACAATATTAGTGCTCTTCACCTTACAGTTAATCCGGTAATGCATGCTCATACGAAGCATGCCGAGCTTGATTATCATTTGGTGCAGGAAAAAGTTGTCCAAGGTGCTATGGTGACAAGGTTCATACCTTCATTGCAACAGATTGTGGATATATTCACCAAATTACCGTTGCCTAAACATCAGTTTCATGTCTTAAGGTCCAAGCTTGGAGTTGTACAGAATCCCACCACCAGCTTGCGAGGGAGTGATAAACAACATGAACAAAACTAGAATGTATACTGTAGATCTGTATAGAATGTATAGGACTATAGGAGCACCACTACATAATTGATGTCCTTTAGGAATACAACTACAGAATAGTTGGGATATAGAGGAAGTTGGAATATAGTAGGAATCTACTAATACTTTGTGTAAAAATAGGTCATCTGGTTATGTAAAACAATAATAAGAAAAGCTTGCAACTCTTAATTGTGTTCTTTTATGGTGAAGTTATACCCTCGGCTAAGGAGTTGACTCATGTAAATGACCAAGGGAAGTCTTTTTTCCCTGGAAGCTGCTCTTACTTGTTTTGGTGTTTTACCACCTTATAAAAGGTGTCATTGATGAAGTTCCCTTTTGTGATTGGACAAAGTTCTGGTTTCGAGGGCCAAGAAAATTTGAGCCTTCCCTAAAGACATCTAGAACCAGAAAAAGCCAAGGATGAATCATGATTATTTAGGGAACATTGACATGAGTTTTTTTTACCACTAACTGAAGAGGAAAATGCCCCTTTTGTCGAGCTAGGCGTGGAAGAATCACTCAAAGATGAGACTTATTTGGCGGCTTTCCTTGCGTGTTGACTTCGCAAAATTTTTCCTTCCCAACAAGAAGGTTGATTGTGTTCGTGCTACTGTCTTCAAAGTTGCAAAATTAATGACTGATGGAGAGAGTTTCTTTGGTGGTTCCGGTCCTTGCAAGCACCTATCACGGCCTCAGGGAGATCTCCACCTCCTCAAACTTAGGGGCCTGCAATATACTCCTTCCACTTTTTTTGTCTCTCTTTTATATTTCTATTTTCTCCTATATTCGACGCTAGCTTTCACGCTTACTAGGCAGAAGGTGTCGTGTATTTCCCTAGCTATCTAATAAAAGGTAATACTCCAATACCTTAACTCTTATGCTTGCTTTAGCTGATATGATTTACAATAGTGGGATCATAGCTTAGTGAATCATAAGTCTAGAAATGATTAAACTTAATATATAGACTTTTTTATTGGGAATCTAAGACTTGGATATGCAACTGTTAGAGTTCTTAGTGATAAAAAATCGCATGTTTAGACTTGGTTGCTGTTTTTGAGATCTCTTATTATCCATGATAATATTCATTGATCTCTTAATCATATTCATATAGAATTGAGGCATTGAAAGTTGATTTTTATTTGATTTCATTGGTTGAAAACTAGTAAACCAGCAGTTGTTATTCGGGGTGGAAAAAGATCTACAACAAATAAACAGATCTAGATTTTGCTAATGTAGGAGGTAAGGTTCTGTTAATACGAACTCCGACATGGTGCATGACTTATGCTTTTCAGGTTAGATGTCGTTGTGTTGATACAATTCTCAAATATTAGCATTCTGCGTAATTGTTATGTGAATGTCCACCAGGCGCCAATACACTAAGCTCTTTTACTTTCTTAGAAGCCTCTGCATGCCATCTATAAAAAGAATTAGAAGACGGCACATCTATAACATATGTTGTCAAAGATTTTGATGCAAATCAGGACTTCGTGGTGGAGTGGGATGCACCAAAGTCGGACATATACTGCTCATGCCATTAATTTGAGTACAAAGGTTAGCTTTGTAGACATGCTATTGTGGTTCTTCAAATGTTTGGTGTCTTCAGATTCTTTCTAAGTATATATTGCACGCTAAACAAATGCTGCCACGGTCAGGCATTCCATCAGCGAAGGACTGGGTGACATGCAAGATAAGTTCTATCGTTGTAAGGATTTGTGTCAACGAGAAATAATATTTGGTGAAGAAGAATCCTTGACTCAGGAGAGCTACAACATTGCTGTTTGTACCATTAAAAAAGCTTTACAAGTTAAAACAATGTCAAGGAAACACTCTTGGCGCTAATCTTAAATCAGGTAGTAGTGCAACCCTTGCTATCCAAGTTGATGATGTATGTCAAGGAAACACTCTATTGAAATACATCATGGACATACATAATCATCAACATTGACATCATCAACTTCGATAGCAAGGGTTGCACTACTATCTGATTTAAGATTAGCTGCATGACTGTTTCCTTAAACATTGTTTTAACACTTCTTTAATGGCACCAACAACAATGTTGTAGCTCTTCTGAGTCAATGATCCCTCTTCATCCAATATTATTGCTCGTTGACAAAAATCATTATAACGACATACCTTAGCGTGCGCATCATTCAGCCTTTCGCTGATGGAATGCCTGATCGTGGTAGTATTGGTCCAGCATTACAATATATACTTAGAAGGAATATTAAAAACACTAGACATTTGACGAACCACAATAGCATGTTTACAAAGGTAACCTTTGTACTCAAATGAATGACATGAGCAGTACACGTCTGACTTTTGGGCATCCCGCTCCACCACAAAGTTCTGATTTGCATCAAAATCTTTGACAACATATATTATAGATGTGCCGTATTGTGATTCGTTTTTAGATGGCATTCAGAGGCTCCTAAAATAGTAAAAGAGTTGAGTGTGTTGGCGCCTGGTGGACGTTCACATATCAATTACCAGAATGCTAAAATTTGAAATTGTATCAACACAACGACATCTAACCTGAAATGCGTAGAGTATGGGAAAACTAGAGTTTAACAAATCCTCTATTGTTGGACAAAATTAGATGATTATAGACAAGTCTGCATGCATTGCCTAGATCTATAAAGAGTCATGCACCATGTCGGAGTTCGTATTAACAGAAACTCACCTCCTACATTAGCAACATCTAGATCTATTTATTTGTTGTAGATCTTTTGCCACCCCGAATAACAACGGCTGGTTTACTAGTTTTCAACCCACGAAATTGAACAAAAAACAACTTTGAGGGCCTCAGTTCTGTATGAAGTCTACCACACAAGTAAAATGTACTAATCAACCAAGCACTTGCTGCAGTAAAACTCCCTCTTTCAATTCAAGATTAGGATCCAACAGCTTTACGAACCATACGAAGTATTTAAGCTACTAAACTCACTGGTCAATCTCTTGCTCATAATAAATTCACTAAGTAGATCTGCTTATCATATTTCAACATATTAAAAAAATCATTCTTCATCCTTCAATAAGATAGGTATTCCATCTGATCTCCTATTGGCCTCAAGATGTTGACTAAACCACATCATTTGGTAATGTACTAATTGGCTTTGCTTTTGCAAAGTAACATACCTCTAAGACAACTCTGTGGAATAATATCAACTTTAACAATAACAACAGTCCAAAGAATAAAATAAAAAGTATAAGATTAAGAGATTATGAATATTATCATGAATAATAAGAGATCTCAAAAACAACAACCACGTCTGATCATGCGATTTTTTATCATTAAGAACTCTAACACTGTCATTTTCTTGCACATTCAAGTCTTAGATTCACAAGCATATATAGATATATGGTTGACATGTAAAATAAAATGCATTTTATATATTAAGTAATCAGCTAGTTAATCTCAATCATATCGAGACTTATGGTTCACTAAGCTACGATCCTAATACTGTAAATCATATCAGCTAAAGCAAGCTTAAGACATAAGGTATATGAGTATTGCCTTTTATTATATAGCTAGAGAAATACACAACACATTATGCCTAGTAAGTGGGAGATCTAGCATAGCATTGAGGAGTAAACAGAAATATAAAACAGAGAAAACAGTGGAAAGCTGATTGAACTTTTGAGCACAGTGAACGTTTCTGTCTTTTCCTCGTCAGAATGGTGCTTTATTCTTTCCAATTTACGTATCTTACTTTTCTTTTTGATCTGTCTCATAAAGAGTGTCTCTTTTTGAAAAAGAAAATAATAATTCTATGTGCTACTGAACTTCCCTAAAACAACAAAAAAATTTCTATCAAGAATTAAGAAAAAGCAGACCAAACCATCTCTAAATATCAGATACGAGCAAGAGACTAGGATTGCAACTGCAGCTCTACAATGTTTATATCCTACTCCCATGGCTTTAAAATTGATAAATTTTGCAATAAGGAGGTAATCTCCTCTTTATCTCTACTTAGTTACTGTCAATGCTTCCCCTCTATAAGGTATTATATAATTTTCTACACTCTCCCATAAACTTAGGTACCGACTGAAGTGGAAAGTATTGGGCATGTTCAAATGCACATATTCATAAATTATTTGATTAGGAATACTGAAGTGCCAAGATATCCAGAGAGATCCTGTGGATTGGAATGAAGAACTACAGTGGGCCATTGACCATAATAGGGGTAGAAACAATAAGACAGAAGTCCATAGAATGGTGTTGGCTGGCTGTGTTTATTGCATATGGATTGAAAGGAACAACAAAAGTTCCCAACGAAAGGCAAAGGAATCTACTTTACTTATCAGAATCATTCAGCAAGTGTTCTACATGGGGCAACTTAGGATAAGACTAGCACAAAGACTGACTGGACTACCTCAATTACTATCCATAGTTCTTTAAAAGTTGGTCATGATCAGGGTCTATTTGTGTTTGAGATAAGTAGTCTAGATGTTTGATCATGCTCTACTGGTTTGGAGATGTCTAGTCCATTTTTTTTTTACTCTGAACAGAAATATTTACTTGGTATATAAATTTATTTAATCATAAAAAAAATAATGATCACATCTTCTATATACTAATTAGCTTCAAACTCAAGTGTCCTTATAAAAGCATAGATTGCAATTCAAAAAAACTGTACTGTATGACCAAAACTAATTGCAGTTCATGTGTGAATACTGTAAAGCTCTATGGAGTAAGCATTTTGAACAAGCAAGGATTGATTGCACAAGCGTTTAAATGGGCTGAAGAGTTGGAGTAGGCACAAGCACATGCTAAAGACAAGTCTACTTCTGTAATTTACAAAATGGTCTTGGCAGCATAAGATTACGGTATTTGGATTAAGATAAATAACATTGTCATCCAGGATAAAAGTTCTGATCCACAAATTGTTATCTTCTTTAGAGGATTGTACAAGATATCTTCTTTACAGGATCCTGAGGAAGAGTTTAGGAAGGAAGCTTGAAGAGATGAATATATACCCTAAGTTGTTGTTTAATAGCCAGTAGTTGATCTGATATAACAGATGTTTGTTTTCTGGTTCGCTAGTTGCTCTCTGGTAATTAAATTCTTGTTAATTTTTTTTGAAAACAGAGAATAGAAATCTCAGAGAATAAAGTGAAAGAGGTTATGGGTGAATACAACTAGATATCAATGGGAATAGATATCGCTGCCTAGGAGTTCGCCAAAAAATAGATGGATGAAGATATTCACATGAAGGGGACTCAAAGAATTGTAAGTTTTCAAATTTCCTATTTCTTTAATTCATTTTATGAGGGACCAAATGCAATAAAGAAGGGAATATATGAAATGTTGTTGATTTGCAGAACAGACAAAGAACGTTGCTTACAACTTCACATCAATTGTTCTCACATTTGCTTGAACTCTATATATCACGGCTTAGATACACAGATCTACTCCTAGGCAAGTTTATACTGAAGGAGAGAGACAACACTGAATCTCTGGAGGACATCTAGTTTCAGCATTAGCACATGCTATGCAAGTGATACTTGTCTTTGGGGTGGGGTTGGGGTCTCTCAAGGAAGAAAATGAAGGGAACAAACATAAATTTATCAATAGGTTTGCTCAACATAGTAATTTCCGCTTCATGAATTAATATTGGTCAAAAAATAGTTCTTGTCTAAGAGAACTATACATTTTATCTACAGAGTACCTGGATTTTTCTTATATGTATCAAAATACAAACACATCAAATTGTAATTGCTAAATATAGACCAAAGTAAAGGAAGAAAGAATAAGACATAGTACCAAAGTTTAAGGAGTAGATATTTAAATGATTAGAATAAGTCAGTATAGGGAATTGACTCATTTCAACATCAAGACAAAGCAGCTATGACAGGTTGAGTGATTTGATAGTTTAAGTTATTTTTTTATTACTGAATTGATGGTTAAAGCTATGCATGAGAACTCGTAAATAGTGTATGATAGAGAGAGCTTACTACCACTAATGATTGAGGACTCTTGGAATATATTGCAAGTGTAGTTGTCAATTAGTAGTGTGTGAAGAAATTCTAACTTCGGAACTGGCTCGTGTTAAACTTTTTTCTTGTACTCAATGCATTCCAATGTTGAGGCACCAAATGACTTGAAATTAATACCTTCCTTTCCTTACGGTTATATTATTGGAGTGCATTTATCATATATACTTGAGTCACCAACCCTCGCAAAAGGTAACGTGCAATGGAGTTAACAAATCAAAAAATGTTTTGTGGAAAAGTAAACCTCCGGTTGACTGAAAAGAAGTTCCAAATCTCAATGTTCTCTTGTTTGAGATTTTTTTCTTGCTGGGTTGGTGGAGGCTGTGGGTTTGAGCAAAAGAATGATTGAATGGAGGAGTGGAAAAGACGAGACACTAGTGTGTGTGCAACCACAAGATTTTAAAGGCTGAGGTGGTGCGTATGTGTGCACAGCAAATTTAAGATTCTTTACCCATATTTTTTTTTTAAAAAGGAGGGCGGGTAAAATAAACAAAATAAATAATGGAAAGTACTCCCTTTGTCACTTTCACTTATCTACTTTGAAATTTGCACGTCTCTTAAAGTGCAATGATTGAAATGAGTTTTTACCATAATACTCAAAATGTTTTATTAACCTGGTCAATGCCGTTTTCTTATTTTCACTGGAATAACCAAAATAACCCAACCAAAATAATCCTTCAAGCCCTCCAAACTCTATCAATATCAAAGACAAAAACTCTAATTTCTCAAGGTGTCCTCTGCTACTAAAATCTAATACAGTTCCCTAATGAACCAAATCTAATACTTTATCATGAAAGGGGAACCGATGATCTAAACTTAAATACAACGGGAAAAGACCCCTAGCAACAATGAATTCTTTAAATGGTGCAGTGACATTCAACATAGGAGAAACATTCAAATAGTCACATTCCTTTCAAGAATTCTAGATGCAAATGTAGCAAATCCCTCACCAATATCAAATTTAATTCCAATTCCTCCACCATTTCCAACATTCCTAACGCATCAATAATTTAAAAATCATCCCCCTACTACCCTTAACATATATCTGACTATCATAGCCCCACTACTTACTACATCAAAACAACCAGCACAATCTATATTAAGTTTCTTAACATCCAAACAAGATAAATTCTTGCAACCAATACCACTCCAACCATAAATCTTTTCACTATAATTTTTCCAAGGTGAATCATGAAAAGAAAGAAAACCAATACCTTTGAAATTGTCTTTGCAAAGCATCTTCTTCATGGCAAAGACTCACAAGTCACCGAAAATAATTTTTTGTCCAAGACTCCAACCATCAAGAAAAGCATTGTAATTCATAAATAGAGAGAGAAACCCAGATATTTCACACTAGAATGTTCTATAGAAGCCACCATTTTAGTGACTCCAGGTCTTGAATGTTTATCCAAAGGAATCAAATGGGGTTGCAAGAAAGTTTTCACTTCAGTTGGAATCTTGAAACTAGAAAAATCAAAACTTTTATACCCTAAGAGCTATAGTAAAAATATACAATCTCTTACTAGAGACCTCTTTTTGAAGAGCACATACTCATTTCCTGCAACAACAATGATGTCTCTTAATATGGTAAAATTAACAATTACACAAAAACCCTTAAATAATTGAACAAAAATTTAACTCAATACTTGTAATAATATATAGATAATTGCAAGTAAATTGGAAATTAAACAAACTTAATAACTAATTAGCTGAGGTGGAAAACGTGGTTAAGAAACGAGGAGCTGGACAAATCTGCTAGTTTTTAACGAGTTAGCTACTACAGTGAAGTTAGTTAGTTGCAATAATAGTCAGTTGATTCATTTTAGCCGTATATTTACAAGTTGTATGAGAATTAAGAATTAATGCATAATGAAGTAATTTTTCTCTCTCTTTCTGAGTACAATTCTCTCAACTATTCTTCTCAGATTTATTTCCCTGGCTTAGCATAATCATCTTCATCGAGATTCTATCTCCTGAATTAGTCAATTTCATAATTTCATGCATAAATTGGTATAAGATCTAGCAATCCTTGAAATGGATATGTGACACGAAGCATGAACCAAGAAAGACCAGCAGAAGAAACATGCGATAGCTTTCTGCAGATTCAGGAGCAATTGAAGAAATTAATAAAGGGTATGTCTAATATTCATGATCACAGTACTCAAACAGATATAGGAATTGGGTCAGATCAAGGAAGCCATTGAATATATGGATACAAAAGGCAGAGATAAGTAATCTGGAAGGTTGCTCAAGTGTTCTCCAAACTTGACTTGAGAGCAAGATACCACCGATTGAGAATAGCTGAAGGTAATGCTCATTAGACTGCATTTATAACTCATGAAGACAACTACAAATTTTTAGTCATGACTTTTGAATTGAACAATGCTCCATCATCTTTCCAACTTCTCATGAATGTTGTGTTCAAACCTCTTTCAAGAAAGTCAATTTCGATATTCTTTGATGACATATTGATTTACAATAGGAATATGGTTTCTCATCTTGCTCATGTGAAATATGTGTTTGCTTTAATGAAACGGTTTCAATTGTGTGCAAAAATGTCGAAATGTGCATTTGGTGTAGCTAAGGTAGAATATTTGGGGCATTTTATTAGTGTTGGAAGGTGTTTCAAATGATCCAAAGAAAATCTTGGTTGTAAAGGAATGGCCTATGCCTATCACTATCAAATAACTCAGAGGGTTTCTAGGATTGACATAGGATTTTGGTTCCATTTGTAAACCATTGCATGACTTGCTAAAAAAAGAAAGGCTTTGTATGGATTGATGAGTTTACTGCAACATTCAACACCTTGAAGTAAGCCCCGGTATCAGTTCATGTGCTAGCAATGCCAGACTACTCCTAACCTTTCTTGATTTAAACCGATGCCAATGGCAAGGTATTGGAGTAGTACAAATGCAAAAAGGCTATTCTATTGCTTATATAAATAGGTCCTTGGCTTCTAAACACCGGCTATGTCTATGTATGACAAAATTATTAGCACTTATTTTTTATGTAACCATGTGGTCTCATTATTTGTTGGGGAGACATTTTGTAGTCAAGACAGATTAGAAATTATTGAAACATTTGTTAGAATAGAACATCCATACAAATTTCTAAATTGCTGGAATCTCAAAGTTAATGGATTTTGACTTCTCTGTTAAGTACAAAAAGGTTACTGAAAACAAGGTTGTTGATGCCTTATCTAGGAAACCCAATGTTGAGTTATTGGCTTCCTTATTTATTCCCAATAATGCTTTATTCCTGCAGATTAAGAAAACATGGGTGTCCGATCCTTATTTAAAGGAGATAATTTCCAAGATGATTGCCAAGTTGCAGGTGAAACCTTTCAAGTTTTATACTTGGTGTAGTGAGCAATTGAGATGGGAAGGCAAACATGTGGTGGGAAATGATCTTGCCTTCAGAAGAACTATTTTAGAGTTATGACACATTTACCTCAAGGAAGGCCCTCATAAATGAATGCCACTATTAGGAGAATACATCTGAAATAGGAAGGGCCTTATTCAAGACATTAGGGACTTCATTAGCAGATGTGATATATGTCAGAAGCATAAGTATGATGTGTCTACTTCACCTGATTTATTATAATCATTACATACCCCTGAGGGTGTTTGGACAAATATATGCCTTGATTTATTATTGAAGGACTAACAAAGTCTAACGGAAAAGAAGTTGTTTTAGTAGTAGTAGATGTACTAAGCAAGTTTTCTCACTTCATAAGCCTACAACATCCTTACCTTGCTCAGGCTATTACTCAAAGCTTCCTAGACAATGTGTCCAGTTTTCATTAGTTTAGTTTGGTAGAAATTATTTACTCTACAAGGGGTCCAACTTAAAAAATATACTGTTTACCATCCCCAAATTGATGGTCAAATAGAAGTGTTTAATAGAACATTGGGACTTACTTTCAGTGTTTTTGATTTGATTGTCCTAAGGAGGGGTCTGCGTATTATAACACTACTTATCACACTACCATTAAGGGTACTTTTTACAAGATGCTCTATGGTCAAAATACACTCTTACACCTTTCGTATTTGGTTGGTGAGTTCTCTATTGACATGGTGGATACGTCCTTGGCTACTAGTGAGGCTGTAACATAGTTGATCACGTTTCATATAGAGAGGGCATAACAATGAATGAGGGATCTAGCAAATAAACATAGATCATACAAGGCTTTCACTGTTGGAGAATGGGTATATCTGGAATTATAGCCTTACGAACAAGTTTTCGTAGCTAATAGGCCCTTTAATAAGCTTTAAACCAAGTATTTTGGGCCTTACCCTATTAATGCCGAGATTGGTACTTTGGTCTATAGGCTATACATTCCATGTGTCTCAACTTAAGAGGTGTCATGAGTTACCATTGGTTATTACCCATCCTCTAGTGTTTAACTTATCCATTCCTTATTTTCATTCTCTTGAGACTGTGTTGGAAAAAAGATTAGTGAAGAGGGGCAACAAAGTTGTTATATAGGTCTTAGTCAAATGGATAGGTATCTTTGAAGATCAAGCTACGTGAGAGTTCCTCACTGAGTTGTGACACAAGATTCCTTCTTTTAACCCTAGAGGTCAAGGGTGCTCTACGTCAGGGGGTTTGTTGCAAGTAAATGGAAATTAAATTAGCTAAATAATTGATTAGTTGAGGTGGCAAAAGTGGTTAAGAATATGTTGGTTTGTTTGGATTTAGTTGTTATAGTGAAGTTACTTGCAACAATAGTCAGTTGATTCATTTTAGTCATTACATATATACAAGTTGTATGAGAATCCAAAATTCGTGCTTAATGAAATAACTCTTCTCTCTCTTTCTGAATACAATTCTCTCAGCTAATATTCTCAGATTTATTTTTCTGGCTTAGCGTATTCATCTTGCTCCAGATTCTATTTCTTGGTTTAGTCAATTTCATAGTTTTGTGCAACATAGATTGAGAAGGATAGACATGGCCTGAAGACACAAAAAGACAAGGATATTAAGTCCACATGCTCCGCCAAATCCTCAGACGCCCTCTCGAATCAAACAAAGCTATTACAAAACTTAGGTTAAGAGGAAAATTCTCAAATTCACTTCAAAACTCCAAAAACTCCTCCAAATCAATTTTGGGTGAGTTGACCAGAACTACACCAAAACCATAGAATAGAGCAACCCTAGGACCATAATAGATGCAACCCAACTCCCAAATCGAAAGGCTAACCTTATGCTCCACATCTAACACCTTATAATGATCAAGAGCATTTTTCGGTCCTTAGTCGTCCTGAACATCACCTGCACCACCTCAATCTCCTTTCAAATTGACATAACTTAACCTTCCGACAACAAGCTCCACAAGAACATCGAGGAACAATAACCATCAAAACAAGGAACTCAGTCTAAGGCAAGGCCCAAAGTCTACCTTTTGATCTCAAAGACCAACAAATCCAGCTGAAACACAACTTTTTGAAGCTAACCATGCTAATCTAAAGGACACCCATCATGTGAACGACAAGTTTACACAGAGCCCAACTTCAAGGAAATACAACGAACTATTGAGAAATTGACACTACGAGTCCACAAGCTACTCTACTACCGCGAACCTAAACCAACCACCCAATCTGAGGGAAACCAAGTCGACATACGGCGTATTAACACAGTCAATAGGTTGATAGTGGACCAACGGTACCAAATCCTAATAATGAACTACGCAAGCCACCAAGCATGAAGAAGCAAACCACAGCTCCTGAACTATAACCAACTCATGGATTTCATGAATTTCCTTAACCCCATTTTGAAGATGAACCTTCTTAGCAAATTTCCATTTCCCAACAAAGCTAAGAACATAAACCACCTTTGAATACCACCATTCAGACTCTTAATCATAAACTAGCCCGAGAGATATTAACACAGTAATAAAGAACCAACATTACAGCTAATCTAGGTGCAACAAGGGATCACACCTCCAACTTCCATCTAGCTATAACAAAACCCCAAGACCATAAGAAGCAGACAAATCCAAAAGGAGCTGAGCAAAATCAAAACTCCACAATCGAGAAAAGACTAAAGAAATAGGAGAAAGCAACCAAAAAAAAAACTACCAGACTAAAGGAAGCCAACTACCCAACACACAACTCCGAAAACTAGAAATCTCCTAACTACTACACAATAGAAATAACACACAACTAAGCCAACTAGGCCCTACAACACACAAAACTCAAATAGGGCGAAGCTTGTCTAGCCACCTATCAAAAAAGTATTGGCATCACAACTAAAACAAACCACAAGGGTGGCAAAAAGGGAAACCAACAATCCCAACACCCAGACTAAGCCCAACGCTCCTATCGAATCAAGAGATGATGGAATAACAAGAGGCAAGCTAAATATCAAGAAAATACACTCCAAAATTACATGAAATATATGCTCGGCATTAGCTAAGAAGTTATATCAAGAAAGTATACGGAAGCCTACCTCAAAGACGATCACGAGTGCTTCGAATCCACCACACACGAGCTATCCATTTTCGAAAGGCCTCCAAATCGCCAAGATATCAAATTATCAATCACAATGTATTACAAATGTTTAAACACTAAAATCGCAACAAATGGAAACAGAACCACAATCAAATCAAAATGGGAATATGGGGCCATACTGTGAATCCCAAAATTGACTCTATCAAAAGGTCCTAAATGCCTTATCGAGCCTATGCCCCAAAACGGGGCTCAATTCCATGCCTGGAACAACACAAAAAACCAAATGCAAATAAAACATCAATGGAAAAAAAATACAAGAGAGATGATAGCCCCTTCAGGGGGAATATACATCAAACGGAGAGCCTCTAACACTTCTGAAACACTCCAACATGTAGCCACGATCAACACGTACCCCTAACACTTTGAATCACCTAAATCAGAGCTCCCAAGATCAAGAAATCGCAGGTTGAAGTTGATTGAAACTGAAATTTTGCTATTTAAATAACAGAGGTTCTGGTTGCTAAAAGCCATTTTTGGTAGCTAAAGCCCTAAATTCCAGTTACTAAAAGCCTACACTAGATATCAACATATCACAAACAATTTTGGGCATGAACTGTATGAAAAATAAATTACAAATTACTAACCGTTTCAGTAATTTACTCTTTATGGAAGATGATGAAAAGAGGGAATTGGTTCAGTTAAGCCCTAAAATTTCGTGAGTTGGGGAGAAGGAATTTCGCCCTCTAAAAAATAAGGGGAGAAGTCGAGAGAATATGGCCGCCTGGTTCTAAAAAATTTTAGACTAATTTTCAAATTACTCTATATTGTGTCGATAAAATCTAAGAAGATGGTGTCTAATATTGTCTTTTTACATATTTTTCACTATATTTCTATTTTTATTCTTTTTTTTTGCCATTTATATTTTTTGAAAGATAGAATAACTTAATAATACAACATACTTAAACTTAATTGAGATAATATATAGCATACTACACAAAACAAAAAGTAACGGAAAAACTAAATATCTAAATAAAGAAAATATAAAATGTAGAGAAAAATCACAAAAACTCATTAAAATAATTCATTTGATTCTCAAATTGTTAAATACTCCTTCTGTCCCAATTTGTGTGGCACTTTTCATTTTTCGAGAGTCGACTAGCTTAAGTTTGATCGGGAATTTGCGCATAGAATCTTCAAATCTTTTGAAATGAAATTTATATATTTGTAAAATACGTAAAAATAACTATAAGTCACAATAATTGACAATTCAAAATACTTAAAAGATATATGAAAAATTCACGGTGAAACATAGACTTGTTTGAATCTCGAAATCTAAACGGTATCACATAGATTGGGACGGAGGGAGTATCACTTATTATATAAAAATGTAAAAAAATAATGTAAAAATTCTAATATTATTTATTTAAATTCAAAACTCTTTTGTACTATGAAAATAAAAGACAATCATGTGCATCGATTTGTAAAAAATAATTACATTTCCTTTCATAGCATAACTAAATTTGTAGGTCAGACACACGATATTACTAAGCCCTCATTTAATTGCACTTAATGAAAATCTTAATTTTAAATTATTTATATTATCAATCATTAAGGGTTTGTTTGGTATGAAGAAAAACATTTTCTAAAAAATGTTTTCCAATTTTCACATGTTTGGTTGGCTTAAATGTTTTGAAAAATATTTTCCAAATAAATTTATTTTCCTCAAATTTAAGAAAATGACTTACCTTCGAAAAAATAAGGAAAATATTTTCCAAAATTCTTTTAAATCTCACACCTCAACTTTCACTATCGGGTACCGATTTCCTATACTAATTCAAAATTTGACTCCTGATTCTCAATTCGGGACCAAACTCTCGACCTTTTTTCGAGACCCAACTCTCGGGTCCCAAATTAGATTGGAGTAGAATCTCAATTTAGTGTCGGGTTCTAGTTAAGTATTCATGGTCGAATCTTGAGTCATGTGTCGGGGTGGTGTTCCAAGTTCAGTGTCAGAGTCAGGTTACAGGTTGAGAGTCGAGGTCGGGTCCTAGGTTAGGTTCCAAGCTTGGGTCCCCAATTAATTATTGGGGTCGGGTATTGAAGTTGAATCACAGTTCATAAATTGAGTCCTAGGTTAGGTGTTAGGCTTGGGTCTCGCATCAGGTGTTGGTGTTAGGTCTTGGTTAGGAAGTTGGGTCTCGAGTTGTGAATTGGGGTCCGATCTCAATTTTGTAGTCAGTTCTCAAGGCCAGATTGGGTCCTGATTTGAAAGTCGGATCCCAAGTAGGGAATGAGCGGACAAATCTTAGTTTGGAAGTTTATTCCTAGCTCAAGAGTTAGGAATCGGGAGTCGAAAGTTGAGTTCATGATTGGGTCTCGGGTCATATGTTAAGTTAGGGTCCCACTTCAAAAGTCAGGTCCCGCACTAGGTTTCGCGATCAGGTTGTCATTTTGAAGTCAGGGCCCGATTAAGATGTCAGGGTTAGGTTTGGGTGTCAAGTCCAAGTTAGGGAGTCATAATTTGAGTCACAAGTAGAATGTGGGGGTTGAATCCCAATCAGCGATCAAGGTCATGTGATAACTCTCAAATGTACTCTGTAAAACCAATTAAAAGAGACAACAATTGTCGTCAATAAAAATACCCAACTAGAGTCGAGGTTGATTTCTATAGAGAATAGTATATTGTAGAAAATTCTATCAAGATATTTGTATTGTAAAATCATTCATTTGTAAAAGTAAAAGCAAGTAGGTGGATGATTCCACCCATTTAACAAAAGAATTTGGTTATCAATGGTCACAATTCAACTAAAAGTTCAAAAATTCAAGAAGTAACAATTAATCAACAGTACGGGGATTTGAAATTAATGTCACATAGGGGTAATTGTCTTTCTCTATAGTGATGAATATTCATGAATAGCTAAGTCATATTCAATGATGCTAATCATCTTTCGATCTCATAACATCCTTGTATAGAATCTCCTTCCGGTCTCATTGATATCCTATACTAAACAACCCAATACCTTAATCTATTTTCTCTTTCCATGCAGAAATAGAGCAAATAGATCGGAACCATAACCTCTATTTTCAAGCAAGTTACATACATCAAACCTAAATTGATAGTATCAGAATAATTAGCCACTCCAATCGATCTCTTTCAAGTATCAACCGGAGATCATAAGTAGAAATTAAGTTTGAAACCTTAACGCATAAGTTAACCCCATGCTAATTAACCGAAATTCATATATGAACAACATCAAAATAGAGCATAACACAACACCCACTACATTAAATACACACCCAACCCCATAATTGCACCCTTAGATCTTGGCATTTAGCCATCCATCACAAAAAGTAAAGCATTATACCTTTCATGAAAGTAGCCATGAGTAACATAAAATTAAGCAATCACAAGCAAATCCACTTTGGATTCAACTTCAATTTGTCATTTTTAAAGAACAAAGGCTGAAAACCCCAAAAACTAGAAAGTGTTCTTCACAAGGTAAAGTGTTGTTCTCCTCTCACTTGTTCATACACCAAAAACTATTTTAACTTTTGTGAACTCTGAACTCCCTAATTTCTCTCTCATTTGGGCTATTTATATTTTTCACAAAATCTGGCCCAAAACTCACTACATGACCCATTCGGCGACATTAGTCGAGCTCACTGATCATGTTGGGTGAATCTCCATTTGCTATTCAAATCGCCTTTTCTTTCTCTAGGCTTCAAGTGTTTGAACCTCCATTAGCGAGCTCGTTCAATTCTACCTTTCACATGCGGCGTATCGCCGAGTACCACCTTAGTTAACCTTTTGAGCCTTCTACAATTCACCTTGTATTGTTGCTTTTGGCGATGGTCAACATATTCACCCTTTCTCATTTGGTGCGTCGTCTTTCCATTTGGAGTCCGCTGACTTGCCTCAATAGATGCAAGTGTTGTGCACTGTCAATTTGGGTGAGGTCATGCCCATTAGGCGATCTCTCTTTCCTATTTGGCGATCATCAATGTATAGTTTGCACTTGTTTTTACATTCTTTGCCATTCTTTCAAACATTCATCCTTCCCTTGTCCTTTATCCTTTGTAGGTGCAAATCATTAAAATATCAGTAGAATAGAACATAATTAGGCATTGAGGACACTAATTGTTGAGCTAAATAGGCCTCAAATGAGTGTAAATCTACCACTTATCAACACCCTCAACTTAAACTTTTGCTTGTTTTCAAGTAAATGAAGAACACAATTAGCTCAATAAGGATGTCTACAACAGTTCTCAATGGGAGATAACATACAAGTGTCATTATAAAAGTATTCTCAACAACATTCTACACTTAATTATGATAAAAAAGCTTCAAATGATGACTAGCCGGTTTCAACATAAGCTTAAGCTCAATGTAGCTTCTTCTCTAATGCAAGACCATGTTTCAACAAATGCATTCAAGTGTCCTCACATCTAGAACGATTCAACACTCTCAAACACAAATCAACAAAAAAATAATGAATCAATCCAACTCTCACTCTCTCAAAAGAGAAATACATGCAAGCTTCATCCAATAGGTTTTCCTATATTTTCCAATCATCACACAACCTAGTTCATGCAAGATATCAGGGGTATTTCAAGCTTGTAATGAGGCTGAGGGTTAAGATATGGTCAATTTGGCTTAGTGGCTTCACCTTTTAAAAGCATTGTTACAATCATCTTCACCTCTTCTCAAGTTTTTTTTTTATTTTTTTTCATTTGGAAAATCAAACTTTGAATTTCCACTCACTTTATTTGGAATCCCCTTTATTTCATCAACTTCTCTTTTTATTTTCCATCTTTAAAAAAAAATTCATCATAATATTTCTCTTTTTTTATAAGGAGGGGTTCCTTCTTTTTATAACAAACTGCTAAGTTAAGTCTTATTTCATCTTTGGCTGTTCAAACATAACAATTCTTCAAAAAGGATTTTGGGTGAGAAGGTATGGACAATTTGGCTTAAGAGGTTTCATTTTGGTTTTGTCAACAAATGGTTTAGGCTCAAATGTAGCTAAAATGGATGCACACCGTCACAAGGTAGTCACAAAGGATATGGAAATTTGGGTTCCCTCTTAGAATTGCTACCCAAGATCACGCCTTACAATGACCAAGGTTTAGACAAGTAGACTAACAGGAAAATTCTAGGATTCCACACACACGTTTTCAAGTAAAATCTCACCAAACAGGGCACTTCGAATACACTCATTTAACATAGCCCGAAAAGATAAAAAACATACGTGTAATGTTCATTGCAAGGCTCACATCACAATGCAGCTAGTCAAAACAAGATTCAAAGAGATCACTCAAAAGTGCAGCCACATCAATTACATTCTTGCAACACCAACATTATACATCATGTTCATCATGAGTACTATTCAAGACATCGCTATTGAATATAATCGATCCTCTAATTATTATCAATAAAAACTCAAGCATTTCACAATTTTCAAAATTCATGGGGGTAGTTGCAAAATTGAGAAAAAAATGAAGGAGGCAGTAAGAGATAGACCAAAACAAATGAAATAGTCTAATATAAACAAAAGTAAAATACTACAATCATCCAAAACATAAAAATAACAAAATACAAAGAAAAAAGTAGAATATTAGCACAAAGGCCCACACCCACCAAAAATAAATGTGTTGTTTCTTCAATGAAAAAGTAATATATACGGGAGAAAGAGTCAAAATGTCCCCCTGACAGGTTATGCTTGAAAGTGCTCTCATTTGGAGCCTCTGGCAGAGTAGCATCAGATGAGGCATCACTGCCCGACAATAGTATCACATGAGGCGGCAATGTGGCATCAGTGCACGTCATATCATTAGGATGAATGGTGGAGTCTGAAAGACTCCACTGGTACCAACTGTTGAAGTCTCCCGAAGGGATCTCTCCAGAGTGGCCTGGACAATCATCTTCTTAGTGTCCCGCAACTCCGTGAGTGTCTATCCAATACCATACTCATCCTCCTCTCTTCTCACCTCATCCTCATCCATCTCCTTGACCAAATCATCATCGACCCCCTCATCATCATCAATAGCATCCTCAGTAGCAACTCTCTCATCTATCTCACTCTTCTACACACTCGGAGTAGGTTCACTTTTGGGCATCATCGGTGGCATGGATGCATGTTCATCAAGTAGGGAAACATCTCCCCACAACATCGAATTGTCAGTAGAGCTCATATTGACTACGTTCGCTCGCAAGGTAGGAAACTCACCTCTCATGGTGTCAATAACATTGAAACTACCCTTGGCCTGCTCTCAGGCCTCTAATCTTGCACTGAGATTGTCCAACCTCACATTGTGGGCCTCAATCAACCCCACACATCTAGTCACCCTCTCCCTCAAAGGGGCCATCGCCAGCTCAATCACCCCATAAATTAATCAATTTAGAAATGTCCTTCTCAACCCTAGCGGCTCTAACATCCGCAAATTGGAAAAGACTGCCCATTTGATTAATTAAGGCCTGGGTCAAGGTTGATAGTGAGTAGGAGTTGGGGAAGGTATAACAACAATAGTCACAGTAGTAGCACGAGTGGGAGGCACTGTAGAAGATATACTTGCCAGCTCTATAGAAGGAGTAGATGTGCTGGCCTCAAAATCCCATGTGGCTCGATCAACTACAGGCGTGGTGTCTGGTGGTGGCGGATTCCTCCGATCTACTTCATCCCATAAGTAATCAAATTTAATATGTTGGATGTCGTTGGAAGAGGCTGGTGTGACCCGTACATCAGATTTCTCCCGAAAGGGAACTCCCACTTTCTTAAAAGCTGGTTAATAAGGACCACAGATGGAAGGGAGGTCTGCCCTTGCCTGGCTCGTAGAAACATCTCCTTAATAATAATGGTTACAATATTGATCTGCTCTCTTTTGATTATAGTGCCCACTAGCACTGCCTTAGGATGCCAGAGGACAGATTCATTTTTAGACGACATTATATTATTGCTTATTAACCTGAAAAAATACCGGGCCACAATGTTCAAATATTTCTTTTCAATTCTTGCACCATTAGCCATCGACGATGGAGAACCATCATATATCAATGAGTCTAACCACCCCTTCAAAGCGTCTAGTTCCTGGCGCATCCGGATATGGTACGTATTAGCATNATTTCTCCCAAAAGGGAACTCCCACTTTCTTAAAAGCTGGTTAATAAGGACCAGGGATGGAAGGGAGGTTTGCCCTTGCCTGGCTCGTAGCAACATCTCCTTAATAATAATGGTTACAACATTGATCTGCTCTCTTTCGATTATAGTGCCCACTAGCATTGCCTTAGGATGCCAGAGGACAGATTCATTTTTAGACGACATTATATTATTGTTTATTAACCTGAAAAAATACCGGGCCACAATGTTCAAATATTTCTTTTCAATTCTTGCACCATTAGCCATCGACGATGGAGAACCATCATATATCAATGAGTCTAACCACCCCTTCAAAGCGTCTAGTTCCTGGCGCATCCGGATATGGTACGTATTAGCATGAGTGGAAGGGGTGCCAAGGGCTTTGTTTTTTTCATCTGCGTTACATTGTACCATTTTTCCGCGCCCTTATATTTCCTCCACATTCTTATAAATTATGCCATTCATTTTCTTTGGTAAGGGCTGAGCATAGGCCGAAAAAATTCCCTTACCCATGATAGAATATATGGATTTTGAAGTCTTGTAAAACCCTCGAAATAATGGAACCGAATAATGTCCAAAATCGCAGGGTAGTCACTCAAGACATCATCTATGAAGATTTGTTTCTCCCCTAAGATGGTATGCTCTCCAGTTGCCTTTAGCCTATTTAGGATCCTTGGAGCTAAGATTGGGACAACCCTTGATGTTGGTGCGTGAGTGGGTGAAGGTTGCACCAGTTTGGATCGAATGTCCATTCTTTTCTCGCAACCCCTTTTTATGGGTTGCGCAACTGCATATGTAGATGCATGTTGGGTGGTAGGTTGTGATTGCTCATGGATAATTATGCACTTCTTCTTTTTCAATATAGGGGGAAGAAGATGAGAGGCTCTATCGGATTCTGTGTCTGAAGTCACCGCATGTTTTCTCTTTGTCTTAGCCATAATCTACAAAACACAAGTATTAAAACATAGAATCGGTGAAGGTTCGTTGAAATCAAACTCAACTGAAAGCACAATTCCAAAAGGTCTTGAGGCTCGCCTAATGAGAAGGCGGATCACCTAACAAGATAGGCGAGCTCCGATGATCTCACCGAATTAGACAGAAGTAATTATCAAATAATCCAGGCATAATAGTGGAGTCAAGTCCATCAAAACTGATAGTGTAAAATAAAAAGAAACAAATATCTAAGGTGATGTGCACTCCCACTCGGCTATTCACCAAGTGGCTTCGGAGAACTAAGACAAGCACGCCGCATGGGATAGTGCCTAAGGTAACATATTCACTCAAGAAGGCCTCATTCTTTGATTCACCTAACCTCATTCGCAAGCTAAGACAAGCCTGCCGAGCAAGAGGTATTTACCCTAGAGCCTAATTTTCATAGACAAACCCAATACATGCAACAATATCAAGCTTCCCAAAATAATTACAATCTGCCCACATGCTTATCTACCCATGGGTACTCAGATTTCCCCTAATTATCACAAAGTATTGCTTAAATTAACGATTTTCCCTTAAGAAAGTCGACACTTTATCTATCATTAGGCAAAATCATACAATCGGTCAACATTGGGTCACTCAGATTTCACCCACATCAAATTCAACCAAGACCCACTAACTTGAAGGGTTTAATTTCAATATTTAATCAACACAATCGATTTTAGTAATTTCTAGTCAATGACTCAAGCAATCAATTCATGGCATAGTTCAATACGATCATTATAGTACTACCCATTGAAATCAAACAATCACATGAATCACATGGATTATAGACAATATATAAAACACAATTTAAGGCTCAAAATGAAAAATGAAAATAAAAAATCAACTTCACAAGAAAGAAAAACTCGAAAATAGAGAACAATAGGGTTGGGTCGACTAATCTTACAAGTGAATGCACTCAACACACTCAACAATCACACACTCAACTAAGGTATTGGAAGCAAAAGGGAAGGAAAGAGCTCAAAAATTGCAAAATGATTTTTTTTTTGTATTTGAAAAGACCCTTGTTGTTTTTATATCAGACACACTCACTGGTCACAACTAACATCGCCGAGTGTGTTCGATGGATCGCCAACTGGAGCTGAAGCTCGCCAAAACTTGTTGAGCGAATACCAAACATGAATGCTAATTTAGCCGACCCAATGTATTCTGCATAGTGTACTTCAGCGGATCGAATTTTGGACCTCATATCGCCGAAATAGATAGTACATTTTTTCATATTTTCTAGCTCAAAAGGTGGACAAGAATGAGTCCGCATAACACCTTTGATGGATCGCCGTGCTGGTTTTGGCGTAGCCTTTTCCAATATTTTGACTCATTTTCAACCTGCACTCACAACACACGTTATTGAAAGCAATAAACAAAATTAAAGACTTGGGTTGCCTCCCAAGAAGATATTTATCTAACGTCGTAGCACTACATTGTTCTCATTTCCTTGACATTCATTTTTGTGATTTCGGACGGTGTCACTAGGCAATGTTCCCTTTAGCCTTGGATTGAGATTAGTGGATATGTGGCACAATTAGGTCTCCAACTCCTTGATAGATACCGAATCAGAGGTTACCATTTGAGATAAAATGGAGAACTCAATTATTAATTCCTTCAACACTTTGTCGGACCCTTTAAGTCCACCGCATTCACCGATTTAAGTCCACCTCCCATGACATGTTTTGACAACAAACCGAGTTGGGTCATCATTTAAGCCATGTTTCATCTAATTTATTGTCCTTCTCAATTTGTTCTTTGCTCAAACTCTGTTGTAGATTAGACACTTGATCTTCTTTAGTATGTCATGCTCAGTTAAGTTTGGTCATATCATTTAACAACAAAGTTGTCACGTCATACAATTGTCTCATTAATCCTCCTTCGACTAGTTGATCAGCCAAACCTTTATTGAGTGAATGAAAGTTGTAGTAGAAGTATTGCAACAACAAATTTTTTCGAACACCATGTGTTGGACAATGCAAAAGTGGTTTCTTGAACTACAACCAAGTCTAATGTAGAGGTTTACCTCTAATACACTTGAAAATTTTGATTGGGTTCTATGTTTCACAATCTTTGAGGGGGAAATAATATCACCAAGAAAGTTGGATTCATTCAACTCCTCCCAAGAGGTGATATAGCCATTTGACAATTTTGCTAGCCATCTCTTAGCTTCACCCATCAAAGAGAACGAGAATAACTTCAACTTCACTGACTTTTGTGAGATGCTTTTGAACACAAACGGTTCACACACTTCCCCCAAATTTTGAAGATGTTCATGGGGATGTTCATGAGCTAAACCCCCAAACATTCCTCTTAGTTTGAGCAACTGCAACATTGTATCGGTTATATAAAACACAACCCTCCCAGTTGTGAGAGGTATCTTGATGGCTCCCGTGGTTTGAACAACATTCACATGCATATCATTCCAATCACCCATGTTGTTGTTTTGACCATAGTGACTATCGTTGACACTACCTTGGTCACCCATCAAATTAGACCTTTAAATCAGCCAACAACCATACAAAACAACAATCTACTACAATTAAACAAATTTACAAACTAATTTCTCAAATAGAATTCTCAACAACTATTCCCTAACAACGCCGCCATTTTTGATAACACTCAAACTCTTTAAAACCAATTAAACGAAATAGTGGTCGTCGTTATAAAAATACCTAGCTAAGAGTAGGGCAAATCCCACAGAAAATGGTATATCGTAGAAAATTCTACAAAGAAATTTGTATTGTAAAATTATTCATTTGTAATAGTAAAAACAAGTGGGTGGATGATTCCACCAATTTAACAAAAGGATTTTGTTATCAATGATCACAATTAAACTAAAATTTTGGAAAATCCAAGAAGTAACAAGAAATCTAGGGGTGCGGGAATTGTAAATCAATGTCACATAGGGGTAATTGTGTTGCTCTTTAGTGATGAACATTCATGAATAGGCTAGGTCATCTTCAATGGCGCTAATCTTCGTTCGATCTCATAGCATCCTTTCATAGAATCTCCTTTCGATCTCATCTATATGCTATATTAAACAACCCAACACCTTACTCTATTCTCTCTTTTGATGCAAAAATAGGGAAAATAAACTTAACCCCTAACCTCTATTTTCAAGCAAGTTACAGACATCTAGCCTAAATTGCTAGTATCAGACTAATTACCATTCCAATCAATCTCTTTCGAGCATCAACCGGAGTTCAGAAGTAGCAATTAAGTTTGCAACCTTAATCCATAAGTTAACCCCATGCTAATAAGCCTAAATACATGTATGAACAATAGAAAAATAGAGCATAACACAATATCCACAACATTAAATATACACATAACCCCATAATCACACCCCTAGATCTTGGGGTTTTATCCACCCATAACAAAAAGCAAAGAAAATATACCTTTCATGAAGGTAGCCATGGTAACATGAAATTAAGCAATTACAAACAAACCCACTTTGAATTAAACTTCAATTTGTCAGTTTAAAGAACAAAAGTTGAAAACCCCCAAAACTAGAAAGAATCCTTCACAAGGTAAAGTGTTGTTCTCCTCTCACTTGTTCGTACACCAAAAATTATTTTAAACTTCCGTGAACTTTCAACTCCGAACTCTGAACCCCCTAATTTCTCTCTCTTTTGGGCTATTTATATTTTCCCCAAAATCTGGCCCAAAACTCAATACATGACCTATTGGGTGACATTAGTTGGGCTCACATATCGCACTGGGTGAATTGCCCTCTTCTCTTTAGCTTGCCTTTTATTGCTCTAGGCTCGGGTATTTGAACCTCAGTTGGCAAGCTCGTTCAAGTCTGCCTTTTACATTTCTTGTATCACTAAGTACAACCTTAGTTCTCCTTTCGAGCCTTCAATTTTTCTCCTTGTAATGTCTCTTTTGGTGATGGTCGACATGTTCACCCTCTCTTATTTGGTACATNACGACCTTAGTTCTCCTTTTGAGCCTTCAATTTTTCTCCTTGTAATGTCTCATTTGGTGATGGTCGACATGTTCACCCTTTCTTATTTGGTACATCACCTTTTCATTTGGAGTTTGCCAACCTACCTCGATAGATTCAAGTATTATGCACCGCCAATTTTTGTGAGGTCATGCCCATTATGCAATCTGCCTTTCTTGTTTGGCGATGATCAATATATAGTTTGCACTTCTTTTTACATTTTTGGTCATTCTTTGAAACATTCACCCTTGCCTTGTTCTTAAGCCTTCATAACTACAACTCGTCAAAATATCAATAGAATTGGACATAATTAGGCATTGAAGAAACTAATTGTTGAGAGAAATAGGCCTCAAATGAGTGCAAATCTACCACTCTTCATTGTGTCTAGATTTAGGTGTCAGGGTTTGGTTCTAGGTCTGGTGTGTTGGTTTGTAATACGATCGAAATTTGGGTCATGGCTCAGGAGTCCAGGTTGGGTCTTAGGTCGAGAGTTGGGGTCGGGGTCGGATCTTAAGTCAGATGTTAGGGTTAAGTCTAGGTTCAAAAGTTGAGTCTCAATTTAGAAGTCAGAGTATTATTTTGGATTGGCCATATAGTTGGGTCCTAAGTAAGGTTTCATGGTTATCTCCATGATTAAAAGTTGGTCCTAGGTCAAAAGTTGGGATCAGTTCCCAATTTAGAAGTTGGGTTTTGGGTATAGAGTCGAGGTTGGATCCCTATTCAGTCATCAGGGTCATGTTCTGGTTTGAGTGTTGGGATTGGAGTCAGGTCCTTGTTCAAGTTTTTGAATCTGAGCACGAATTGATGTCATGGATTGGGTTGGATCTCAAGGTCGGATCCTATACCCATCGTTGGGGTCGTGTCCCGGTTTGGGTGTCGGGGTCGAAATTGGGTTCTATTTTGACTATCGGGTCTCGACTCAAAAGTTGAGGTCAGGTTCCGAGTCTAGTGTCAGGGTCGAATCTTTAATCGGTCATCAGGGTCACATTCAATTTGGGTAATAGGTCGTGTCCCAATTGGTTATCAAGGTTGGTTTTTAGGTCAGGAACTATTTTCCTAAAATGTATATTGTACTTTCTAGACAAATATAAATAATATTTTCTGGACAATGTTTTTTATTCACCAACCAAATATTAGATAATATTTTCTCACTCACCAACCAAACATGAAAAAATAAGAGAAAACATATTCTAGGAAAACATTTTCCTTTATACCAAACTGCAACATCCCGAAAATTTCTAAGTTAAGACTCGAGTCATTCTTTATGGCGAATAAGATATGTGCTGATTGATTAAAAATTTTCTTAGATGTTAAGGTCGCTGAAATTCCATAGCATAAAGTTGAGTTGGAAACTTTCCTTCCAATTGAATTTCTCTATAAGATTATTCTTTGGTCAAGTTTGAACAACCATAAATCTTACCACATGATTAGTTAGGTGTCTAATAAGGTATCAAATCGAAGGTCTTCGAGTCCTCTTTCCAATGCCGTAGAGTTTGCTAAATTCCGAGTTTAGATGAAGGAGTTATGCTCATTTGAGTGTAGCCTCTCTTATTTAGGCATTTTTTCATCCGTTTTAAGTAGGGTTTTTTTTGGTCTTTTCCTTACCCCACTAGCATAACACGTTCTAACCAACCAAGTTAAGGGGAATAATCAAACTTAGTCAATTCAAAACATTCCAAAAGAATTTAGAAGGTTTGGGAAAAGTTGAAGAGGAAAAAAGAAAATAGTTTCAAGCGTTCATCGAGTTTCGAGGATTTTTGACAAGAACTTTGTTTCTTTCGAGGTATGTGGGATTTCATAGTGTTGGGTTTGTTTTCCCTCACGCCAATCATGTAAAAATTTTTCATGAATTCGTTCTTGAAGTTGAATTATTGAACTCTTGAGGATTTTTTGAGGATTTTGCTTCATTCTTTAACAATGGAGTCTTGTTGAGTTCTTGAGGTGAGGGTCTTGCGAATGAGTGTGGTTCTTGATAGAGTTTTGTGTGGATTTTCATTGGAATGGTGTTTGGTTTATGAATCTAGGAGAATTTTGAGGAAATCATTCATTTCTAGAGGAGATAAGGCTGGAAATTGAGTTAGAAAGTCCGTCGTGTTTTTGGGCTCGGGCTGGGGCAATGCGCCCCCATAGCGCTAGAGGGGATGGGGCAGCACGCCCTCATAGCGCCAGAGGGGATGGGGAAGCGCGCCTGCAGTGCACCAGGAATTGCCTTCAAGAGTTTAGGGGCTGGCTCCCTGCGCCAGGAATGCGCTAGGGTCGCCTGTCTCCGTTTCCCTTCCGTCTAATTTCTTTTAAATCGTGTCTTTGCTCTCTTCTTAATTATAACTATCTAAAGCTCCATTAATCATGAAAGACCCTATACATGTCCTAATCATATTTCTTAAATTAGATTTCAAATTAAAGTAAAATTAAGAGGAAAGTTCAAAAGGGTCTTTGAGTCAAACTGGGAATTCTTTTGAAATTAACTATACTTTAAATATAAGTCTTGAGGAAGTAATATGAGAATGAGAAGAGTTGTAGCTATGAGTTCTATATTGTCATTCAGATCCTTGAGTCGAGTTGTTCATGCCCATAATTCCGCATGAACTCTATGAATTGAGTGTTCTTGAGAGGAGTAGTATCGTTGAGTTCTGAGTTCCGAGTTCTTGAGTCCTGGAGTTCTTGAATTATGAGTATTGAGTTTCCATATTGCTATTAAGATCCCTGAGTTGAGTAATTCATTCCCATAATCTTGCATGAACCCTATGAATTGATTTATAAATTTTAAGAAACTTTTTAAAGCCAAGACTTGAGTTTTAAATTGAGTTTTAAGGAAGTAAAGAAGAGTTTGAGGAAGAGTGTAAGGAAACTATGTAATTCCCAATTGTTTCATTTTTCATGAAGAAAGAGAATATTATTTTGAGAAAAGAGAAACTTTGAATTCTAATGAGTTATGAGTTCAAAGATATTTCAAGAACAATTAACTCTATTAAGAGGGTAGTTTGAGCAATTATCTCAAACCATAGGAAGAGTTATGTTTTTCAACATATGAACATGAGGTATGTATTATTGGGAATAGTATTGAGCACCGATATGGGGATGAGTTCAGACAACTCACATTCCTCATAAACAATGTATGCCAACATGGCTACATGACCATTCTTTTTAGATAAATCCTAAGTTCCTTTATGTAGAGATTAGTGTATCCACTAAGTTGAGGATATTCTATACCCTGGCAGGGTATATGACAGTTCTGGAAGCATGGGAGAGAGATTGTATCATCACGTAGCTCATAGTGATGGTTGTCAGTTAGAGAATCTCCCAAGTTAGAGTAAAGAGTTTCTTATTGTATTTTTATACATTTTGAGTTCTTGTCTACTATTTACAAAGATTATTTATTGCATCTTATTATCATTGCTTTGATGTTGAGTTGTGTATTCTTGAGTTGAGTTGAGTATTCTTTAGTTGTGTTGAGTTGTGACGAGGTAAGTATGTCTTCCCTTCCTATCGGTTCAAGCTATATATGTATGTTCCAGTTTTCCCCTTACATGCTTGTACATTCATTGTACTGACGACATTAGGCCTGCATCATTTTATGATGTAGATACATGTGTCAGGGTCATCAACAAGCGCTTCGTTGATACCACTTACAGTTCTAGTTAGCTTTGTTGAGACTCCTTGCTTTTAGAGAGTTCCACATTTACTTTTCAGTTTGTTAGGATGTCGTGGGTTTTGTCCCGACTTCCATCATCATATTTAGATTCTTCATGACAGTAGTATTTCGAGGAATACTTTCCATTTTCCTTGTTAATGTTTTAACACTTGAGTTAGCTTCTTATGGCTATATGAATGCTTTTAAATATTCTGAGTTATTTATTTTGAGAAATTTGAGTTAATATTAGCATTTGAGTCCCTATGTTGTTGAGTAAGTCTTTTGCTGAATATTGATCCAGGCAAGGGTTTGCTTGGGGACCAACAATGGTTCTCGAGTGCCAGCCAGGGTGTAGGCTTCGGGTGTGACAAACTTTGTATTAGAGGACAAATTACAAATGTACTAGGGTGTCTATAAAGCCGTGTCAATAGGAGCTAATTTATGGTTGTGAGGGTCCGACTTCTATAAATGAGTGACTATAAATATTTAAGAAAAGTTTTCCTTCATTCATACTGTAAATCGTGCAGTAGAACTATGTCATAAAGAATTTATTCTAACCCGTGTTTTTCTCCTATCCATTCGACTACTCGTCATTCTCAAGGTGGTTGAAAAGAAAAGTCAGATCCTTATCGATGAGTAATACTCAGCAAAAAACTTTAGAAAGTCATGAGACTGGAGATGGGTTTGAGAGAAGCCTATGAGTGAGTTTAACTATTGAGATTCAAAAGAATACACTCATATTCATATGAATCGTGTGTTTGAGCTAAAAGTGAGATGTACTCTCTTGTCTAAACCTTGTTTCGAATGAGGTCTTTATGAGAAACTGTATTGTAGAGCTTGTGTAGCGTTTTCACCTTAGAGGATAGTATAAGTTATGACGTTAAAAGTAGTGGTAGTAAAATTCCCACAGTTTGAGGAAAACATGCGAAGGTATAGTAATCTATGTAAATGAGATAGTGATGGGGCAGATTATGTTGTTGCAAGCATGCGTCCAGTCACTTATAAATGATGAGTTCCTTTATGAGTAGACTAAGGATTAATAATGTTGTAGAGAGTTCGAGATAGAAGGTAGAGGGATAGTTATTAGTCAGGATGAGTTAGAGTATATTTTAACTAGAATAGAGTTGATGTCGATGTGCCATTGTGTTAGAGAAGACTAAATATATGTGTTGAATATGAGAGTAGAGTATTCATGAGGTGATATACCCAAGCTAGGCTTATGATTTTTAAAGGGAGGATTCTATGGTATTTAGAGAATGATAGAACTAGTNTAGTGGTAGTAAAATTCCCACAGTTTGAGGAAAACATGCGAAGGTATAGTAATCTATGTAAAGGAGATAGTGATGGGGCAGATTATGTTGTTGCAAGCATGCGTCCAGTCACTTATAAATGATGAGTTCCTTTATGAGTAGACTAAGGATTAATAATGTTGTAGAGAGTTCGAGATAGAAGGTAGATGGATAGTTATTAGTCAGGATGAGTTAGAGTATATTTTAACTAGAATAGAGTTGATGTCGATGTGCCATTGTGTTAGAGAAGACTAAATATATGTGTTGAATATGAGAGTAGAGTATTCATGAGGTGATATACCCAAGCTAGGCTTATGATTTTTAAAGGGAGGATTCTATGGTATTTAGAGAATGATAGAACTAGTTAAGAGATAATGCACAATAAGTGAGTAAATAGTACTTCAGTTGTGAAATGGAAGGTGAAGGTAATATGTAGGTAGGTAGACAGAGAGCTAAATATTTCTTACTTGTTTGGAGGTCTTAATGGGCGAGTGTTTCTAAATTTTTGTTAGTATTCATAAGTTACTATAGTATGTGATGGATTATGTTGATAATTGTGTTTACTAATAGATACCAAGCTTGAATTTTAGATATGTGTCATGATCAAAAGGATGGCAACTTGAGGGTGATGATAGTAGTTTTAAGATGTGATTTGGTAGGTTTGACATAGAGCAGGAGCGGGAATTAAAATGTTAGTTGCATTGAATGAGAGTAGTACGATTGTGGGATTTCAAATTTTCGTGAGAGTAATAAAGTGCGGCAAAGTCATTGAGTAACAAAAGTATTAAGAGGTGTGACCGAGATTGTATGTAGTCATATGAGATTCCCTAAAAGAGTTATATGAAGCATCCTTAGAAGCCAATGAGAAGAGGTTAAAAGTAGCATCCTATAAAGAGGTCTTAGTACCTGCTTATGGAGAGTTCGGTAGTTATGAGATAAGGTTTTCCCAAGTATTAGACTAAAGGGAATGTAAACAAGTTTAGAGATGATGGAATAGATCCATAGCTTTCAAGTGTCAGATATAAACCTAAAGGGTAGATGATGAGATAAGAAACCAAGTAAAGTGTTGTGGATGAGATAATGGTGTTTTCTGAATGAGTTTTAGACTTACATCAATCCATTCATACTGTAGCGTATTCCTAGAAGATTAGTTATTACAACATCTTGTTGATATTCCTAATATCAGAATTGTGTGTATGACCTATGTTCATACACTTCAGAGAGATTCATATATATGCTCATTTTCCAGAATGAGGGGAAAAGACTTTAGCCCATTGATCTCTTTCTTACTCCATAAAGTTATTGATATCAGTCTCATGCTATGAACCTATTCATATAAGCAATCATGGCTCACAGTATATTCAGTCTCACAAATTCATGATTTACTTTCTATGGCTAGCAACATAATGTTATGTCATGCATATTTAGATATCTCGAATGAACTGTGCTTATGATCTTTTGCCCTAAAGATCTCTCAGTGATTATTTTTAGTTAAGAGTGGTGTTGTTGGTAATAGTGATGTGATGATAGAGAAAAAGATTGTTATTTTCTTATTGTGATAGTGCTGGTATGTTTATTCAATCTAAGGTTTTAAATGTGGAGGGAGAAGAAGATAAGGTATGAGTAATAAGGCAGTTCCGGTAATAATGCATGAAAATTATGTTGGTAGAAGTTATGAGAGAATGAAGAATTCTTATAAGGAGTGGTTAGTAGGAGTCTATGGAGTGGTTATAGTACTAGGCTTGAATGTGGTGTTGGTAACATATGGACAATGTGTGATACATTAGGTATTTCGTGATATGAGCTGAATGTAGTGGTAAGGAGTATTTTTCTCGGGATGAGATTCCCTATAGAGGTATATAACCCGAATCTTGTAATTTAGATCAGAATAATCACCCTATGTTAAGTACTTTGTGATTTTGATTAAGGCTTGAATATAGTAAGGGTAACCCCTTCAATTCTCAGACCAGTCATCATTCGAGGACGAATGATCCCAAGGGAGAAATATTGTAACATCCCAAAAATTTGTAAGTTGATACTCTAGTCATTATTTATGGTGAATAAGATTTGTGCCACGTGATCCAAAATTTTCTTAGATGTTAAGGTCACTAAAATTCCAGAGCATAAAGTTGACTTGGAAACTTTCCTTCCAATTGAACTTATCTATGAGATTATTCTTTGTTCAACTTCAAACGAATATAACATTCAGCACATAATGAGTTAGGTAGCCCATGAGGTATCAAGTTGAAAGTCTTCAAATCCTCTTTCCAATGCTGCCAAGTTTGCTAAATTCCTAGTTTGGATGAAGGAGTTATGCTCATTTGAGTGTAGCCTCTCTAATTTAGGCATTTTTCATCCGTTTTAAGGAGGGGGATTTTGTTCTTTTCCCTACCCCACTAGCCTAAGACGTTTTAACCACCCAAGTTAAGGGTTCTAACAGACTAAGGCAGTTCTAAACATTCCAAAAGCGTTTAGAATATTAGGGCTAAGTTGAAGGGGAGAAAAAGAATATAGTTTCAAGCGATCATCGAGTTTCAAGGATTTTCGACAAGAACTATATTTCTTTCAAGGTATGTAAGCTTTCATAGTGTTGGGTTTGTTCACCCTCATACCAATCATATAAAGTTTTTCCATGAATTCGTTCTTGAAGTTGAATTATTGAACTCATTCTTTAACAATGGAGTCTTGTTGAGTTCTTGAGGTGAGGGTCTTGCGAATGATTGCGGTTCTTGATAGAGTTTTGTGTGGGTTTTCATTGGAATGGTGTTTTGTTTCTAAATATAGGAGAATTTTGAGGAAATCATTCTATTCTAGAGGAGATAGGGCTAGAAATTGAATAAGAAAGTCCGTCGTGTTTTTGGGCTCGGGCTGGGAAAACAGGCCCCCACAGCACCAGAGGGGATGGGGAAGCCCCCCCCCCCCCATAGTGCTAGAGGGGTTGAGGCAGTGCACCTGTAGTGCGCCATGAATTGCCTTCACAAGTTTAGGAATGTGCCAGGGTCGCCTGCCCCCGTTTCTCTTCCGTCTATGTTCTTTTAAATCCTGTCTCCGCTCTCTTTTTATTTCTAACTATCTAAAACTCCATTAATCATGAGAGATCCTATACATATCCTAATCATATATCTTAAATTATAATTCAAATTGAAGTAAAATTAAGAGGAAAGTTCGTGACGGTCCTTGAGTCAAACTGAGAATTCTTTTGAAATCAATTATAGTATTTAACTAAGTCTTGAGGAAGTAAGTATGTGAATGATAAGAGTTGTACCCATGAGTTTTATATTGTCATTGAGATCCTTGAGTCGAGTCGTTCATGCCTAGAATTTCGCATGAACTCTATGAAATAAGTGTTCTTGAGAGGAGTAGTATTGTTGAGTTATATTGAGTATTCTTGAGTTGAGTTGAGTTTTGACGAGGTAAGTATGTCTTCCCTTCCCATCAGATCAAGCTATCTATGTATGTTTCAATTTTTCACTTACATGCTAGTACATTCAATGTAGTGAAGCCATCCGGCCTGCATCATTTTATGATGGAGATATAGGTGGTCTTGGTTATCAACAGGCACTCCGTTGATACCACTTGCAGTTTCAGTTAGCTTTGGTGAGCCTCCATGCTTCTGGAGGGTTCCACATTTACTTTTAAGTTTGTTAGGATGTTGTGGATCTTGTCCCAACTTCCATTATCATATTTAGAGGCTTCATAGACAGTAGTACTTCGAGGAGTCTTTTCCATTTTCCTTATTAACCTTTTAAGGCTTGAGTTCCCTTCTTATGGCTAGTTGAATATTTTAAATATTCCAAGTAATTTATTTTGAGACATTTGATTTCATCTTCACATTTGACTCCCTATGTTGTTGATTAAGTCTTCTGCTGAGTATTGAGTAGGCCAAGGGTTTGCTTGGAGACTAACGATGGCTCTCGAGTGCCGGTCACATCCACGGTGTAGGCTTGAGGCATCACAAACTTGGTATCAAAGCACAAAGTTCAAGTGTCCTAGGGTGGCTATGTAGCCATGTCAGTAGAATCTTATTTATGGTTGTGAGGGCCCAACTTCTATAAATGAGGGACTACATACATTTAAGAAAAGTTTCCCTTCTTTCATACTCTAAATTGTGTAGTAGAACTGTGTCATAAGGAGTTTATTCTAACCCGTGCTTTTCTCCTATCCATTCGACTACTCGTCATACTCAAGGTGGTTGAGAAGAAAAGTAAGATCCTTATCGATGACACTCAACAAAAAACTTGAGAAAGTCAAGACACTGGAGTGGGGATTGAGAGAAGCCTGTGCGTGAGTTTAACTATTGAGATTCAAAAGAATGCACTCATATTCATATGAATCGTGTGTTTGAGCTAAAAGTGAGATGTACTCTCTTGTCTAAACCTTGTTTCGGATGAGGTCCTTATGAGGAAGTGTGTTGTACAACTTGGGTAGCGTTTTCACCTTAAAGGATAGTATGAGTTATGACATTAAAAGTAGTGGTAGTAAAAATTCCCAGAGTTAGAGGAAAACATGCGGAGGTATAGTAATCTATGTAAAGGATATATTGGTGGGGTAGATTTTGTTGTTGCAATCATGCGGCCAATCACTTATAAATGATGAGTTCCTTTATGAGTAGACTAAAGAGTAATAATGTTGTAGAGAGTTTGTGATAGAAGGTAGAGGGATAGTAACTAGTCAGGATAAGTTAGAGGAAATTTTAACCAGAATAGATTTTATTTTGATGTGCCATCGTGTTAGAGAAGACTAAATATATGTGTTGAATAAGAGAGCAAAGTATTCATGAGGTTATAGACCAAAGCTAGGATTATTATTTTTGAAGGGAGGACTCCATTGTATTCAGAGAATGATAGAACTAATTACGAGATAATACATAATACGTGAGTAAATAGTACTTTAGTTGTGAAATGGAAGTTGAAGGTAATATGTAGGTAGGTAGACGGAGAGCTAAAGATTTCCTAGTTGTTAGGAGGTCTTAATGGGCGAGTGTTTTTTTAATTTTATCTCGTATTTATAAGTTAGTATAGTATGTCATGGATTCAGATGACAATTGTGTTTAGTAATAGACATCAAACTTGAATTTGAGAAGTTTGTCGTGATCAAAAGGATAGCAACTTGAGGGTGATGATATTAGTTTTTAGATCTGATTTGGTAGGTTTGACATAGGGTAGTAAAGAGAATCAAAATGTTAGTTGCATTGAATGAGAGTAGTACGAGTGTGGGATCCCAAATTTTTATGAGAGTAATATAGTACGGCTAAGTCATTGAGTAACAAGAGTATTAAGAGGTGTACCCGAGATTGTATGAAGTCATATGAGATTCCTTAATAGAGTTGGATGAAGCATCTTAGAAGCCAATGAGAAGAGGTTAAGAGAAGCACCCTAGAAAGAGGTCTTAGTACCTTCTTATAGAGAGTTCGGTAGTCATGAGATAAGCTTTTCCCGAGCATTAGAGTAAAAGGAATGTAGACTTGTTTAGAGATGATGGAATAGATCCTTTCGTTCTGAGTTCTTGAGTTCTTGAAGTTCTTGAGTTTTGAGTATTGATTTTCCATATTGCTATTAAGATCCCCGAGTTGAGTTTTTCAAGCCCATAATTCTGCATGAACCCTATGAATTGAGTTATAAATTTTGAGAAGCTTTTTAAAGCCAACACTTGAGTTTTAAACTGAGTTTTAGGAACTAAAGAGTTGTTTGAGGAAGAGTATAAGGGAACTATGTATTTCCCAATATATTTTCATTTTTGCATGAATAAAGAGAAAAATATTTTCATAAAAGAGAAACTTTTATTTCTAAATGAGTTATGAGTTCAAAGATATTTCAAGAATAGTTACCTCTTTTAAGAGGGTAGTTTGAGAAATTAACTCAAACTAGAGGAAGAGTTATGTTTTAAACATATGAGCATGAGGTATATACTATTGAGAGTAGTATTGAGCACCGATATGGGGATGAGTGCAGACAACTCACATTCCTCATAAACCATGTATGCCAACATGGGTACGTGATCATACTTTTTAGATGAATCCTAAGTACCTTCTGGCAGAACTTAGTGTATCTACTTAGTTGAGAATGTTCAATACCCCAGCAAGGTATAGGACAATTTTGGAAGCGTGGGTGAGATGTTGTATCATCACGTAGCTTATAGTGATGTTTGTCGATTAGAGAATCTCCCAAATAAGAGTAAAAAGTTTGTTATTGTATTTTTATACATTTTGAGTTCTTGTCTACTGTTTACAAAGCTTATTTGTTGCATCTTATTATCATTGATTTCATGTTCAGTTGAGTATTCTTGAGTTGAGTTTAGTTGTGACGAGGTAAGTATGTCTTCCCTTTCTATCAGTTTAAGCTATATATATATATTTCAGTTTTCCCCTTCCATGCTCGTACATTCAATGTACTGACCCTATTCGGCCTGCATTTTTTTATGATGTAAATACATGTGTTCAAGGTCCTGAACAGGCGCTCCGTTGATACAACTTACAGTTACACTTAGCTTTGGTGAACCTCCTTGCTTATGGAGGGTTCCACATTTACTTTTCTATTTGGTAGGATGTGGTGGGTCTTGTTTCGTCTTCCATTATCGTATTTAGAGGCTTTATAGATATTAGTATTCCGAAGAGTCTTTTCCATTTTCCTTGTTAATGTTTTAAGACTTGAGTTGCCTTCTTATGGCTAGTATGATATTTTTAAATATTCTGAGTTATTTATTTTGATACATTTGAGTTAATCTTCGCATTTGAATCCCTATGTTTTTGAGTAAGTCTTCCATTGAGTATTGAGCCACGCCAATGGTTCGCTTGGGGACCAGCCATGGTTTTCGAGTGTTGGCCACGTCTAGGGTGTAGGCTCAAGGCCAAAAGCCTAAGTTGAGGGTGGCTAATGTAAAAAGTAACTTCAATCTTGGCCCTGACTTGACATCGGGTATGGCGAACCTCAACTAACGGAAAATCCATAAGTTGAGGGTGGCTATGAGAGAGGAAACTGAAAGAAAAATGGGGATGAAAAGAGTGAAAATTTGGCATAGGCCTTATTCGGGATGACGCGAATGTGGCAGCACCTCACAGAGAGCCCCAGATTGAGGTACCCCCCTTGAGCTCCGATCTTGCAGACACTGTGGGGCAGGCACAGGGCGGTGACCCTATTATCCCAGACCACACCGACACTGTCCCAGGATCCTCTTCTCAGGCAGCGAGTGTTGCTCCTAGTTCTTCCCGGTCCACACCACCGTTAGGAGCGACGATTGTCCCTTTGGCCAGAGTACAAAAGTTAG